>NC_142597.1:6869772-7173409 GCF_965207765.1 Zootoca vivipara | reverse complement strand
GCGCTATCTTATTTTTTATTTTATTTTATTTATTCCATTTGTGAAATTGCTCGCCATAAAATATCTCAAAGTGATTTCACAGTAAAAACATCAACAAGAAAACAATTAAAAACAAGTCCATGTACCGTATAGAAAGCATTCAACAGCAACTCCACACACACACACACACACACACACACACACACACACACACACACACGTATGTGTATGTGTATATATATATATATACACACATATATATATAATTAAAAACAATGTTGTACGTAAAAGCAACTTCAAATTCAGTGCAGATACAGGCTGGGACAAATAATTCCAGGTGTGGGCACAGAAAAAGAAACTACAAAATAGCGTGCCCCCTTGTTTCTGGCCTCTCAACCTGTGAATTTACTCATTCAGCTTTGATCTTGACAAGATTCAAATCCTAAGGTCTAGCAATCTTACTGTGTTGAATCACAACAGAGGGAAGTTTGAAGGCTAATTTTCTCTTTGTTTTACTTTCCATGTATATTTTAGGGTCCAGAGCTTTTATCCCATGAATTTGATCAGCATTAAATTAACATAAAGATGACTTTCGTATAGCTTTTCCGCAAAGGAACAATAACCAAAAGGGGTCCTAAGCGGAGATGGGTATTATATTCCTCCTTCTTCCCAGAACTACAACAGAGCTGCAAACGGAGAGGCTGGTTCTGAATATAAATCACCTCATGTTCCTGTATTATTTAATGCCCCTGTTTTAACACACACTTTATGGATCAGAATGGCTGGTGGCTGGACATCAAATCTTCCAGGAAATGTTACACAGCTTCTGAATCCCACAGCCTAAATACTTGGCACATGTAAAAATTGTGAAGGCAGATCAAAATTTGAAAAATAAAAGACGCCATGCAAGTTGTACTACCTGAAGCATTTTGAGGACCTTAGAAAAGGTAGCAAAGCCAGGGAAGGGGAATAAATTCAATTCTGTTTGCTTCTAAAGGTGAACATACCCAGTTCACACTTTCCTAAACAATATGCAAACCAGAAACACAACCATTCTTCAGAATTACAGTGCAGCTTCTCCAGATTTTACAGTGCAGCTCTCTAACCAAATTATGTATACAAAATTGCATGCATTTGTGCGTTTGTATAGTAAGATGTGCATAAAAATACACATATTAATAAAATGCATTTTATTAGGGAAAATTGCTTTGCAAAAAAGTGTATAAGCAACAGTAAACAAAATAAAATCTGCTTATTAGGAAACATTTGCACTTCACATGATGGCTGGGTATCTGTCACTGGGCTGGGTATCTGTCACAACCATCTACCAGAATGTCCCATGGGAACTACGCTATCCAAGGATGTAAGCATTGCTTCCATGGGACATCCTGGTATATAGTTGCATCATAGGAAACTATGGATTATATCCAAAGCTAGTTCTACTCAGGGCAAGCCCATTCAACTTAATGGATCTGCTCTGAGTTGAACTTGGTTGGACAGAACCCTATGCACAGCTGTTGCTTGCTGTGTTGACTTGAAAAGGATATATATATATATATATATATATATATATATATATATATATATGGCATCTCATAAAAGTGTAATTAAAAAGGGGGGGGACACAATCTGAACTTTCACCCCACCACCTTACTCACACATTCATTCAGGAATGGCTACCCTTCAAAACCATCAACATTTATTGACCTTGAACAACCGCTGCACGACTAGCTGGGGCCATCACATTCCTGACTTGGCCTACAGAGTCACTGGGTTGCAGCAAACATCAATCATACTCAGAGTAGACCCACTGAAATTAATTGATATGTCTACATTATGAGTAAAACACAGTTGGATGTGACTTATTATTTTATATTTCATTACCTGCAATAGCACCTCCAGGCATACTTTAAAAGGTTTCCTAGTCGCGTCGCTTTGATTGAGTTGCCCAGGTTAAGATATGCAGGGAATGAAACCATTGACTCTAATTCCATTTCTTTTTTAGAAGAAAAAAAAGAGAGATATAAACTTTGCCAAGCCAATTATACAAAGGCAATAAGGAAACAAACATTTTTGTCTTCATAATTAATACAAAAAACCCCGTCTTCAAAATTTCTGTCCTTGAGCAGATTTTTGTGTGCGACTTTAATCAAATGCCATTTAAACTTGAGTCCCTTTCCTCAAATCTCTAGTGAATTTATATTAATTTTCAATTAAACTTCAAGTAAACCAATTAGCATTTTCATTTTTAAAGAGCAACAAAAGCAGAATCTTTAATGAACCTCCTCAGTTGGTCACACAGGAATAAACTGACTCGGGCGCCTGTTCTTGTTGCTATCCAAACAACTCATTCCCCAACCCTCAAATATGTAATCTTTATCTTCCTTCCCTGTTTCTCTACTACTAAAATTTCATGCAGCATGTGAAATCTAATCAGTCTTCCTTCATTTTATTTCCAGACCATCCCATACCCATGCAGAGAAGGAATACTCTTGCGATGAAGCATAAAAGTCCTTGAAGGCCTCCACACCTGATAAAGCCTCATAGTTGCTCCAGAATTACTTAGGTAACCTAAACACTGATCACAGAGTTGGATCCCAGCACTGGATTTTCAAGTCCATCTCTTCTTGTTGCTGTTTGGAATTGTCTGGGGGAGTCGCTGACATCTGGCAGAATCCTTGAAGCTACTGAAGGTGTCTAGAATGGAACAGAAAACCCCAACCCCTTTCTAAATCTTCACAGCTCCTGCTCCAGACTTTATCCCACTCTTTTATAGCCCTAAACAGAGACTCAAAGTGCCTATTCTGGATGCAATGAGGCTCCTTTTGATAAATGAAAGGTAAATATAACAAAAAAAGATAGCCTCTGGTATGTTCTCTCATTTCCTGATAGAAGTAGAACTTGCCAAGTAACAAGCTATGCATTGTACAGTGCTTTTGGTTAAGACAGAAACAGTCTTCTACCTGGGGAGTTTGTCATGGCCAAATATAGGAACTCTGAAAAATTGGCCTGGGAGATTCTTCCTTCTTGCAACTGGCGGGAATGATCACCACTGTTCCAAAGAATGCAAACAAAACAAAACAAAACAAAACCAGCAGGGGTGGGGATTCTCAGACCCAGGGACCAAATGACTCTCTCCCCAGGTCTGGCTGGAATGTGTGCTTGTACGCTAATCATGCTTTTTGCTTGTTTGGATGGAGGATTGAGAGATGTGTGTGGAAATTAGCTTATTGTGCAAAGGTAAAATTTACACTTGTCCACCAACTTTTTCCTCTGGTCCTGCCCACCACTGACATGAGGTCCTTGGAAGTCATAGAATCATAGAGTTGGAAGAGACCACAAGGGCCATCCAGTCCAACCCCCGCAAAGCAGGAAACACCATACAGAAAGAAGTCTGTACAGAAAGAAGTCTGTACAGAAAGAAGTCTGTACAGAAAGAAAGTCAGTGGCGGAGCTTCATGCTCCGGCAGCGGGGGCGGGGCTGGCACCTGTTCTGGGGGCAGGGCGCATCTCCCGGAGGGGTGGGGCGCGCGTTCCGGGGGCAGGGCACGCCTCCTGGAGGGCCGTGGTGCGTGTTCTGGGGGCGTGGTGTGCCTCCCAGAGGGGCGTGACACATGTTCCAGGGGTGGGGCATGCTTTTGGTGCAGGGGCGGGTGCCCGCGATGGCGCCCTTGGAGCCTGCCCCTCGGGGCGGCCCGCCCCCACCGCCCCTATTTTCCTATGCCGCTGCGTGGCCCTGTGGACTGGAAAAGTCCCCCCATCCCTTCTTTACAGTGAAGTCACTAGGAACAAGACATATCACCAGAACAAGACATATCACCAGAACTCGGACTCTAAAAAATACGAGTCTCAAGAGCTTCGTAATGCTTACCTCAAATAATCCTCCCAGATTCTTCTGCAGTTCAGATTTTCATTCAAAATGGATAAGAGCTGCACCATGTTCTAATCCCCAGCAAGACAGCTTTCCACCCATAATCCTCCCAAGTCCTCTTTCTGCTTCCCAGCCACCCACTTACCTGTTGGATACCTTTGCTCTGGTGGTAACAAGAAAGATGGAAGAAAAGGAAATAAACACCATAATATAAAATAAGAGTCCTGTTCAGTCAGACCTATTCTCAAAGTGGCCAAACAGATGCATATGGGAAGCATGACATTCGTTTAGTAGTACTCTTGCCCCAAGCGCTTCTCAGCGATTGGCATTCAGAGGCTTACTGTATCTGAACCTGGAGGCCATATATAGCCATCATAACTAGTAGTTATTGCTAGACTTAACATTCACTGTTGCTGAAGCAATGACAGACATGCAGATGGGTGGGAGGGAAGTGGGAAGGTGTTCAGGTGGTCTTGGGCGAATGGAGTTTGAGAGCTGAAGGGAAATACAGCCGTACCTTGGAAGTCATACGGAATCCATTCTGGAAGTCCGTTCGACTTCCAAAACATTCAGAAACCAAAGTATAGCTTCTGATTGGCTGCAGGAAGCTCCTAGAGCCAATCGGAAGCTGCAGAAGCCCCTTCGGATGTTCGGCTTCCAAAACATACAAACCGGAACATTCGGGAACAAAGCTGTTCGACAACCAAAGTATGACTGCACATAGATCATGTGCCTGATCAGGGACATGGTTTTAGATTATCCCAATATATTCCTCAGATTTGATGGGGGTGGGGTGGGGTGGAGAGCAATCCAATTTCAACATAGTGGAGCAAGCAGCATGGATCAGCCTTTGCTTTCACGCTCTGCTTGTCAGTTTCCAGATGTATTTGTTTGACCATTGCTGGGGAAGAAATGCTGGATTCACTGGACTTTTCGTCTGATCTAGCAAATAACTCTTTGTAGTTGAAAGCCCTTCAAGGCTAGGACTCCAAGGAGGCAGGAACAGGCTCTACTTGCATCATTACAATTGCAACTCACAGGGGAGGGGGAAGCCAGGCAAATCTTAATCTTAAGATTCATAACTGACAGGAATCTCAGAGGCAGAAACAATGGCATTGTACTTCTCGAGTAAATATTTGAGGAGCTTGCAGATTAGCATGCAGCTTCCAACTCTTGCTACCGAGACCCACAAGAACAGAAACAAAATCAAACCGTCGAACCAAAATCAAGTTGAAACTTTTTACTTGTACTGTGTATCAAATAAATTTCACTCTGCAAGACAGATGGGTTGGTTGGAAGATTATGAATGGGAGACATATGAAAAATCACCTGACAAAAAGTTCAAATAGGCTCTACACTATATTTGTTGATGAGGCTGGGAGAAAGGCACCCTTCTACTAAGGAGGTGGGTCCTGCCCCCCACCCCCCCGCCCATCAGCTCTTACCATCAGAAAATTCTTCCTACTGTTTAGTCAGAATTTCCTTTCTTGCAATTTGAATCCAATGATTTGGGCCCCTACCTCCTGGAGCAGGAAAGAACAAGCTTGATCCATCATGTGACAGCCCTTTAGATATTTGAAGATGGCTATTGTAGCTCCGGTTATCATTAAAATACAAACCAAACTGAATTTCTCCCCCAGAATCCCTTGAATAAACTCACCACATATCTCATGCACATTCCTGACTCTCTAAATCAATCCAATTTAGATAATTGAGTGAGCAGATCAGTCAAAACAACCAAGTAACAAACAATTGCAATTACACAAAAATCAACTAACCAACTAATTGAAGCGAACAATCTATCAACAAGATTTATAGGTTTAAGCGTTACACTGCACGTAACAACTGCAGATGGCTTTTCTGGCCAACACCAGCATTGCTTGCTGTGAATAATGACATGAAAATGAACCTCCAAATGTGCATTTATTTCAAGATTTATTTTTAATGCACTGAAAAAGATAAATCCACATTCAAGTGGATATATAACGATCCATAGATTTGGTTGTGCAATGCACAACATGCACAGTCCTCGAATATGGCTATGAACATTTCAGCTTCAATATAGGACTGTAGGTTTTCAATTTTAATAGTTTTTTGTAGCACAGCATGTTGTCACACATATAGGCCTCATGATTATTGTGAAGATATTAAAGCCAGTGCTGTTGTGTAGCATTCAACTTGGCCTCTGGTTGTTGTTGATGATGATGATGCAGAGGAAAGGCCATAGCTCAGTGGTACAGCAGCTGCCTTGCATGAGGACGGCCCCAGGGATTGCAGCCCTCAACTTCACAAGGTAGAGGACTGGGAGATAACCTTGTCTGGAATCCTGTAGAGTGGCTGCCAGTCAGTGTAGAAATTACTAAGTTATATGGACCAAAGGTCTGACTCAGTATAAGGCAGCTCCCTCATGCATGTTCCTATGTAGTTCCTACTACAGTTTTAGGTGTCTGTTGTATGTCACATCAAATGCTGTACTTCTGTAGTCAGGAAATATAATGGCATTTAGGGAAGTGGCCCAGAAGGGACTGGAATGCAAAGGTATCAGAATGTAGAAATCAATCATGTGAAACTCACTCTATAGCCTTTGTGGCTTTGCCAACACCTGGGAGGCCTGGGCCAATCAGGTGGATGGGTTGTGAGCCTTCATAAGGTGCCTTTCCTCTGGACTCTTCAGATCCAGCATATCAACCTGCACAGCCATCCCAATGCAACACTGTTAGATTTGACAGGCACCTCCTGGGTGCTCAGTATGTGATCCCCATAATTAGCACATGGGAGAACTTTTTTTTCTCATGCGCTGCACTGTTAAAACAGACTGGGATGTGATTTTTGTTTATTTATTTATTTTTGTTTAATTGGGTGCTAATTTACCACGTATGGGCATTGCCATTCAAATGATGTGTGCGTGTGTTACATCATGTGATTGATTATGCATAGTGGGGCTTACCTGCTCCCCCCCCCTATTTTATTCAAGTTGGCACTCCTGGGTGACTTCATTTTTCCAATGCTGCCTAGCAGTTAAGCAGCCAGTTGCCACTCTCAGCTCACTTTTAAGGTAAGCAAGAGATAAAGGACACTTTCTCTCTGCTTCTCTTAAAAAGGAGACCATTCAAATTGGTGTCCCCACTCATAGAATTGACTGTACAGTGGTACCTTGGTTTATGAACTTAATCCGTTCCTGAAGACTGTTCTTAAACCAAAGCATTATTTAACCGAGGCGTGCTTTCCTGTAGCAGCGGGGGACTCAATTTACAAATGGAACACACTCAACAGGAAGCGAAAAATGTTCTGCTTCCAAGGCAAAATTCACGAACCAAAACAGGGTTTGCAGTGTTCTTAATCCAAGTTGTTCATAAACTAAGCTGTTCTTAAACCAAGGTACCACTGTACTGCTTTAGACTAATGCATAACCATTTACTGTCTTATTACCATCTGGGATTTGAGGTGAGGCAGCAAAGTGCGGTCACCCATCCATCACTACCTTCTTTGGTAGTCTTATCAATGATGGGGGAAAATGGCTTGGTATAATATTGCTCCATGGCATTGCACAATATTTTACAAGATGGTAAGTTCACAGTCTCCTGTCACTAAGTAAAAATGAGTTGGGAATGGGCAGTAAAGTGGACTCAATTCAGAACATGTGTTAGCAATCTGAGCCTTGCCAAGGTACTGATTCTCACATCCTGCTTTTCCATATATAGATCCACCTAAATCCATTCACAAACGCCCAGTGGCGCACACACAACATCCCTATGGACTGCATACGTGTGGGAGCCCATACGGACACCACACGAGCGGCACCCATACTAGCTCTACCGCTGGGGGGGGCAGGCCATCTTGTCACCCCGAGTGGTGCCCGGGGCAGCCTGCCCCCACTGCACCCCCTTCATACCCCCCTGTTTCCATGACCCTGAAGTTCAATTTTCATTATGCAAAGTAGATCTGTTTAGTAACACCCTGGTTAGCTCATTTGCCCTTTAAATCTCAGGTGCCATTTCCGGGGTGGCAGGAAGACCGACTGCACAGTCTTTGAATAATGCTCACTCATTCCCTTTGCTTTACACCTCCCATTTAAAGATTTCTTTTAGATTCATTATTTTTGTATGTGTGAGAGAGTGAGGGAAAAGAAATTTGCAACCTGACACCTCAGAGTACATGCTATATATCTTATTTCTGAAAGAGTTATACAAATACATTTAGCTCTGAATTACGCTGTTGACTTCTGCTACAGTACAGAGTCTATTAAGAAGCAGGGATAACAAGGAAAAGTGGGTATTTCTTCAGGGAAACACCACAATTTCTTAATCCTCGCTTCTTTCTTTTCCAGGGAATACAATAATTGCAAAGCCTTTGAATATAGTTTTGGTTTTCTAGATGATTCGAAAGTGCTGCAGTTGCAAACTGATGGCTCATGTGCATTTGACTAGAGAAATATGTGGCTAATTTATTCTACTCTGTAGAATAAATTAGAAGAAACAGCTGGCATAGGATTATATTTCCCCATATACTCCAGGTCAGTAGAATAGGATGCACTGAAAGCCTTATAATAAGGAAATACTGTAATACAGCTCTCAGTTCCCTCCATCAGGGACACTTGAATATATATTTTTGCAGGTTTTGGTGGGTCATGTAATGGTTTTTTGGAGAAAGCTAGAGAGTTCCAGAAAAACGTCTACTTCTGCTTCATTGACTATGCAGAAGCCTTTGACTGTGTCGACCACAGCAAATTATGGCAAGTTCTTAAAGAAATGGGAGTGCCTGATCACCTCATCTGTCTCCTGAGAAATCTCTATGTGGGACAAGAAGCTACAGTTAGAACTGGATATGGAACAACTGATTGGTTCAAAATTGGGAATGGAGTACGACAAGGTTGTATATTGTCTCCCTGCTTATTTAACTTATATGCAGAATTCATCATGCGAAAGGCTGGACTAGATGAATCCCAAGCCGGAATTAAGATTGCTGGAAGAAATATCAACAACCTCAGATATGCAGATGACACAACCTTGATGGCAGAAAGCGAGGAGGAATTAAAGAACCTTTTAATGAGGGTGAAAGAGGAGAGCGCAAAATATGGTCTGAAGCTCAACATCAAAAAAACCAAGATCATGGCCACTGGTCCCATCACCTCCTGGCAAATAGAAGGGGAAGAAATGGAGGCAGTGAGAGATTTCACCTTCTTGGGCTCCTTGATCACTGCAGATGGTGACAGCAGTCACGAAATTAAAAGACGCCTGCTTCTTGGGAGAAAAGCAATGACAAACCTAGACAGCATCTTAAAAAGCAGAGACATCACCTTGCCGACAAAGGTCCGTATAGTTAAAGCTATGGTTTTCCCAGTAGTGATGTATGGAAGTGAGAGCTGGACCATAAAGAAGGCTGATCGCCGAAGAATTGATGCTTTTGAATTATGGTGCTGGAGGAGACTCTTGAGAGTCCCATGGACTGCAAGAAGATCAAACCTATCCATTCTTAAGGAAATCAGCCCTGAGTGCTCCCTGGAAGGACAGATCGTGAAGCTGA
Organism: Zootoca vivipara; assembly: GCF_965207765.1. Classification (NCBI taxonomy): domain Eukaryota; kingdom Metazoa; phylum Chordata; class Lepidosauria; order Squamata; family Lacertidae; genus Zootoca; species Zootoca vivipara. The sequence continues at coordinate 7,164,036 of NC_142597.1, read as the reverse complement.
GGCTCCAATACTTTGGCCACCTCATGAGAAGAGAAGAATCCTTGGAAAAGACCCTGATGTTGGGAAAGATTGAGGGCACTAGGAGAAGGGGACGTCAGAGGACAAGATGGTTGGACAGTGTTCTCGAAGCTACGAACATGAGTTTGACCAAACTGTGGGAGGCAGTGGAAGACAGGAGTGCCTGGCGTGCTCTGGTCCATGGGGTCACGAAGAGTCGGACACGACTAAACGACTAAACAACAACAAGTAATGGTTTTTCTGCCTATTGTAGCAAATGTAGTAGAATTACAGATTCATAGCATTGTAGAGTGGGAAGGGTTCCCAAGCACCATCTAGTCCTACTCCCTGCAATGCAGGAATCACAGCTAAAGAATCCCTGATAGGTGGCCATTCAACCTCTGACTAAAACCCTCCAATGAAAGAGAGCCCACCACCTTCTGAGGCAGTCCATTCTACTGTCACACAACTATTAGAGTCAGATAGTTATTCCTAATCTCCGTTCTTGTACTTTGAATTCCTTGATATGGGTCCTGCCCTCTGGAGCAGCAGGAAACAAGCTTGCTTCCTCTCCCATGTGACAGTCCTTCAGATATTGGATTATGACTATCATCTCATCTCACAGTTCTCTTCTCCAGGCTAAACATACCCATCTCCCTCAACCATTCCTCATAAGGCTTGGTTTCCAGACCCTTTATCATTTTGGTAGCCCTCCTCTACACATGTTCCAGCTTGTCCATATCCTTCTTAAACTGTGATGCCCAGAACTGGACACAGTTCTCCAGTTGAGGTCTAAACAAGGCAGAATAGAGTGAAACTATTACTTCCTTTGGTCTGGACATTATACTTCTGTTGATGCAGCAAAGAATTGCATTTGCTCACAGACCAATTGTTTAATTAGCTGTCCTAAGACTTTTCCTGCTATTGACATATTGACAACAAGCTGTCTTGGCAGTAGCTACCTGGGTCTTCTTTTGTTCCCTTTTTGAAAATGGGGACATTTGCCCACCTCCAGTCTGCAGGGACCTTACCTAGTCTCCAGGAATTCTCAAAGATTAGACTCAGATGTCAGCAAGCTAGGCTGAAATTAGGATAGAGATAATTTCAGAAGCATCCATAGCAATTAGAGTTTCTTTAGGGCATTGCTATTTACCTTCCATAAATAGCAATGCCCTAAAGAAAAAGGGCATTGCTATTTACCGTCCATAGGGATGCAGGTGGGTTAAACCACAGAGCCTAGGGCTTGCCAATCAGAAGGTCGGCGGTTTGAATCCCAGCGACGGGGTGAACTCCCATTGCTCAGTCCCAGCTCCTGCCAACCTAGCAGTTCAAAATTGGGAAAGGAGTACGACAAGGTTGTATATTGTCTCCCTGCTTATTTAACTTATATGCAGAATTCATCATGCGAAAGGCCGGACTAGATGAATCCCAAGCCGGAATTAAGATTGCCGGAAGAAATATCAACAACCTCAGATATGCAGATGACACAACCTTGATGGCAGAAAGCGAGGAGGAATTAAAGAACCTTTTAATGAGGGTGAAATAGGAGAGCGCAAAATATGGTCTGAAGCTCAACATCAAAAAAACCAAGATCATGGCCACTGGTCCCATCACCTCCTGGCAAATAGAAGGGGAAGAAATGGAGGCAGTAAGAGATTTTACTTTCTTGGGCTCCTTGATCACTGCAGATGGTGACAGCAGTCACGAAATTAAAAGACGCCTGCTTCTTGGGAGAAAAGCAATGACAAACCTAGACAGCATCTTAAAAAGCAGAGACATCACCTTGCCGACAAAGGTCCGTATAGTTAAAGCTATGGTTTTCCCAGTAGTGATGTATGGAAGTGAGAGCTGGACCATAAAGAAGGCTGATCGCTGAAGAATTGATGCTTTTGAATTATGGTGCTGGAGGAGACTCTTGAGAGTCCCATGGACTGCAAGAAGATCAAACCTATCCATTCTTAAGGAAATCAGCCCTGAGTGCTCCCTGGAAGGACAGATCGTGAAGCTGAGGCTCCAATACTTTGGCCACCTCATGAGAAGAGAAGAATCCTTGGAAAAGACCCTGATGTTGGGAAAGATTGAGGGCACTAGGAGAAGGGGACGTCAGAGGACAAGATGGTTGGACAGTGTTCTCGAAGCTACGAACATGAGTTTGACCAAACTGTGGGAGGCAGTGCAAGACAGGAGTGCCTGGCGTGCTATGGTCCATGGGGTCACGAAGAGTCGGACACAACTAAACGACTAAACAACAACAACAACATTTACCTTCCATAAATAGCAATGCCCTAAAGAAAAAGGGCATTGCTATTTACCGTCCATAGGGATGCAGGTGGGTTAAACCACAGAGCCTAGGGCTTGCCAATCAGAAGGTCGGCGGTTTGAATCCCAGTGATGGGGTGAACTCCCATTGCTCAGTCCCAGCTCCTGCCAACCTAACAGTTCAAAAGCACATCAAAGTGCAAGTAGGTAAATAGGGAAGTAGCTACAGCGGGAAGGTAAACAGCATTTCTGTGTGCTGCTCTGGTTCGCCAGAAGTGGCTTAGTCATGCTGGCCATGTGACTTGGAAGCTCCCTCGGCCAATAATGCAAGATGAGCGCCGCAACCCCAAAGTTGGTCACGACTGGACCTGATGGTCAGGGGTCCCTTTACCTTTACCTGTTTACCTTCCATACCTTAAATATGTGCACAGTGAAGTGGGGAGTGCTGCTGCCTGATTTTCATATATGTACATATGTAGCATCTAAGGAGCCACATGCATCTTGTTGAACACACACCCCTGTTGTTGTTTGTGGGTGTTCCAAGGCTTCTTATAAATATATAGGTATTTCAATTTCCAAACTGCCCATTTGATTTCTGAGCTGGAAGCATCTAGCTTCTTAGACTGCTCTTATCTCTTCCCTCCAGTACTGACATACTGATAAATACCTTTTGGCCTGGGCACTTGACATCAGGCTGAGCTGAGCCGGTCCTTCTGAGTCTAACTCTTGAGTCTAACTGATCAGGCCAAAGCAAGTTCACCCCCACCCCACTCCAATAGTTTTGAGAGTGATTTATGAAACAGCTGTTGGGGAAATCAGATGGTTAGACTGTGACCTCCTGAAAGAACATTTCACCTGCATTCTTATAACTTCTTTCCTTAACATTTAAACTCATACACTTGTGTTCTGGGTAATGTGACAAAGATGTTGCATTCAAAGGAAGGCATCAAAAAAAACAACAACCCACTATACACTATAGTTTGTATTTAGCTGCTGTTTTTCGGAGAACCAGCTTTCTTGGAAAGCCAATAAATGAGCACTGCCTATAATCACAACCACTACATCAACAACCTCGTAATCATAGATTAATGTCCTGGAGCTGCAACAGCCCCTCCTCCCTGGAAAAAAGGCAACATAAGGTTTATGCTCAGTGAGGTATTTATTTCCTTACTTCATTTATACACTGGCCTTTTGCTGATGTACTCCAGAAGGTTCACAGTTCAAAATAACAATGTACTGTTGTTGTTCAGTTGTTTAGTCATGTCCGACTCTTTGTGACCCCATAGACCAGAGCATGCCAGGCACTCCTGTCTTCCACTGCCTCCCGCAGTTTGGTCAAACTCATGTTAGTAGCTTCGAGTACACTGTCCAACCATCTCATCCTCTGTCATCCCCTTCTCCTTGTGCCCTCAATCTTTCCCAACCTCAGGGTCTTTTCCAGGGAGTCTTCTCTTCTCATGAGGTGGCCAAAGTATTGGAGCCTCAGCTTCACGATCTGTCCTTCCATTGAGCACTCAGGGCTGATTTCCTTCAGAATGGATAGGTGTGATCTTCTTGCAGTCCATGGGACTCTCAAGAGTAGCCCCATAATTCAAAACCATCAATTATTTGGCGATCAGCCTTCTTTATGGTCCAGCTCTCACTTCCATACATCACTACTGGGAAAACCATAGCTTTAATTATACAGACATTTGTTGGCAAGGTGATGTCCTTGTTTTTTAGATGCTGTCTAGGTTTGTTATTGATTTTCTCCCAAGAAGCAGGCGTCTTTTAATTTCATGACTGCTGTCACCATCTGCAGTGATCATGGAGCCCAAGAAAGTAAAATCTCTCAATTTCTCCATTTCTTCCCCATCTATTTCCCAGGAGGTGATGGGAACAGTGCCCATGTACTAGTCTGGTGTTATATCAAAGTGGAGTATCACCTAGGATGCTCTCACTATGAAACTGGATTTGGGGGATGTAGTGTTGAGTGATTTACAGTTTGAGGTTCACTACTGTTCGACAGAAATGTGTATCTCTTTAAAAGAAAGAAGAAAATGTAGTGACCTAGTTTTGCAGCTGTGGGGCAGTACAGCAGGTGATGTTAAGTTTGTATAGATTTAAGGCGTGTCAGCAATCGGATACAGTATATAAGGAGGTCTGCGTACCTCTCTCAGTACCCTGGGTGGTGGGTCATGTTTCTGTAATGTTCTTATGATTAGTGTAACTTCTGTTATTTTTCTTTAATTAAATCCACTCGTGATTATACTTTGCAGTCTCCTCAAAACACTTTTTGTTGCACAATAGTTACTCTGCTTAAATACACCAACATGTAGCACTCTGAAGCATTGCCTCGTTTTTTAAATCTTGGCTACATCCAATCTTTCAGACTCCTAACCCACTCCTATCAGAATTGGATTCAGGGAATTGAACTGTTGGAATAAACCACTTCTGAGGCCAATTGGACCCTGTTGCCTCCATGTCAGGTGCACGATGAGGTCTGGTGTGGGAAAATACAAGCTTCAGTTACATTGCTAGCTTAATAGTGCCTTCCTATATAATAGGTGCTGGGGACTTTTGTCCCTCCAAATGTTGCTAAACTACAAATCCCATCAGCCTTAGCCATTGACCATGATTGATGGGGCTGATGGGAGCTATAGTTCAGCAACATCTGGAAGGGCAAATGTTTCCTACATTTCCTGCTATATACAGTGGTACCTTGGTTCTCGAACTTAATCCATTCTGGGAGTCCGTTCAACTCCTGAAACCATTAAAAAACCAAGGTGCGACTTCTGATTGGCTGCAGGAGCTTCCTGCACTGAAGTGGAAGCTGTGTTGGACTTTCAGCTTCCAAAAAACGTTCAAAAACTGGAACACTTACTTCTGGGTTTGTGGCGTTCAGGAGCCAATTTGTTCGACAAGTAAGCCGTTCAGGAACCAAAGTACCACTGTACATCTATTCAGGAGTCCCATTTACTTAAGTGGGCCTACCGGTAGTAGACATGTATAGGATTTCAGTGTCAATTACTTTGGATTGCACCAACTGCTTACTGTTTCCAGTTAGATTTGCTTCTCTTTCCTGAAAGAAGAGTTATAGTCTTGAGAATACCTTCCTTCAGTTTATTCTGCAACTTCTAATCTTAGCACTCCTTCTTGGCACAAAATGAACTATAGCCACCAAAGCTAAGGTCCTAATAAAATCAGACCATTAAGAGATCAAATATAATTAATGCTCTTATTGGATTTGACATCTGAATATAATACAGCCACATAGAGGAATAATCCTAGATAAGGTAAAATTGCATTAAATCATTTTTTTAAAGTATCTAAACCAGGGATTGACTTCATTTACAAGAAAAGGAGGACATGTTTCATCAGCCCAAGGAAATGGAATAGCAATCAAACACATTTAGTATTATCTATGCTCACCTAAGTTAATGTTTCGGTATACAGTAAAATAATCTAGTTAAGTTTTTAAATAATATAAAGGAGCCACAATTAGCAATGACAGTTGGCAGCACACCTTTAAAGAAGTGTCAAGACACAATACTAAAGTGTGTAAGGGGGTTGTTATATTTGTTAAATTATGACAATAACCAGAAGGAGAAATACCAAATTGAACCAATCAACCAAACTGGGTAATAATAATAATAAATTATTTATTATTACAGTCAAAGACCAGTTCAAACCAAACTACGGTAGGTAGTCGTAGCAGGAATGTATGGTATTGTGGGAGGAATAGCTTTTAGTCTGTAAGCTAGGCAAGTGTACCATGGCTCCACCAGTTAAACATTTACCCTCCACTCACAGCAGCCCAGCAGCCCACAAAGCAACTGCCAAATAGGGTGACCAGGGAGTACCCCTACCCATAATGTCTTGTGAATTTATCTAATAAGCTCTTAGTTTCACTTTCCTGCTCAGACAAGAGGCCAGTTTAAATGAAACCCCCACTGCAAACAACAGACTCCCATGAAAGATGAGTCCCAGGCAAATTAGGGGCTTCCCCCCCCCAAAAACCTACTCAGGCCATTCAGCAGGTGTTATGTACTGAGCTGAATCATAGAACAATAGGATCCAGAATCAGCAGTCTGATTGGTCCGCAGGAGCCACCCAATCCAACTCCAGGTGGAAGTGAATCCGCAACCTGATTGGCCTGCAGGAGCAGCCAATCAGGCTGCTGGCAGAAGTCAATCCACAAACTGATTGGCCCACAGGTGTAGCCCTGAAGTAGCCAATCAGGCAAAGCCCATTGTGTAAATAATGTATATAAGCAGATGGTTTTGGGAAAAGGGCATTCTTCTCTTCTTCTCCTTGATGACTATGAGCTGAATAAAGAGCATGAAATTCACTCTCAACTCCGAGTATATTTCAGCAGGTATCTAGCAATGCTCACACTGCACCAAAAGAGGGATGGACCGACAGATGACACTGCAAGGAAGAAGGAGAGTTTGAGGAGGAGCTAACTTATGAATGAAACACTTAACTGATCTTTCTCAGAGAAGTTGGGGTGTAGCAAATCCACCACTACCTTAGAACAGGAATGGTAGTATCTGTAGGCATTGTCCACACTGCCTAGTTTTGCTTTTACATACCTATTAAATTCATTTTTCAATTTCCTTCATTGTATATATTCTGTCATATGCTGAAGATGCACCCTTTATCTTGCAAATTTAATCAGCTTCTAGGAAATGGGGTGTGTGTGTTATAGCCATTTTTATATTCCCCATTATAGTGAATGGGAAGAAAATAGAGCTTCATTTTTAACAAATCTAACTCAGTCTTTTACTAATAAGTCAAACTTGAAGGACACAGAACATCTCTGAAATAGATTGGGCTGCTTTCTAAAGGTGCAGGTACAAGTTGAATCTTGTAGTCAGTGCACACTCCTTGGGGGGGAAACACACACTACCGGTAAAAGAATTATCACCGCCATCAGAAAGACAGAAATGCAGAGATATTACAGGATCCTTACAAGCAGGATTTTATGATTTGAATTGGAGTGACCAATGGGCATCGTGCAGCCATTGGGCTAACCTCATGTGGTCCACAGAGACAAGATGGCACAAAGAGGTTTGTGTGTGTGTGTGTGTGTGTGAGAGAGAGAGAGAGAGAGAGAGAGAGAGAGAGAGAGAGATACAATCCTTCAATGTTACAAATCCTGACAATTCATTTCACTCCTTATATACCCAACTGATCACTGCACTATGCAGGAGGCCTCCTGCAGGTACCACCTCATCAGGAGGGCCATTCTATGCAAAACAAGAAATTGGTCTTTGGCGTGGCAGCACTCTCTCCCATTACATATCAGACCAGCACCATCTCCATTGCATTTTTAGTACTTATTGATGACCCTCCTTTGACATCACACCTCAAAGAAGACTCAGGACAACAAATTTTGGGGAAATGTTATATTCTATTAAATATAATGTATTGGAGGATCTGCAATGGAATCAATCAGATTAACCTAAAACAACATAGCCCAGGCAGGGGAATTCCCCAAGGCAGGAGGGATAAACTCTCTGCTGTAAGTGTGCAGCCCCCCAAACATCTAATTCTTATTCTTAAAAGATCTCAGGGAGGTTCACAACAGGCATCCCCAAACTGCGGCCCTCCAGATGTTTTGGCCTACAACTCCCATGATCCCTAGCTAACAGGACCAGTGGTCGAGGAAGATGGGAATTGTAGTCCAAAACATCTGGAGGGCCGAAGTTTGGGGATGCCTGGTTCACAAGATAAAAAAGACAAGATTAAAGCACCACCCACGGGACCCCATGTGGAGGAGGTACACAAAGAAGGGCTCAGGTGATGAACGAAGAGCCTGGGTTGGTTTATATTGTTTAAGGAGTTCCCTGTGTAAACCAACAGCCAATTAAACCAATAAGAAAATATGCCACTCCAGAAAAGTGACAGCAGGAAGGAGTAGGCAAAAAGAAGAGGCCTTGGGCCAGTTTGGTTCTGCCCCAAAATTCCTACTCAGCTTCCAGAAATGGGCAACTAGCTGAGCCCATACTTTCTAGGGGTGGGTACAAATATCGGGGTGGGGGGTGGGGAGAAAGCATCCTGGGGAGCAGCCACAGAATGAAGTGCAGCTAACTCCCACTCACAATTGGCCCATTTGGACCTGTTTCTCCTGCCCCAGTCCTCCCCTGGGCAATACCTCTGAGTCTTCTTTTTTAGGGGAGCCCAGGGTGTGGCAAAGAAGTCCTCATTAAATTTGAGTGGTATTTTCAACAATCTTTTTAAGTGGAGGTGGGTGTTGTTGTTTTTAATCTCAGTCTGCATCTGTACTGGATCTGAATTTGTTTTATAAATGAAATCATTTTATATGTGGCTTTATTGTCCTTATATTTATTGTTATTGTTTATTGCTTCCTAGGAAGTAACATTTTTAGCCCTCACTGCCCGATTTGCTTTTCTTGTGGTTCAATGACATTTCATAGGGAAAAAGCTCTGAGCCCTTTCCAGAATTAACAAGAGCTCAGAGTACACAGATTACTGCTGGGAAAGTGCAAGTAGAACACACGGTGCAACTCGCTAACGCTTCTTGTACACTTTCCAATTTAATCTTTTTTCCCAAAGAGACGCCTGTAGTTTGCTAGGCTGAATTAGTATTAGAGGATCTTTCTCAGGGTCATGGACTTTTGTGCAATAGAGGTTTAAGCTCTCATTGGTATCCATTTCCAGCGACACATTCATCTCATTTTGATTAATTCCATGTGTGTAACAGTGATATGAAATTGTTTTCCCAGGCATTAAGTTATAGTAACTGGTTCCGGTTTCCTTTAATATTTAAAAGTCTTTTGTCATTTTTAAAAAACATATCAGAGAACATTAATCAGGTAAGCCTGTTTATTTTAATCAAATCACCTGCTTACAGGCTGTAATCAAATATTTCATTATGAGCCCTTTCATGTGGAGATCAGCATAATTGATATATTTGGTGGGCTTTGCTTTTCTAACTGGATGTATTCTATTGTATTTTTGCTTCAAAGTACAGATAAAGGCTCCCCCCCTTTATTCCCTGTGCTCAGCAGAGAAAACAGAAAATTCCTAACCTTTAATATCTGGAAGCCCCACAGTTTTCAATTATTGTCAGATCTGCGCGGCAGGACCAGATTGGGACAGTGGCTAATTTAGCCTTCATAAAGTCTCACCTGGGAGGCTGTGCATTGTAGGCTGGCAGTGCAGTCAGCCGTGGGCGTAGAGCATCTTTGCAAGCAGGAAAGAGAACATCCAGTCATAAATTGAATGTTGGGGTTAAGGCAGTCTTGCATGATCTCTCCCCCTCTGTTTATAATTTCAATGCCTAATCACACAAAAAAAGCAATAACAGATGCAATGATTATGCCAAGAATAGCAAATGAGCATGGCAAGCTCAATCTACCAGGCACTGCTGCTACACAACTTCCACTTATTACAAGAACAGATTAGCATGTTACTAACGCTGTTGGCCCACAGATTGAGAACCACGGCACAACCAAGGCAGCACTTGATAGGGAGCCAACTTGTCTATGAAAATGTGTAAAGTGATTCAGGATTCAGGAGTCCTACCCAGCGGTGTAGCACCATTTGCCAGCGCCAGGGCGGGTGTTCACAAACATGCCCCAGGGGGAGGCGGAGCTCACTCGTCCAGCCCTTGCCACTGATTCCGCCGGGCAGGGGCGTGGTGCAGAAAGTGCTCTTCATACTCCAGCCCCTACCACCAGCAGGGTTCGATGGCTCCCCGTCTCTGTGGGGAGCACCTGGCTTGCACCCCTGCAGGTTTTGTGCCCAGGGCAATGCCCCCCTGCCCCCCCCACACTACACCAGTGGCCCTACATGTATCTAACCACCACTTCTCAGGGAAACAAAATAAAAACAAAATAGAAAAATTCCTTCCAGTAGCACCTTAGAGACCAACTATGTTTGTCATTGGTATGAGCTTTCGTGTGCATGCACACTTCTTCATGTACACCAATGACAAACTTAGTTGGTCTCTAAGGTTCTACTGGAATGAATTTTTCTATTTTATTCTTATTTTATTCTTATTTTGTTTCGACAGCAGACCAACACGGCTATCTACCTGTAACTAGATTCTCATGGAAAGTGTGTGCGTGTGTAATTTTTTTTATTATGCACCTCTACTTGAGTCACATGTAATGTTTAATAATAATAAGAAGAAGAATAAGAATAAGAATAAGAATAAGATGCGGGTGGCGCTGTGGGTTAAACCACAGAGCCTAGGGTTTGCCGATCAGAAGGTCAGCGGTTTGAATCCCCGCAACAGGGTGACCTCCCGTTGCTCGGTCCCAGCTACTGCCAACCTAGCAGTTCGAAAGCACATCAAAGTGCAAGTAGATAAAAAGGTACCGCTCCAAGTGGGAAGATAAATGGCATTTCTGTGTGCTGTTCTGGTTCCCCAGAAGCGGCTTTGTCATGCTGGCCACATGACCTGGAAGCTGTATGCCAACTCCCTCAGCCAATAACGCGAGATGAGCACCGCAACCCCAGAGTCGGTCACGACTGGACCTAATGGTCAGGGGTCCCTTTACCTTTACCTTTACCATCCCCAGTGACCTGGGATCACATATGCAACTATCACACCAATCTGCATATGGGAATGGGGCCTTTGTCTTTATAATCCCTAGAATGGAGTTTTCTGAGTCAGTCAATGTTTGAAATGCATAGATAACTATAATAAATGTATCACACAATGCAATCAGCTCTTGTTAATGCCAATAACATTTTCCTTGGAGGGAAATTTCACATTCTCTCCATCAAAGACTGATGTACTTTTTTTTAAGGTCAGAAGGGCCAATTATTAATTAAGAACTGAGCTGAAACAACCCACAAATGATTTTTTGGCATTCCATTGTTCAGCCTGTTGACACTTTCCCCCCTTATGCCATTGGAAAAAGCTTTGCTTATATATCTTGATGAGCAAAATGAAAAATGGCATTCACATCAGTGGCAGATAACTCGAGGCCAAGCAAACTATTTAGATACACTCAACATCCTGTTTGTCAGAATTACGCCTCAGTCAGCTGCAAGGTCTTTCAGATACATTGAATTACTTCTATTTGGGCAAAATACAGAGTCAAAAAATGTAATGAACTAAAAAAAATTCCACCTGCTAAAAATATAATCAAGCTTGCTCATGACCTAGGGGGGAAATGGGCTTATGAATTCATAGATTAAAGATATAAGATTGGTTGATGTCTAATTTAGCTGATAGAGAATTCTACCTGAATGGAGTTAGGAAAAGTTATTCTCTCTTCCATATGCATAACTTAGTTTTAATGTACAATACAATCTTTGGAGGGACATCACTTGCATTTCCTACCATGAATTCACTATTGCTAATGGAAATAATATTCTATGCATTTATCAAATTCATGCTTCTGAAGCCTTCCAAATAAGAGCAAAACAAGGATCCCAAAGTGAGGAGGGCAGATTTAGAAAAAGCAGTGATTTCCATTCCATGCAGCAGCTATTGCTCCACGTTTTTAATATCCTTTTTGCTCAGATTTTACAAGGAATGTAAGAAAGTACTTATAAGAAAGTGACTTAGACTTATGGGACCTTATTTGCCTGTTGATATTAGCTCAGGTGTGTTTGCAGGGAGTTGGACTAGATCACCTTTGGACTAGATCACCTTCCAACTCTATGATTCTATGACCTCACATATAATGTTAAAATTATAATTTAGCATCATGTACATGAGATTTATGAACATGCTTTCCCCACTCCTGCAAAAAGATTATGAAACTTGGCTGTCAGAAGATTAGAAACTTTTTTTACTGTGGTGCACAACCAGATAGATGTGTTGTGGGTGACCAGGGGCGCCACCGGGTTGGTGAGGGACTGGAGCCCCCCCAATATTTTCTAGAAAGGGGGTGCTCCCCCCCAAATTCAGTGACCCTCAAAATGACATGCCAGGACAAAGATGCATGGCTCTGCTGCATCCTTTTGAGGATCGTGAGGGATGCGACAAGGTGAAGCGTCTTGACGAAAGTGCATCCCTTTGATGACCCCAAGAGCACCTGCCTGGAAGGTGTGCTGGTGATCTCCAAGGACGTGTGGGGTGAAGCACCCTCGCCCCAAGTGTCCCTTTCCCAAGGTAAGGTGGATGGCAGTGAGTGGGTGGGGGACTGGGTGTGTGGCCTGCCTGGACTGGGGGGGGGGAGGCATCACGTGTGAAATCATGATAATAACAAAAGTATTTGGCAGTTAAAAGGTTATGACATGCAAAGACTTCTTGTTTCCAGTCTCAAGGGACAGGTTTTTATTTTTGCCAAGTATGGTGTAAATCAAGAGATAAGAAGAACAAAACTGTACATGCTTATCTCAGGTGTCCTTGCATACCAGGAAGCAATGTGTATTTATTTGTTTACAGGTATGAAATCTTGTCAAGAGACTACCGTATCTTGAAAATATAATCCTTCTTAAGTATACTTCATCAGGTACATGAACTCTTGACCCCTCCCAGACAAGTAGCCACTAAGACTTCCCTGCCTTGTCTTTCACCATAACCATAAGAAGATTGTGGATGCCACTTACAGTTGAAAAGTAAGAAAATGAAATCCAGGCAGAGACCTCACTGATATAAACTGAAAGGCTCAATAGCCCAAGGAAAGGATGTGTGTGCTTGACAACAATTCCCCCCCCCCCATTTTTAATTTGTTCTCTCCTCTTCTCTCCATCCCATTCCACAACCAAGATCATGCAAAACGTTGCCAGTCACTGCCGTCAGATGTTGCACAAGTGGAAGGAGATGAGCAGATTTTAATTTTGTGTAGATTATTCAGATGACTGCATCTGTTGTTTATATCATTTCATAACCAGTCTGCTACAAATCAACAATAATGCGGGTTGGATGTTTGCTAGTTCAAATGACAGCAGATGCCTTGATATGAGATTATTGAATAGCGCGTGTCAACTGGTCCCCCCCCCCCAAAAAGAAATGATGTGATTCATGTTGTTTCCACTATGCTTGTGCCATTGACAACAGCACTCAATCATGCAAGAATATATATATATATAAACAGTATCATTCTGATTAGGAACGACAATCCTACTTGAACAAATTACAGCTGACAGCGCTAATCAAATAATTTTTATCATCAGCCAGTTAAATTAAGAACATAAGAACATTAGAGAAGAGGCCAGCTGAATCAAACCGAAGGCCTATATCACATATGGAACACCATGCTGACCACATGTGGGCCTTAGAGGCCTTTAGCAAAGTCACTCCCTGCCACTGCATTCCCAAAACAAATCCTTGGATTCCCCATATAAATTATGCTACCCTTCCCCAGCACATCAAAACAACTGTTGGGTGGCCTAGGGGTATGATTGCGATTCGGAGAACAACATACAGGGAGGATTCCTTGCCATGTCTTGTCCTGCCCATTTAGTGGCTGAGGGAGGGAGCATATTGGTGGCAGTGATGGTGGGTGGAGCGTTATATCATATGTCATCCTGCCCATGTAAATTGTGCTACACCAACCCATCTAACAGTTTGGTGACTGGGATAACTTTATTGTGATGGAGTGTGTGTGTGCCCACTGCCATACAGCAGTGTGTGCCCACTGCCTACCATTGAATATACAGTCATACCTCGGTTTAAGTACGCTTCGGTTCGAGTACTCTCAGTTTAAGTACTCCACGGACCCGTCTGGAACGGATTAATCCACTTTCCATTACTTTCAATGGGAAAGTTCACTTCAGGTTAAGTACGCTTCAGTTTAAGTACTCCGTGGACCGTTTGGAATGGATTAATCCACTTTCTATTACTTTCAATGGGAAGGTTTGCTTCAGGTTAAGTACGCTTCAGGTTAAGTACAGACTTCCGGAACCAATTGTGTACTTAAACCGAGATACCACTGTACCTCTTGGGCCCTCTCTTTGGGCCTATTCCCCACAATGGCCACCCAGTTACCTATGGAAAACCCACAAACAGGAGCAACAGACCTCACTACCGCATCTGTTGTTACCTGGCAACTGGCTCTTAGAGACATGGTGCTTCTTATCCGGTAGGGGGTAATACAGCAATCACATCCAGTACCAGCTGACAACCCTGTCCTCTGTGAATTTGTCTAATCCCTTTGGAAATCTCTCTAAATTGGTAAACACCAGTAGAGAAACAACAGAAGAATCCAGGAGTGTGGGGGCCAAAATTAGAGCTGATCTGAAATTTCTCAGCAAAACAATATTCTCTGAGAAATTATGAATGCAGAAAGCTGCCTTGTCCTGAATCAGCTCAGTTTAGCTCAGTATTCCCCCAAAGGAAGCCATAGTTAAGGGTGCTGAGAGGTGTTAAGAGATACTGTTCCCCTCACAGAACTATAATTCCCAGATTGACTGTTAAACCTCTCTGGCGGTTGTTTCATATGAGTGGGCACCCTTTATGTGTATGAAACTAAGTGTGTTCAGCTGAGCAGGTCTTTGTGCTTATGAGCCGGCATGCACGTGGATGTTGTGAGCAGATCTAGCACATTTGGGCCACACATATTTAAATCGGTTCAGTTCACAGACAGAAAGCCCATGGGATGCAGTGATTAGAATATTGGACTAGGACCAGGCAGTGCCCCCCCCCCTTGGTGCAAAACTATGAGGGGGGTACAACCAGGCACCCCAGTTGCAGGCTCCCTACTGAGCTCCTGCCGCCTTATGGAGGTGCAGTGAGGCAAGCCACACCTGGGCTGTGACTTCACCCTTCAGGGCTTGTGCTTGTGCATGCTCTGCCCCTGGAAGCCCATACATATAAAACCAGAATTCAGGAGGAGTGGAATGCAGAGTTCATCAAACTCATGAAAGAATAAAGGCATGGAATAGGGGTGATCTATCCCACCTTAGTTATTTCCCTTCCGAGGAATGTGAAGAAACAAAGCTTCATAAAATAGAATAAATGTACTTCTAGCAGAAACTTTTACTCTCGTTTTTTTTTCCTGTCTGTGACTAAATTGCAATGTATTTGTGGCCTTCCATGCGGTCTGTGAAGTCCAACATAAAGATCAAAGAATTAATCAGCTACAGAGAAAGCAACATTGGGTTTCTGATTATCTTATCCATATAATGATTTTTCTCTCTCTTCTCTCTTCTCTCTTCTCTCTTCTCTCTTCTCTCTTCTCTCTTCTCTCTTCTCTCTCTCTCTCGTGGTTCCCAGCATTTGGGATCAGAAGATTCTCTGTTTCTCCAGGTATCACACAAACATAATGACGAAAGCAGAAAATAAATCTGTTAATAAATGCCAATATTTTAGGAAATCTTTTTAGAGCCCTGTAACCATTGGAACTAAGGCCTGTGAGCACTTAGGAGGGAATAAGTCTCACCAAAACCAGTAGGGTTTTCTCTGTGAATGATATGGGAGTGTTCAAAGCAGAACTTGTGGCTGAAATTATTGGCAAGTTCAAATGGTAATGATCGCTCCACACATCAATGTGTGAATGCGCGCAGCCCCCTGATCCCAGAGGCGACTCCCTGGTAGTTTGGGGCTGGTGTCGCCTTCCCAGGTAGGATGCCAGGGGTCTCTGCCTACCCAAGCTTAGCGTCCAATCCTTCCTGGGGAGGTGTTGCCAGGGGATGGCCAGGTAAGTGGAGGGACTGTCTGGCTCATACAATAGAATTTGAATCTTACCTCCAAGGACCAGTTGGTTTCAGAGCTTCTCCCGCCCTCCACACCCTCATTCAAGTTCTTTTACAGGTTAACCTTTTATCTACAGGTTCACAGGCGCTGCTACATCAAGGCCACTGTTGAAGGGTCGGAAAGGAATTTTCCTGCATTGGCAGATTTCGCCTTTCCCATAGCAATACATCACAACTTTGGCAGTGCCAGGCCTTGTGTTTGTAATTACCCTGTGACCTTGGCTTGTATCATGTTTATATTAATATAATTCTTAATTGGGTTACTGTGACCTCCCTTGGGGGGGGGGGGTTACATTTATTGAAGATTTCCTTCTCCTTTTTTAAATCTTCCAGTAGCATTTTTGTGCAGATTTATCCATATATATATAGGGACCCAGGTGGTGTGGTGGGTTAAACCACTGAGCCTAGGGCTTGCTGATCAGAAGGTCAGCGGTTCGAATCCCTGTGACGGGGTGAGCTTCCGTTGCCTGGTCCCAGCTCCTGCCAACCTAGCAGTTCGAAAGCACATCAAAATGCAAGTAGATAAATAGGAACCGCTACAGTGGGAAGGTAAACGGTGTTTCCATGTGCTGCTCTGGTTTGCAGGAGCGGCTTTGTCATGCTGGCTACATGACCTGGAAGCTATACGCCGGCTCCCTCGGCCAATAATGTGAGATGAGCGCGCAACCCCAGAGTCGGTCACGACTGGACCTAATGGTCAGGGGTCCCTTTACCTTTATATATATATTTAGAATGAATTCCTCTACCATAGTGCATGTTTGTTATTTGTTATTGTCATTCATATATGCATTTCCCAATAATATGTGCATTGTTGTACAAATATTTTTTTATTAGTGTAAGGGGGAAAGCTTATAGGGAACAGCCCCCCCCCCAAAAAAAATCAGGTCGAGTTCTTTGCAGAGCAGTAAGTCCAGCACAGGATCAGATTACAAGAGCCAGGAAACAGAAAGGGAGACCCAAGGCTCTGACAGCCTCAGAGAGCCCCTGCTCCAAGGGGAGGGAGAGAGAGCTGTGGAGGAAGGGACTGGCAGAGAGTCAGAAGGGAGGCCATTCCCCCCAATGCCTGAATTGAGATGAATGGCTCCCCATAAGAGCAAGGGGAGGCGCTTTGGGGTTCCCAGGCTGTTATGTTGGGCGTGAAACAGAAAGCAGCCATTGCGAGAATCTGATTCAGACTGAGGCAGACATGATTTATGGACACTTTGCACTGTAAATAATATGCACAAATAAAAACATCTTAAAGACAAGCAGATGTGGAGGGTCGTTACTCAAGAGTAGCCACAACAACCCCTGACAATTAGAAAACTGCATTACAAAATTCAGAGAAATGTGAATTTTGAAGCTGAGATTCAATTTGGGTATTGTTTCAAAAAGAAAGAAAGAAAGAGAGAGAGAGAGAAAGAAAGAACTGAACCAAATTTCTCCCCATCCCTACCTATCCCCAAGTTGTTCAGGACTTTATAAGTCTTAACCAGAACTTTGAACTTGTCCCAATAGTTTAGTGTAGGGACAGTTTTTCAGCATCTGGGACTGTGGAGCCCTGAGGGTTGCATTTGGATCTGTTATTTTCTTACCCCTCCATTCAAAAGCAAGGTAGTTTCCACCCTATGGATGCTGCTTGTCAGATCAAGCCATGGGATTAAAACCTCTGTGGCTGTGTACACAGAAGCTTTCCCACAAGCAGGCTGTGGGCTGTTAAAATCAGGTTTCGAAACCCTAAGCAAAAAACAATAGCCCCCACTCCTGAAACCATGGTGGGGTGGATGGCCCCTGGGGTGGCACAGGGTAAATCACTCTGATCCAGGTGCTACATATCAGAGTCACAGGGCAGATGTGGGGGTCTGTGTTCAGCCCTATAATATACTACACAAAGGTAACACCATATGAATTCAAACTGGGAGACTTTCAAGGGCAAGGAGGGGGAATATTGAGCCAAGGAACTGAATTTACCCTGCCAGGCCTTTCCATGTGACCCTCAAAATTCTCTTCAGGCAACCTCCCCTTCACAGCCATTACCGACTGTCTTACATTGACCCCTACCACTGGTCCCTCTAGCTCATTATTGTCCATACTGACTAGCAGTGGCTTGCCAATTTTTCAGGGATCGAACCTGGGACTATCTGCATACAAGGCAGATGTTATACCACTGAGAGAGGTCATTTCCCCATGGAAAGTCAGTTGCTCATTCTCACTTCTGCCACCTCTTAAATACTAAGAATGGGCAGATGAACAGGCAATTCAACCTGGAGGGGAAAGATGGGACTCTGGAAGGTCAGAGGGCCAGCTGTGAGTTTCCTGAAGGATTGTCGGCCTTGGCAGGTACATGACCAGCATCTTTAAATGTGGAGTTGCCTCATTTATCTGTAAAGTAGGAAAGGAGTTCACTTTGAAAAATGGTGTCCTCCCTCAAAAGAGGTTGTGGTGCGACCTGGCAACCAAACCCTGTGTTGCGGGTGGGTACTATTGGAAAGCCACAACACCCTATTGGTAGGTCCCCTTGTTGCTGGGTTCAATCAGGACAATGGGATGCTAGCCAAACCGATCAAGGGACCTATATGTGCCCATGCACGTGACCTAGAGCTTCCTCTTTTGGTCAGTGCATCGGAACACCCACCCACCTCTCCCCATGAGGGGTCCTGCAGCCTCACTCCCTATTTTTTAAAAAGGGTGATTAGTATTGTTAGTGGTTTGAAGCTTACAGTATGGACTTCCAGAGTGCCATTTTCAAATTTGCCACTGACTGAGCTCATTATTTGAGTCCCTCAATTCTAAACATCCCAATCAAGACTCTAGGGAATTGATTAGACAGTTTGGGGTCCAGTTGAAAGCTCAGCTTCTCCACAAGACATAATGCTGAATTTGAAAATGTGCTCAGCCAGTAGAACTCCCATTATGTATGAGCATTTGAGGCAATCTGAATCCCATTTCACAAAACAAAAAGAGGCGGTCTCCAGTGAATTTGTATTTAAATGAGCCCAAAACATCTGTGGGCTTGGCAGTTTTATATCCCAGAAAGTTCCAGTTCAAGGATTTGGGTAAAGAGTTTGCTTATTGGAGCCGAATGAATAACAGAAGAAAAAAGATTCAGAATTATATGCAGGAATAAGTGATTCAAATGCTATTTGTTAGTACCTTTTAAGGGCATATTATTTATTTCCTCAGAAAATGAGGAAGATTTTTTAAAGTAGTATCACTAACTACTTTTTTTTAAAAAAAGAAATCTGCACAATCAGTCCTATCTTCCCAGCTTCTCAACTTATTGTGCTCCAACAGAGGTGGGGAGCAAGCTGAGGTCTTTTAAGTTCCTGCCTCCAGGCTACCTCCTCTAGGCTCCATCCCCAACTGAAGACGTCAGATTCTTAAAGGATCAAAGATGAGTATTCCTCCATTCCACAGCCTGCAGCACTAGAATACAAATGGAGGTATTTGGCTCCCCAGGTTTAGGAAAAGGATCCTGTAAGTCCTGGTTCTGGCCTTGCAGACCCTGGTGATATAGGAGGTTCTTCTGAGGGGTCTTGTCTGACCATTTCAGGCATGGTAGTATCCTGGTCTCCTGCTGCAGTCTCACGATCATGAACATGGTCCAGCTCCTCTCTGCAGCATCCAACTCAAATATGGATTGCTGCTAGATTCAGCTGTTACGGCACTTTGGAATATTTAAATCACTGCAAATTCTAATTTTATATTCTTGAACATTTCACACAGAGTAGATGTCAATGGCATCATCTCAGGTGCATCAATGATTTGACAAGTTGACAGGCTACTGCTGGAGTGGGAAGCACTGGTCCCTGTCATTCCCATGGCATACCCACGAATCAATCACCAATCTTGACAGTAAGATCTTTCTTCTTCTTCTTGCTCATGCCTGCCTCTCCATCCTGCTTGATGCCCCACCCGCTGATAACCCTGGGTTGGTTTGGGCCTCTCAACTGAAATGGGAATGATCTGGGGCTGTGACAACTCCAACAGGTCCAGGGACCCTTTGCATAGGCTTAATTTGGCTTGGAATTCAGACCTTGGACAATTCCAGTGCACAGCCAATAAGTCTTCCAGTTGGATGGCCTATGGCCACCCCCAGAGTTTGAAGCAGTGAATAATAATAATAATAATAATAATAATAATAATAATAATAATGTAGTGCGAAAAGACATCAAAAATGGCTTCATTCCAGGCATTGGGGGATACCATGTATTTTGCCCTCCACTGTAAAACAAAGACAACTTCATGAAAGCCATAAAACCATAATGCCCTTGATATTCTGCAAGATGCGTGGCTCCAACTTTACATGAAGTCAGCCATTATAATTCTTTGTTAATTATGTGCAATTGATTGTATAGCTACAAAACAGTTCCTCTTCTTTTTAATAAGCACAGCTGTTTCCTGTCCAGCCTTAGACTTGGGAAATTTCTCCAATTTAAAAGTAATACACTAGAAGAAAACTCCAGAGGGCTCTTTGGATTCATGCTGTTTAATGTGTTTTGACACACATTGTGCCAGTAGACCTTAGCTTAGCCTTAAACAGTACTTAAGGTCATTTCACCCCCCATTAGATAGATCTTTATGACTAATGAACTTTTAATAGAGTTTTTTTTAAAAAAACAAAAACAAACACAACACAAACAACTTAATAAAGCTTCCACCTTATGCCCTGAAAACAGTTTGATTAAAATAGGTTGTTTCCCAAACATTAAACATATTAACCACAGTTGTGGTTCACTGCATTATGATTACTGTGTTGGGGCCAGGATGTTTTGGATGATGTGAGCTAATTGACTGATTTCCCCCTAGGTACTCATAATGCAAAATACATCTTTTTTTATCAAGATGAAGGACACATTTTACAAGGCAGCACTGAAAGACTAGCTCAGTGGTAGAGTACATGCTTTGCATGCAGAAGATCCCAGATTTCAACCTCCTTTACTGAAAACCCAAAGAGTTGCTGTGAGTAGGGATGTAAGAAGGCATTATTTTACATTGTGCACTGTTTCCATTCTACTGCAGTTCATCTTCCACCAACATAGGACTTACATTTTGAAAGTTTTGGTTGTGGAAAGAGCACTGCAGGCTAAATGGAGCATACCTTTTAATAAAAGGAAGCTAGTGACACTTATGTAGGGATGCATCATTTTCTGTCGCACCCTGACATGCCGCACAGCTTCTGCTCTGCTACAGCCCATCTTCTGCCAATGACTACATAATTTATCTGCTGTGGTGAAATTACATAATTTACATAGCTAAATACATAAATTGCATTGTCATTACACTATTCCACACTCTTCAATCCAATGCAAAGGAAATGCAGTGCAAATCTGGAAGAGGGACATAATCAATTGAGTATCATTTGCAGATTAAAATCAGCAGCAACAGGGCAATCTGATCATATCCATTGGATTGATTTCCATTATGAACATAGGGGAAATAATCAAACACTGATAATTTCTGCTCCCATTTCTATTTTTCTTGTTAATTCTCTGATATTCATAACTGTTGGTCACTGTAGATCAGGGATGGAGCACTTATGGCCCTCCAAATACTATTGGTCTACAACTTCCATCACTTCTGTCTCGACTAAGCTGGCTGATACTGGTGGGAATAAGACTCCAACATCTAGAAGACCATAAGAAGGCTTTATATGCTCATAATATATAGTCTTCCACTAAATAGTGCTTGGACTGTCTCATGGATCTCCCTGACTCAGTATCCCACTAATGGTCCTGCTGGTCTCACTGTGAATGACAGTGTGAGAGAGTGACTGTGGTCAGATCTATGTGTGCAAATTTTCTATCCTGGGAATAAATCATGCATATAAATTGTGCATGAAAAATGTTGTTGTTATTGTTGTTGTTAGGTGAAATGGGCTGAAAATCCTGTAAAAGTAAACTGGTAGAAACCTATATAAATGGAGGGGCCAAACATAATTCTCATCAGGGGAGTTGCTTGGTCTACAATCTTGATCCTTAGCATAAAACAAATACCTTTTTAGGAAATAGCAGTTGGCTGGTTTGCATATCTCCTCACCCTCATATGAAATGCAGTGATTTATTGCAAGGGTAGGAAGATCGTAGATCAGGATCTCTTGCCTGATCTCTGGGTGATTTGCAGTAAAACAGCGACTCCCAGTTTTCTAAGAGCAATAACAAAATGACTTTTCCCCTCCACCAAAATTAGGCTACTGAAATGAAGAAAGCTAACCTGCAGTGGACCTTTGTGTGAAATGGCTATTCAATTCTGTTCTTATAAGAGAATAAATTCATAGGGTTCAGATTGAGATTGTTTTAATTTAGATGTATGTCTTTTGCACCTGACTCTGGTTAGTAGATCTTGGGGTTCTAGTAGAAGCCCCGCCATGTAAACAGACACCCTTGAAATCTACCTTACTGTATGCTGCTGATAGAGCATGCCTTTGGCTCTGCCTCTTCCACTTCAGAAGTAACAGCTGCATAGTGAATATATATGATATATGAAGGGAAGGGCATCAGGGTCACCTATAGCCTCTGTTCCCAGCTCTGCCCTCAGCACTTACAGTGGAGGACATCTGAAATACCAGCAGCTGCAGCCAAACCTTAAAAATGAACTTTACTAAAATGAGTAGACAGGGGCAGCAGTAATCACAGATGCATATTGTATTTTGTTTACCAATGGCTCCTAGTGAATTGACACCATTATAATACAATAATACTAATAAAAAAAATAGGCTGAGGAGCTGGCAAAGAGGACGAGGTACAGAATCAATCCTAGCTTTTGGAAGGAGGGGAAAGAACCCACCTGGGCAGTGGGAAGCTGTTCAGTTTTGCAAGTGCTTCTGAGAAATGCAACACGATTCTGCATTTTGACAGTTACTCAATGCCTTGAATAGACATGATAGGGAAAGGGCACAGGGAAGGCGGCAGCAAATATATTTCAACCCTTGACTTTACTAAACAGTATTGACAGAACCCTGCTGTATAAAACTTCATAGAAAAAAGACAACCCCATAAGAACAACCAGTAGGGCTGATTGTGATAGGCAATGAAGCATGTGGGATGTTAGAACTCTGTATGCAATCATGCACAGATGCCATTGACATGTGCAGAGTGTACACTAAAACTATATATATATAAAAGGTAAAGGACCCCTGACAGTTAAGTGCAGTCACGAAAGACTCTGGGGTTGTGGCGCTCATCTCGCTTTACTGGCCAAGGGAGCTGACATTTGTCCGCAGACAGTTTTTTCTGGGTCATGTGGCCAGCATGACTAAGCTGCTTCTGGCGAAACCAGAGCAGTGCACAGAAACGCCATTTACCTTCCTGCCGGAGCGGTACCTATTTATCTACTTCCACTTTGACATGCTTTCGAACTGCTAGGTTGGCAGGAGCAGGGACTGAGCAATGGGAGCTCACGCCGTCGCGGGGATTCGAACCGCTGACCTTCCGATCGACAAGCCCTAGGCTCTGTGGTTTAGACCACAAGGCCACCTGCATCCCTACACTAAAACTATACTCTGCATTTTTTAGGAATTTAGCCAGCATGTTGACTTTTAAATGCACCCTGTGTAGAGTCATTCACACAAACACCTCTACATTTGCATAGACACCTTATACATGTGTACAGCAAAATGTGTGAATAACTACGCTGCAAAATACAAAGGATGATTGTGTTTCAGTTTGCATATTGTTGCCTAAGTACAAGTTGCGAAAGTTCACCTTTGAATGTGAAGTGAATCCAATTGAGATTGTTCCAAGTTAGTTTGTTCCCTCTGAAATCAATGGAGTTTAACTTCAGTCATTAGCAACTTGTCCCATTGATTTCAGTGGGAACTAAGTGCAGCTAACTGGGCTGCTATCCTCAACACCATTGCAAGTGTGCCCCACTAAACACAGGAGGGATTCCCTTGAAGTATAAATTCAGAGAATTGCCCTGCCTTCTAGTTCCAAACCCAGTGGATTTTAATTGTTTTATTGTGAGTTCCTTTGGAGGACTTTTTAGGGCAAAAAAAAAGTCCTACAAAGTTTTTAATGAAAGAAATTAATGTAATTCCCTTTATTCTCTGAAGTAGTACAGTCGGATGTGGCAGCTAATCTTCTCTTTGCAACCAAATACTTTGCTTCTCCCTGCAGTGCTGGTAGAGCACAAGATAGGGAAAGCATCAGTCAATGGAACTAGGGCCAATGGCAACCAAAGCTTCCTCCCTGCATGGCTGTAAGGCAAGCAATGTGGAGGCTGCTTGAGGGCAGACTGAGGTGTGGGGGTGGGGTAGGGCAGCGGGGGACAGTAACCCATTCTCTCTAATGTGTTTGTTTTGGACATAGATCTCAGTTGCTAGAAGACCCCTAGTCCTCTCCCAGAGTGGTTTAACAACCAATCCCTTGTCCCAGGAAACTCTGGGAATTGTAGCCCTTTGAGGAAAATGGGGGGTATCTTGACAACTCTCAGCAGTTTTAACTAACTGGGGAAGCCATGGCTGTCAAAGTGAAACAATACTGCTTTAAATGTAAGGTACAGATAGATTATCGTTTTCACATTAAGGTCGTTGTTTTCCAGAAAAGGCCTTTTTCTTTTCTCCTGGGAAGCAACAACGCAATCTGGACTGTCTAGAGCAGGCATGTCCAACAGGTAGATCGTGATCTACCGGTAGATCACTGGACGTCTGTGGTAGATCACCAGTAAATCAGTGGCTCCCCCCCAAAAGAAGCTAAAAAAACTTTGGCTCCCATAAAAAAAACTCAAAACCTTTGTCCTGCACCCCTAAAATGACCCGAACCACCAAAAAAAAGCTCAGTGTCGCTTTCCTCCTTCCTAAAGAAGCTCAACAACTTTTACATGAACCCCAAAAAACAGGGCTTTCCTTCCTAAAAAAAGCCCCAACAACTTTGACCTAAACCCCCAAAAGGGGGTAGATCACTGGCAGTTTTTAACTCTGTGAGTAGATCGCAGTCTCTTGGAAGTTGGCCACCCCTGGTCTAGAGTGATTCAGGACATTCAGCACCCCATGTATGATTCCCCGCCAATTTGTCTGCAGACCCAAAGCTATGAGATGGGCTGGGAGGGGAGAAGGAAAGTGGAAGAGGCCAGCCAAGGAAGCAGGTGTCTTTCTGCTTGCGACCTTCCTTCTCTGGCAGGGCTCCGTGCCTTTCACAGCTGTGTGACAAACAGAAATCTCACATTTTCCTCATCACTGCATCTGCAGGCAGCTGTGGAAGGCCTTAGCCCTGGCAGGAAAAAAAGTTGGAAGTGCTACAGGCACCTGACAATGACAACATCACCCGCCCTGCAATTACCGTACCTAATACATATGCTCCAACTGTTCTATTTTACAAGGACAATCTCTGTTTTCTGGTTGCTGTCCATGGTCAATTGCTGTTCTTATTTTTTGCCTTATTAAAATTCTTTGAGCAAGTTTCCTAGAGGTTGTTTTTTTTAATGTCTGTGAGAGAGTTGGGGTTCTATGGATTAAATCTGAGTGTGTATGTGTGGGAGAAAAGATGCATCTAAATAAACATGTTATTGTTGTAATTGTTTACTATGTGTTGCATTTTATTGCTTTTATCATGCAGTAGCAGGCCCTGGGATGTTTGGTGAAGTGTGGGAAATAAAAACACTAGCCTGTTTTGCACATGATTCTAAATGCATACACATAAGCAGTAAGGCACCATGCAGTGAAGAGATTCCAATTTCAGATATTGTAGCTGCTGACGAAAACTTTGAATTGTTGATAACACATTGTTATATGCAATCTTTGAGCAGTGATAAGGTCCAGGGGTGCAGCACTGACCTAACCTATTTCTGGAAGGAGGTCAATGGATGCTTCATTAATAATAATAATAATAATAATAATAATTATTATTATTATTATTTATATCCCACCCTCCCCAGTCAAAACTGGGCTCAGGGCAGCTAACACCAATAAAATTACAATAAGACGTAAAAGAAAAGAAAACAATTAACTAAAATACAGATTAAAATACAATATTAAAATTTAAAATTTAAAATGCAGCCTCATTTTAAGTAGTCCATAAATCCAGGCCATGAGGGAGGAAAACACAGGGGAAAACACAAGTCCAACCCAAAGGCCAGGCGGAACAGCTCTGTCTTGCAGGCCCTGTGGAAAGATGACAAATCCCGCAGGGCCCTGGTCTCCTGTGAAAGAGCGTTCCACCAAGTCGGGGCCAGTATTGAAAAGGCCCTGGCCCTAGTCGAGACCAATCTAACCACCTTATGGCTCGGAATCTCCAGAATGCTGCTATTTGTGGACCTTAAGGTCCTCCGCGGGGCATACCAGGGGAAGCAGTTGTGTTTTGTAACATTTGCATGTATCCATAAACCCACAGACTGAACATAGGTAGAGGCTCCAATAAATGTCCAGTTCTGGCCATGGTCTGTTAATTCCTAAGACATCAATAGTGGCAGTGCTTCTGCTCATTCCACTCTCCAATCCCCTTCCACCCATAGGGGCCGAGGTCCCTTCGTCCCCCATAAAATATTTGAGGGGGTCACCCCTGCAAAGTTGATGGGCACTGGTATTCAAATGTTGTGCATGTGCCATGTCAGATGACTGATTATGCAGGGCAGCCCCCCCCATTTATTCAAGTTGATACCCCTGCTTCTGTTGAAGATTCATTCCCCGTGTCTGCTGTCATGGGATTGTTGTCTATCACATGATGGTATATGTTTTCATTCCACAGAGTGGGAAGTGACAAAGACAGGATGTTTGTGTTACTGTGTTTCCTGAAGTGGGACTATTGTCTTTTGTTCATTCTCTTTGCTGCCTGATGCTAGAGAGAGAGGGAGCCATGTTGCAGTGCTCTGTGTGTGTTTATATGTAAATAAAGGTAGATTAGCCCAGATGCCGAGTTGCTGAGTTCTGTTACGCAATTGCGAACACCCTGCGGACCTGTAAGTGTGCTGATGTTTCTTGGCATCAGTCACTGTGATGTTTGGGCTGAATAAAGCTTTTGAACCTCCTGAATGATCAACCAGGAGGGAGGGAACATGCCAGTCGGGCATGTGTCTCTGCCAGGGTCCTACTCGAAAGTAGGAGATCCTAACAGCTTCCACCCCCTCATATTGGCCCCCAATAACTTCCCCTTCCCACCCCATGAAACTACTGAGCACACTTTTCACCTTCCCAAACTCATTTCTGAAGCCGCTTACCTCTTCTGTTTTACAGCCCCACTTTGCACTCCAGTTTTCATCTTCCTGCCCATGCTCCTCCACCAACCACCCCGTGGGAACCTCTTGAACCTTCATCCACCCACACATTGCAACCACTAAGAACTCTTTCCACCTTCTTCCCAGTTATGAAGCCACCATCCCCTCCTTCAGACCATTTCATTCTCCTGCTTCCATCTTCAACCTCATTCCCATGCCTTCTCCCTCTTTTGTTGCACCCCCATTTTCACTTTTACTCACTTTCCCTCTCCCCCATGCTTACTTTTCTCAACTCTCCCTTGTACACTGAGCACCCCCATTTCCATGATTTATATCCTCTACTATTGTGCACCCCCCTTTGCACATACACTCATGATAATATAGATCACAGTGGTACCTTGGGTTACAGATGCTTCAGGTTACAGACTCCGCTAACCCAGATATAGTACCTCGGGTTAAGAACTTTGCTTCAGGATGAGAACAGAAATCGCGCAGCGGCAGCGGAAGGCCCCATTAGATAAATTGGTACCTCAGGTTAAGAACAGTTTCAGGTTAAGAATGGACCTCCGGAACAAATTAAGTTCTTAACCCAAAGTACCACTGTACCACATATTTAAGATTATTAGACTCTGAAGAGCCAGCCTGCAAGTTAAAGTGTTCCATTAGCGACAGTTAACTTCCATTGGTGGATGTTATACATATATGGGTGCGTGCTTGTTAAAAAAAAATACCTCCTCTATATCACTACAGTTAATGTGGAACTTCCCATTGAGGATAACACATGTTACCAGAAATGAAATGTATTGTGGGAAACTACTATGGAATATTTGAGGGTTCTGCATGCTTTATCTCTCACATGAGGCAGCTGAGAAATGGAAGAGACAGCATTCCCCCCCCCTTCAATGTGTCTCCCATCTCACTGCACTCAATGCAGATGTTTGAGTAAAGGAGAGGTGGTGAGACACTGAGATTTAAAATGCGGTTTTAAACAACTGCAATGAGTAAAGCAGGGATGGACAGATATCAAGGGGCTGCTTTTAAAATGAACAAACCAACAAACTAGTTTTCATAAGGAAAAATATCAGAGATAGGTACAACATAGGAGCTAACACAACAGGGCCTTTCCCAGCTCCTTTCTCACTGTACTCAGACTTTGTTTTAAACTGTCACTCCCCATGTCACCTTGCTCACCCACCTTAAACATCTGCCATGGTTTAAAATCACCATCTTTCTCATATTGGTTTTCTGCCATCCCTGCTTTACTCAAACCTCTGCTGTCGTTTAAAATAGCCAATTTCCTCTCAGTTCCCTCCATCATTGCTTAACTCAAATGCCAGCTGTAATGTTAAACCACCACTTTTTCAATGTCCTTCCCTTCTTGCTCCCATGCCATGGCTATTGACGTCATTCAACTTGCCTTCTCCAGTGCTTCCCTTCCCTGACTTCAGGAAAATCCAGGATTGTGATCCTTCTGTGGGGGCTCACAATGGCAGCCTTACATTTGTATGTAAATAGGAAGATGTCACCTGCAACCTAACTAATAAAAATATATGTTGTGCCAGACTCAGCCAGCTTTTTGATGAGATTGATCAGTCCTTCTAGCTCAGTATCATTTTTGACCAACTCCCTAGATTCACTAAACCTTTTGGATAATCATGTCTGGATTTTTATAGCCAAAGAACAAGTGCCTTCTTTGTCTTTAAATTAATGAAGGGCATGCTATTACAGAGTATATGAATGCAAGATACAAAAGGGGTAGTTGAGCCATATGCAAATGTGCAGTGTTGGAAACAATGAGGCCTTGGGCAGAGATCTTTGATTTGATTATAAGGCTATGACAAGTGCTTTCCTATTTGCACCTAAGAAATTTTGGATAGTATCGTTAATGCATATCACCACAATGGATAAACACCACAGGTTGTAGTTATTACAATTGGGGGCTGTTGTTGTTACAGCACCTTTCCCACCCTTCAGCCTCCATTGCTTATCTTGTGCTAGAACATTGTTTAAATTGCTGCTTCTACTTCCCATTATCTTGACTAGTTTCAAAAAGGCACGGTCAAGCTTAAAATTAGCTAAAGCAAGCCATGAGTTGAACCAGAGCATTTCTCTAACTCATTAACGTTTCTAAACCATTAGACTTTAACAAGGATAATTATCTAGTCAATCTAATTATCTAAGCAGAAGCACAATGCATATAAAGAAGTCTAAAGGAGGAATCCTGAGAACACTAAAGTCAATAGGTATTTCCCCTTTGACAACTTCCATCAAGTCAAACTTACTATTATGATTTCTGATTTTGAGGAGTCCCATGTAAGATTATATCACTGGCCCAAGTTTTAACACAGGAAAGTATGAAAATATGAAAAAAAATGACTTCCAAACTATTTTTTGTCTTTCATTAATAACTTAAACAGTTTGTGGAAAGGAGCGGTTATTAGGCTTCTTTGATGAGAATTAATGGTTCATTACTTTAAATTGCACACGTTTGCCAATACATTGGAAGAAGATGGAAGAATAATTACCGGTAATGTTTCATCTTGTTTTTGAAAACAATAGAGTGGACTCAGGCTGTCCGTTCGAAAGGGCACATGGATTCTTTAGGTATGTATGCGCTTCACTGATATTTCTATGATGTGTTACTACAGTTCGTTTTATTTTTAAAAAAACTTCTGAACCGCCCTTTGTCATGAGGGATTCCAGGGCAGTGAACAAAACACCAATTGAATCAAGAATGCGCCATCCAAGTTTGGACAACTTTCACCCCTGTATTGCAACCCCTTATGAGGTAGTCCCCATAGTTCAGTTCACAGAAACCAACTCCTAGGGAACTAGGTCCCTTCGGTCCCCCAATAAAATATTTGAAGAGACTGCCCCCCCAAGTTGATGGGCATTTGCCATTCAAATGGTGTGTGTCGGCTGCATCATGTGATCAATTATGTGGGACAGGGCTTACCTGCCCCCCCATATTTTATTCAAGTTGGCACCCCTGATTCAGGTGTTACTTTATCCATCCAAAAACCCCTCTC
Organism: Zootoca vivipara; assembly: GCF_965207765.1. Taxonomy (NCBI): domain Eukaryota; kingdom Metazoa; phylum Chordata; class Lepidosauria; order Squamata; family Lacertidae; genus Zootoca; species Zootoca vivipara. The sequence continues at coordinate 7,134,017 of NC_142597.1, read as the reverse complement.
CATAGAGGCAGCTGCAAAAGAGAGGAGGAGGAGAGCAATATTAGTTGTATGAGCTGCCTTCCTCTCATGCAACCATTAGATGCAAACCTCAGCCAACAATGAATATCACATCTACACACTCCACTGTTGTTTGTACAAAAGTCCATGAGGGGTGATTTAGCAGGGAGTCAAATGGCAGTGGAAGAAAACAGTAAGTTAAATGTTGGACCATTACTACACTCTTAATATAGTCCTATTTAAAAAACAATGAAGCAATATAACTCCTTTCTGCATTCCCTGTATTAATAATGAAAAAGCTGAGGAACAAAAAGTAATCAGTCACTTTCCTAGAAATTGTCTGCATGCATAGGGACAAACCCTAGTTCTTCTGCATTCCTTATTATTTATCCTTAATGAACTGGCAAATAAATTACAGAAAGCTTTTTATAAACTGGCATCTTATTAATTCCACATTTTCTGCAACAGTTTGTTAAATTAATGAATCAAAGAAATAAAAATGCTTGCTAATTTAATTACATGATTACTACTGCACCAACATTTGTTTTAGTAACATATTATAATCAGAACAGTTGTTTTATTTTGAGCCTTTTTATGTAAACTGCTTTAAAATTTACATAATATTTTCATTACAGACTTTTTTGTCTTTGGCATATGTCTGGTGTTTCTAATTTTGTGTAAAATATTAGTAATGGAAGCAAATAAAATATTGGTAAGATTAATCTTCATTACTTATTTCTAATCCTACTCGCTGGATCATCACCTGCGAGCGCTCCAGTTGGAGAACAGCCTTTACCAAAGGTGTCATGGGCTTTGAAGAAACTCGATCTCAGAACGCAAGGGAGAAACGTGCTAAGAGGAAGGCATGCTTGGCAAATCCACACCATGATCAACTCCCGCCTGGAAACCAATGTCCCCACTGTGGAAGGACGTGTGGATCCAGAATTGGCCTCCACAATCACTTACGGACCCATTGTTAAAATCGTGTTTATGGAAGACACTCTTACTCAGCTACGAGTGATCGAAGAAGAAGAAGAAGAAGAAGAAAACTTATTTCTAATGACAGGTGACTCACCACTTACACAGGGGTTACATTCAAGGCCTCCACATGCATAATTGAAATTGCGTCAAATGGGGAGCCCAGTCTAAACACCCTTTAAACACCCTTTCTGCCGCTCTTCAATCCATACCAAGAATACCATATTCAAAAAACATCCACAGCTAGAATCAAAGCTCTGGGGTTGGCAAGAGACTGGTGGATGCACAGAAAAGAGGCTGCTGCAGCTGCAATACCTGCACATGTCAACTATTAGATGGTAAGGCTAAGCAGTGGTCTCTTCAGGGTTTCCTCCACCCTCACTGACGTCCTCTTCATGAGAACTCTCCAGCTCTCTCCTGCCATTTCTGTGTTTGAATTGTATTATTTGATTATTTCCCAGCAACATGTATTCTAGGGTTGCCATATTTTGAAGAGCAAAAAAGAGGACACATTTGCCAACTTCTACTTTGAACTATGGATTGCTATGACGATTCTCATTTTACACACCCATGTAAAAGAGGGCGTGTCTTGGAAAAAGAGGGCTTATTGGGGCAACCCTAGATTCATAACGCAAAGCAAACTAGATTGAAGCTATCTGGATGGAAGGCTTGTTTCTATTAGCACCCACAAACAAGTTGTGCACTGGATTTGTGCCCTGCCCACATCTGATTGGAAAAACTACAAATCACCACAGAGTGGATTGTGTTGTCCCAAATTGATTTGTAACTCAAAACAGCCTCTCTGAAAGCCAGGCAGACAGTTTGCAAACTGTTGCAGTTATTAATTAAAACACCATATAAGGAGAACACCAGGGTGGGGAGAGGCAGGAGGGCTAGAATGATCTCACCCCACCCAACACTCTCCAGTCGCAGGGCTTGAGGGGGGAAGCTGGACTTTGCTTCATGAGAATTGTAGGGCTAGCCTAGAATGCTATCACCCCACCCAAACCTCTTCAGGTTCTGTCTCTTATAAAGTGGTGGAGTTAGGTGACATTAGTTCAAATAGTGTTTGTCTCCTATCCTTTCACAATCAATCCAAATAAACACCCTTAAAAAAGTTTGTTGTCTGTCTTAGTATACCCCCTCCCTACATTTTGATTCTAGTTCATAAATAAAGCTTATTTGCAGCTGTTTTCCATTTTCTTTGTCTTGTCTTTATTGCTGTTTTGCTGTTTCTCTCTGTGTCTTGTAAATGCATTGTACTCAGTCCAAGAATTTATTATTATAACAGCCAGCCGTAAACTTATAGTGCTTTGGATGATAATTGTTTCCAATTGCAAAGCAACTAGCAGTCACCAAGCAATACAATAGTTTAGTTGTCTGGCACTTTACTTACTTACTTACTTGCTTACAGTACTTAATAAAATTTGTATACCATTGTTCATCCAAAGATCTCAGGGTGGTTCATGACACTGTTGTTGCTGTTTTAAGTGACCACCCACATCTTTTAGTCTGACTTCTGACTTCCTTTCTGTTGTTAATGATAACTCCAGTTGCTAACCACAGTGAATATCATGGTTTTGTTTTTAGGATCTTATAAATTGATTCTTAGACTTTGCACTTCAGTGTTTAATTCTGTCTTTACTGTGTACACTGCTTTGATGGCTTTATGCAGTGAAGTGGTCTATAAATTTGTTTAATGATATAATACTTTTATTTCCTGCTCAGTCACTGCTGCTGTTGGCTATATGATTGGATATCTTCTGTGATTCCAATGAATGTGTTACTTTTCTCAATGCTGACCATCTGCCCCTCAAAAGGCTCCTGTACTTGTATTTCTTTTACCCTGCATGCAATCTTCATGTTGCTGCCCTCTCATAAATTCTCTCTTATAACATCCCAGGGCAGATTCTGGGCTATTACAGACAACTCTATTAGTCAGCAAAGTCTTAGCAATGGTCCCATTTATGATCATCAATGGAGACTCATAATGGTGCACTTCATTTTTGCTTATGGGTACTCTGGGGCAAACCCTCCTGTTTGGGTTTGAGCTTTTGCTCAGGAAAGAGCAATCATTCACTTCAGAGAGGCAGTATTTCTGTGGCTCAAAATGTTCTTACAGAGGTTTATGGAGCTACTGGAGAAGGGGAATAAAGGCTCAAGCCATGTATGAAAGGCATAGGATACTCTCATAAGAGATCCTACAAGAGTTATGGCATTCATTCTGTGCTGCATTGTGGATTTGTAGTCTGATCTGAAAAAATTAGACATCGATCATGCTCTACCCTTGAAAATAAAGAAGGCTAGCCTCCATTTAGATGAAGGATCATTTTTAGCTCAAATCACTACAGAAAGATTCTCTACTATTCAGAGGGAGCAACCATAAAAAGTATGAACTTCACACATAAATACTACAAATGTGTGAAGCAGTCCTAAAGGGTGTGTGTGTAAACCTTTCTAGGGCTATGTACCCATGACATTTTGTTTTAAAATCTATGGAGACTCAGTACTGTTTTTTTCTGCATAATTCATACACAAAATCTAGATTCATTGCATTTCCTAACAGTGTCTCCAATTTAAAATAGACAAAAATGGATATATGTGTTAGAGATACATTCCCCGTGTTTGCATTCATGGGATTATTGTCTATCACATGACAGTGTGTGTTTACATTCCACAGAGTGGGAAGTGACGGAAACAGGATGTTACTGTGTTTCCTGAAGTGGGACTGTTGTCCTTTGTTCTTTCTCTTTGATGCCTGATGCTAGAGAGAGAAGGAACAGTGCTCCGTGTGTGTGTTTATATGTAAATAAACGTAGATTAGCCAAATGCTGTGCTACTGAGTTCTGTTATGCAATTGCGCAAACTCTGCGGATCCGTAAGTGTGCTAATGTCAGTTGGCATCAGTCACTGTGATGTTCGGGCTGGATAAAGCTTTTGAAGCTCCTGAACAATCGACCAGGAGGGAGGGAACATGCCAGTCAGGCATGTGTCTCTGCCAGGGTCCTACTTGCGAGTAAGGGATCCTAACAATATGGTCCTTATGTAAACCTGCCCAATGATGTTGTGGGTGGGTATATACAAAGCCTGCCAACTTCATTTCCTTCTTCATTCACCTGGGGGCAGGGCCGCAGAGAGGAAACAGTGTGGAAAACCTAACCAAGGGGAGGGTTTTCATGTGTATAGCTATACCCACCCTTGGAGATGGCAGGGTCTAGAATCAATTTAGACTGAAAATAGCATGTTGGGAATGAGCACGAATGATTCCAAATTGCGGGGTGGTTGGGACCTACAGTTTTGTGCTACAAATGAGTTAGTATGCATGCAGTCTAGGATTATGCCAGCAGTAGATTATAGAAAGTGTTTTCTTCTGGCCAATTATATGATGCCACCCAGTTTAACAATTTGAAAGTGCCTAAACTGTGCCATTTGGACAACAGGAAACAGTTCATTTGAAAGACAGAATTACATTAAATTTAAAATATAAAGCATGACCTTTGCTCAGTTGCTTTTATACGGAAAGAAGTAGGTGTTGAAAGGGAAACTTTGTATTTGCTGCGGGAGATGTTATTGCTATTAATCTATTTAATTAGGGAGGAAAACACAACAAATTACTCTTAATAAGCCTTTCAGACAGGATTTGCTTTTAATCTATGGACTCATTTATACCTATTTATATCAATTATTTTCCAAATTGAATTAGTATTCCAAACACACTTTTAAATGACCTTTATTTGTTAACAAAACAGGCCCAGAGCATAGCTTTGATTTGAACTTTCCTTTCGTGAGCAGGAGAGAGGAGCCCTTTCACTGCACAACCTTTTGGAAGTTGTGGGATATGATGGAGGGGCTACAGACAGAATCTGGTGGGCACTAGTTATATTTGCTTCCCTCTTGCATGAATGGAAGAGCAACTTATGATCCAACTTATGATCCAGATTATACTTCCATGTCCCGGTTCTAACTAAAGCAGAAAAGCTTTCTGGGCTGTATCCCAAAAAAAATATGCTTCTTGATTCCTCCTCAACTGAATATCTCACTGGATTTTGCAAATCTAAATGATTATATGCATGTGTGCATCGCTGCCCTCTTCTAGTATTTTTTTATGGTATGACATGGAGACTTCTCATTTGATTTAGAAACTAGGGGGGGGGCAAGCCCCCACATTTAGAGACAGAGACAACAGTAGGGCCAGATCAGGTCTATTTGGGGGTGGTCTGGGCTTTGGCTGAGTTGGGTGGAGGCACCCTAGGATCACTGGAGTTCAGTTCAGGCCACCTGAAGTGATCTGGGGCTGTCAGGAGTTGGGGTATAGGGCGGGAAGTAGGAGACCCAAACTTACCAAATTTATACAATATGAGAAATGAAAAACAGCTATCTTTTGAAATTCACTCTTGTATGAATTAGAAATGCAGTTCCCCAGCCAAAGAATGTATACAAACATGCATAAAGAAAGGCAATGTGCATCAAATTGTGTATATTGGTGACAATAATATACAACAGCCCATTATATTAGGGGAAATTGCAAACCAAAATGTGTAGATTTGGAGAAATTTGCAGTAGAATGCTGATAATTTTCCATGGGGACTTTTTTAAAAAAAGTGTCAACTAACGTGGAGAAGTGAGAATGGAAAAATGAGAAAGTGAAAGAAGCTGAAAATGACATACTCACCCATCCCTAGTCCAGTGCTGTTAAATACCTATATGAAGCTGCTAGAATGGTCATTAGGAGGCTTTGAATGCCCAGATCTAATGTGAATCAAGAGAGGTGATGACTGTTTTGAACCAGCACCTGGATGCAATCATGGGCTGGATGACAGCCAAGAAACTGAGGCTAATTCCTAAGGTGTCCTTTCCTGTTCTCTAAGTGGGGCTTACCTTGAGACTAGTCTAGAAGCAGGAGCTTCAGTTGTTTCAGGTGTCTAGCAAAATGCCTAGATTATTCCTTGTTGTTATGAAAGTTCTGTTTTATAATACTGTTTGCATTTTTAATACTGCTTAGATATTTTAATATATCAACTGATTTAGAAATGCTTTTAAATTATATACCGATATATATATATATATATATATATATATATATATATATATATAATCATGAAAGTGTGGGCTCCACTTTTCTCCGTAACTGCTTGACCGAGGGTCCTGAAATTTTGACACAACGATCCAGCTCACTCCCCGAGTGTTCCTAGAAAAAAAATCCCTCAGAACTCAAACCTGCGCAGGTACAGAGCTCTTTTTCAACAAAGTAAAACAGCGCCCTCAAGTGCATTTCCTCCCACAGTACACCCCCTCCCTTCCTGTGAAATCTACACCACACCCACAAACCCCGCCTCCTCCACGAGATCCACCACTCACATCCATCCATCCGGCAGAGGTATTGAAGACCTCACCAGAACTGAAAACAGGCCTTTTGCAGCAACAAGGCCCGACATTGCCAAGTGGAGGTAGGGGCCTGCCTGGGGGGGGGATGGGGGCCCGAATAAAGGGCAGGGATAGGTAATGGGTCACAACAGGGTGGGGGGGGGGAGACACAGGGATGAAACCTGCCCTCTCCACAGTATCTCGCCTCGGCTCTGGGGGACTCTGAGGCTCAGGGGGATCTGAAGGGAGGGCTATTACCCTCCATCTCACAGAATAACGCACAGCAACACGTGCAGGGCCAGCTAGTCTATAAATAAAATAAGATAAAACTTCTTAACAAATTAATGAGATGTTTTAGAGAGCCTCTGGTAACTATGTAAATACACTCCAGTCACCCATACTGTATATGTACATAGCAAGTATTTGTGTGATTTCCTTGTACTGTAGCAGAATGTGGTTCTTGAATGTTCCTAGGAACATAGGAAATGGTCTTATACTAGGTCAAATTGTTTGTCCATCTAGGCTATTTCTTATTGGTTTCATTTCATTTCAAAACGGTTCTTAGAATTTGCTGAAGTGATGTTATCACTCTTAGAGCTGATGTTTTGGTGTTCTGTTTTTTAAACTGCATACACTGTTACGATGGCTTTGTGGTGTTAAGTGGTCTATATGTTTGTATAACAATACTTTATAATAATAGGTCAGTATTATCTATTCTGATTTAGAGTGCTTTTAAATCCCTCTGTGACAGTCCATTCCATCACATGGAAATTCATTTCATCAAAGAAGGCTGTCTCATTCGAAGTCATTTTGTACCTTAGGCTGCAGTCCTAAATCCATTTACCTGGGAATAAACTCCACTGACTACAATAGGAGTGAGCTCTGAATAGACATGGTTAGGATTGCATCGCAGAACTACAGAAACTTCTGAACAGAATTTATGAACTGAAAAATCAAGGGGTGCATAGGGGAAGACACCCAACAACATTCAAACTTGTGTTGGCAATTCATCTTTAATGTGTAATTAAGGAGAATTAGAGGTTTTGTGACACAATCCTTCTAATGTACGGAGTTTTCCACATCCTAATTCTGCCTTGTTTAAGTGTTTCAGACAGCAAGTTCCAATTTATTTTTACAATTAGCCTTTTAGCCTCACAAAACCCACTACAGTTTTAGCTTTACAAGTAGACATCATGGAGGTGTCCACTTGTCTCATGCCTGTGTTAAATGCTTCTCTTGCTGGGATGACCTTGAATCAAACATCAGCAGATTACACCAAGTTATTTCATTTTTATGTAGTGCTACAGTTATTACAACAGTGTTTTTTTATGTTAATAGTTTAATAATGAGGAAGAGAGGCAACAGAATTCATTTTTTGGGTAAATTATTTTCTGATTACAAGCTAGAGCTCAGTTGCAAAGGAATTCTCTTTCCCCTCCCCATCCTGGCATTTTCATTAAGATCAGAGGCATACGTTTCACTCTTGCAAAGCTCTCTCCCTAAAGCATTGGGATTCAAGAGGGCTGGTAAAATGATTCACTCTGATTAAAACTAGAGAAACCCACTCTGGGGTACCCTTTCCCTTCTCCCATCTTCCCACCCACTATTGTGGCATTATGGTAAGCTTATAGAGACATTAGTTTCACTTTCAACAGATGGTTGTCTGCATATATGGATATATTGCAAAAATGGATATATTGCTAAGTTCCCATGAGGCGCTTTGTAGGTTCTTGCTTTGACTTGTGCCACACTGTAGAGATCCCATTTCACCTCTGGCAAATTCAAAATATCTCTGAGGTATCAGGTGCATCATTCCATGGTGGCATTTCTTCTTTGACAGAGAATTGCCTGACATAGGAGCCATCTCCCTCCAAAACAAAACTTCTCACTGGGGTTTTCTGCATCAAGAGAGGAGTGCTGAATAAAGCTCTACCACAGCTTGAAACAATGACAAGTTTTTGTTTGTTTGTTTGTTTTTGTTCCTTACCTAAAAATTCATACCGGGTATTACGTTACTTGAAATACACCCCACTTCCATAGTCCACAAAGCGTGGGGAAATATGCAACATGACACTAATTTATTACAAGCAAATGGCTGCAAGTTGTGTTTTCATCGTAACCATGTTGTTGTTGTTTAGTCGTTTAGTCGTGTATGACTCTTTGTGACCCCATGGACCAGAGCACGCCAGCCACTCCTGTCTTCCACTGCCTCCTGCAGTTTGGTCAAATTCATGTTAGCAGCTTCGAGAACACTGTCCAACCATCTCGTCCTCTGTCGTCCCCTTCTCCTAGTGCCCTCAATCTTTCCCAACATCAGGGTCTTTTCCAAGGATTCTTCTCTTCTCATGAGGTGGCCAAAGTATTGGAGCCTCAGCTTCACGATCTGTCCTTCCAGGGAGCACTCAGGGCTGATTTCCTTCAGAATGGATAGGTTTGATCTTCTTGCAGTCCATGGGACTCTCAAGAGTCTCCTCCAGCACCACAATTCAAAAGCATCAATTCTTCGGAGATCAGCCTTCTTTTTGTAAATAAACACATCCCAAGGGATGAGAGAGAGAGAGAGAGAGAGAGAGAGAGAGAGAGAGAGAGAGAGAGAGAGAGGAGCCCTGCTGGATAGATTATGGTCCTATTTAGTCCAGCATCCTGTTCTCACAGTGGCCAACCAAATACCTATGAGAAGTCCACAAGCAGGACCTGAGGACAATAAGATACTGGAATATTTTCTGCATTTATTCTGGAATAAATGGGGACTAAATACTTGTGTTGTTGTTGTTGTTGTTGTTGTTGTTGTTGTTGTTTTGTTTGTTTGTTTGTTTTCACAGTCCACACTCTGATCTTAAACCTCCACTGCCTTGTAATAATAATAATAATAATAATAATAATAATAATAATAATAATAAATTTTTATTTATACCCCACCCTCCCCAGTCAAAAACCGGGCTCAGGGCGGCTGACACCAACAGAACCACAATAAAACAATTAATTAAAATACAGATTAAAATACAGTATTAAAATTTAAAGTGCAGCCTCATTTCAAGTAGGCCATAAGTGGCTGACACCAACAGAACCACAATAAAACATGAAAACAATTAATTAAAATACAGATTAAAATACAGTATTAAAATTAAAGTGCAGCCTCATTTCAAGTAGGCCATAAATCCAAGCCATGAGGGAGAAAAACACAGGGGTCAGGCTGAGTCTAACCCAAAGGCCAGGCGGAACAGCTCTGTCTTGCAGGCCCTGCGGAAAGATGACAAATCCCGCAGGGCCCTGGTCTCCTGGGAAAGAGCGTTCCACCAGGTTGGGGCCAGTACTGAAAAGGCCCTGGCTCTAGTAGAGGCCAATCTAGCCATCTTATGACTTGGGATCTCCAGAGTGTTATTATTTGTGGACCTTAAGGTCCTCCGCGGGGCATACCAGGAGAGGCGGTCCCGTAGGTACGAGGGTCCCAAGTCGCATAGGGCTTTAAAGGTCAAAACCAGCACCTTAAACCTGATCCTGTACTCCACCGGGAGCCAGTGCAGCTGGTAAAGCACTGGATGAATGTGATCCCGCGGCCGGGACCCTGCAAGGAGCCTCGCCGCGGCATTCTGCACCCGCTGGAGTTTCTGGGTCAGCTTTAAGGGCAACCCTGCGTAGAGCGAGTTACAATAGTCAAGCCTGGAGGTGATCGTCGCATGGATCACTGTGGCCAGATCGGGGCGAGAGAGGTAAGGGACCAACTGCTTGATGCGGCGGAGATGGGAAAATGCCACCTTTGCTGTGGATGCAACCTGCGCCTCCATGGAAAGGGAGGCGTCAAAATGAGTTATACTCATTCGTAAGAAAGGCTTCAGGAGTAAACCTGAAGGAAAAATCTGTACCTTCTGGCTTTCAGGACATCTTCAAGAGAAGAAAAGGCTAAAGAGAAAACCCTACACAAATTCGGAGTGGAGTCCCTAAGACGATTAGGTGGCATCTTGTAGGTCTCCTTCTGGCAACTCCTGCAGCCCAACTGGTGCCAAATACATTGCTCTGCTTTCCTTTGGACCACATCAGTGAGGCTGAGGTGGGGGGGGGCAGTGAGGCTGAGGTGGGGTTGTCTGGGCAGCACAGGACCTCCATACACACTGCCCAGGCTTGCACCCTGGAGCGGGAACTTTGCTGCTGTTAACACTGCAAAATCAATGTGGGAGGCAACAGTTATGACTTACCATTCTCTGCAGCCACAGTGTGTGCTGTGATTTTCCACTGGTCTTGAGAAAGATGGATGCCAACAAAAAAAAATCCACACATAATATGGATCTGTTGTATTCCTTTTGCCTCTGAAAAGCACTTCTTGATCAGCTGGCTTTATTCTAAAAATAAAAGCATAGTCCAGGTTGATTCTGTGTTAGCCTGCAGTGTGTCTATTTGATAATAGATTAAACAGATGTAGGCTGTCCCAGCAATTGGCATGATGATGGTGGGTGGGCATATACCAAAATCACAATATCTACTTCCTCCTTCTTTTATCTGGACCCTGTACAGGAAGGAAAAAGCGAGGATAACCTAAACAAGGGGAGGGTTTTCAAATGTGTATCAAGTAACAACACCCACCCTTGTGGATGGCAGACTTTAGAATCAATCTGACATGAATGCTATATGTTGCAGATGAGCATGAACAATTCAGTATTTTTTATGTTACAAAAGGATTAGTGTGTGTGTGCAGCCTGAAACATCTTTCCCGACTGCCATGCTGTGTATAAAAAAGAAGAAGCTTATCTTGAATGTGGGAGCTGGTCAGGCTATTTCTCATTTCATGGTACTATTTAATGACAGGATGCACCTCCTTCGCTTATTTTCTCAAGCAGGCATTAACCTTGCTGGCTGTACCACTTATTTCATCTTCCTTTTGTTTTACTTTCCTTGTTTAATACGTGGTTTAAGAATCTCCAGGGCAGCTGATTAATGGGCCTTCAGTGTTCCATCCTAAGCCCTGAAATGGATCACAAACTTCTGTTTTATTTGATTCAGTATAATTTACAGCTAGGGAACTCTCGGTCCCCCCTCCCTTAAATAAATTGTATTTAAAAATTCATACTATCCACAAGGTTGAAAAGAGACTGGCAGTGTAATTCTACACTACTACAGCTCCAGGTTTGAGAAGGCCTTTGTAGACTGCCATTTCCCAACTCTGGAGGGAGGGGGTGATTGAGTTTCTTGGCCCAGCATGCCAATCAGACATGGGGCGGTGCTTCCCTTATAAGGTCTGTGCTGCCCTGAGAATTTCATTTTCCACACTGTACAACATTCTGCCTGCTCACCCTTGGGTAGTGTAGACTTTGCTAGTTGCCCTTTCAAGGGTCTGCCTAGGAATTATTTGGATGTGCCCTTTGGAGGACAGTTTTTCACCTGCCCCACATACGATTGCCTTATGATGGGCTTGGGTTTTATTTCTTTGGCAATTTCAGTGTTTATTTCAATTGGCATTTAACATGGGCAGGTAGGTGGATTAAGGTGAATACCCACGGTAAATTCCTAGAGGTACTCTGCGGTAAAGCATATTTCTCCAACTACCTTTCATTGCCTGGGAAGGCTTTGTGGTCCAGTGCTCTTGGGGCCTGTGGTGTGTTCCTCTCTGAATGCTGTCCAGTAGGAATGGGGTCCATCGATCATGGCTCAGACACCCACTACCACCCTATATGGGGAGAAAGAAAGAATTGCCTCTCCTCACATGCAGCAGCCCAGATCTACTCCATGCATTTGGGAAAGATCTGAAGTGGTGGTGAAGGATGTTTTTGCTTAGGCTCCTTTGCACAATTGAGATTTCATGGGAGAAGTGTTTAACTTTCCCCACTCACACACCATTTATTTTAAAAAAACATACCCAACTCCCACCCTCCCATTTCACACACAAGTGGGCAGGGCTGTCTAAAGCATACGCGGTGCCGGGGTGCAAATATCTGCCTGGCGCCCCCCCCCCCGGCTGCCCGGGCCCAGGCATACAGGAGGGCGGAGCTGGCCGGCTGCCTCAGCATCTCGCTGGCTCAGTCGCCCCCGAACTTGCAGTGCAGAGCTGCCTGCAATAGAAGAGCCCGCCGCGGTGCTCCAACCGATGGACAGGATCTTCCCTGGGTTAACTCTTGGGCCCCGGACTCTCGGCCTGGTGCCCCTGAGAGCCCAGCGCCCGGGTGCCCCATGCACCTAGTACCTATGGGTAAGATGGCCCTGCAAGTGGGGCAAACAATGAGTAAATAAACATGGCTGTTTCCACCACATCTCCTTTCGCCCTCAGATGAGACTTGTAAGGCCTCATGGGCATCTGGTTGTGCACCTTGAGAACAGGATGCAGGGGAAGTTGGGCCTTTGGTCTGATCCAGCAGGGATTGTACCTACGTTTTTGAGTTATCAAGTTGCTCTGTTATTTTCCGGAGAAACTTTGGGAAATGTTCAAACAAAATAAGAAGCCACCAAATAATTACTCTGTTACCAAGAATGACAAAAGCTCACTTTAAGTCATCTCTCCTGATCCAAATTGAGGAGAAGAACTTTTGCTTCTAAATTAATAAACACTGTGTTGTAAGAGTAATTGAAAACTGCATAAAATATGGATTTGAATCTTTGGCTATAAATAATGAACATATAAGTTTGATGAGGGCTTTCAAATATTCTATATAGAGTACTACTCCTGGGATTACTGTAATATTAAAATGTGTAACATTTGTCATGTAATCCCACTGTGTGATTGGGATTAGCAGAATGGTGCCATTTTCTAAACTGCCGTGCCGGTCTTCCACTGCTATTAAAAAATAGATTAGAAAGTTGTGCATCAGAAATGGAGTTCAAATTCCCATGTGAAATGCAAGTTTACTTTGATTATTGTTTGCTTTAGGTGTTGTTTCCTGGTGGATAACATTCTAAATTCTGCATTATGTTAAGGACAGGGATGGGGAGGCCAACCGGTTACAACTGTGATGCATCAATAAGAACACAAGAGGAGCTCTGCCAATGGCCCACTCACTCCACCTGGTTCTTCTCACAGCGGCCAACCAGGTGCTTATGGGAAGCCCACAAACATTACCTGACTGCAATAGGTGTTTAGGGAAGCCGTTTAAAGTGTAATGTTTTATTATGTTTTTATACATCATGTTGGAAGCCACCCAGAGTGGCTGGGGAAACCCAGCCAGATGGGCTGGGAATAATAATAATAATAATAATAATAATAATAATAATAATAATGGCAAGAACCCCACTTCATTTTTGTACCACATTACACACACACACACACACACACACGAAAAAATGCTATGGTGTATCTGCAGCAGCACAACCGGATGCCTCCATCCGCCCCAGCTGCAACAAAACATGTCTCTCCCATATTGGTCTCTACAGCCACAACAGGCATTGTAACCTTCCATTAATTTGACTTCACCCCAAAGGCACACACCACCATTGTCTCCCAAGACAGACAGATGCCAACCTATTTACTTATAGCTTATATAATTTGCCACTTTACTATAACAACCACCCTATTTGGAAAGGTCCGTCTAGAGCTTAGCACAGAGTGCTTTGGTTTTCATAACATAATGCATCATAATTTGATATCCCCCACAAATTTAGCTACCTTGTTGTTCATCCCTGACTCCGGATTATTTAACAGTAAATTCAGGAGCACGACTCAGGAGCATGAAAGCTGTCTATTTCTTCCCATTCTTTGATCTGTTATATGTTCAAATGTGAGCATGGCCTTTAGATCCTGATAATAACAAGATTATTAGAAGCCTTTGGGAAGGAACTTTGAAATGCAAATGACACACTCCCCCCCCCATCCCAATAAACTTATATAAATAAGTTTAGCAAACAATGAACATGCACCAACACAGTAGCTGCCTCTCAAAGTAGAATGTCAGTTGTGCAGATACAAATTTGACACAAATGCTTGCAACGTTTTCACTTTAAATTATTAGCAGGAGACTATTTTCAGAGACAAGGGATACATCCTCAAAATACATCATCTGTGTGTGTGCATTATTTTTCCTACATAGATAGATAGGTCTGTCATAAGTTCTTACTCTCAGCCAGGTGTTGTTTTCCCCCCAATTTGATGACATCATTCCAGTCTAATATTGATTCTAACCAGAACTTTGCACAGGACCTGCTGATCCATCTTTGGTGTGCTTTATTTTGATTGCTGATGTGACTAGATGCTGCACAGAGAAATACCTTTCAATCAAATTATGACAGTATGATTCACTCTCATACGCATGACACCCATATAAGAGACAGTTCTGTTAAAGCCTTAGACTTTCATAACAGTTCAGCTTCAAGATGCTTCTCGGTATTCCATTGCTTGCATTTAAAATAAGCATTCAGGACTTTATTGAACTATCCAGGAGAGCTGCACTGCTCTGATGTGTCTATCAAGTGCAAATAAAGTTAGCAGCTTTGCCAAAACCAAGGCACCTTGCTGGGTTGGGGGTAGCATGATTTAAAAATGCATTGCAATTAAGGGGAAAGATGACTCCTGCTACCCTTAAACAGCCAGTTCAAAGTCTGCACACAAGTTTTTCTACCTGCCGACATGATCAGAGGGTTTTGCTGTGGTTGCATGGATGATTTTGCAACAGCATTTTTTTGGGAAAGAGTAGAACAGAAGAGAGTGACTTTGTTAGTGTCTTTCTTTGCCATTAAACATAACACAAAAAAACAACAACCCTTTGCTAATTGATACTGAAAATTAATCTAGCTCAATTTGTTTTGAGTTTAAGATTAAATTAATTTAAATAACTTTTGACAGACTCTCTTTCAAAGCCTTTCTCTTATAAGTTCTCCAGCAAAGTAAATCACTTTCCATTGAATTATTTACGAGACAATTTCACAGGGAGAGCTTCAAAAAACCCTTCAGGCAATAATAAAATGTTCTTCACTGTTATAGACACAATTTGTTCTGGATAATTGCTTGTCTGTTCCCATTGGGGAATAGCATCCCTTACATAGGCAATGTCTCACATATAGGGAGGCTTCCAGGTTCCTCCGAATGCCTTACCAAATTTTGGAGTTCTAAATTACATGGTCTGGTTTTTGAGATGGAATAATTGTATTTCATTGTTCCTTTGTTCCTGCGGCTTTAAAACTGTATGAGGCTAAGGTGATGGCTCAGCTGCTCTTTGGGGCCAACCTTAACATCCCGCCACCTAATCTGACGACAGCCGAAAGAGTACAGTCCAAATTCCTTAGATCGGCTTTACAAATGCCCCCATGTGTGTCAAACACTGCCATACGATTAGACACAGGCCTGACCTGCGTGGAGGCCAGAGTGTGGATGCAAGCTTGTAATCTATGGCTGAAACTTAACGTGAACCCTCAGGGCCTACTTCTGTTGCTAGTGAATCAATCCCTCTGGAGCAAGACCATAGTGAATAAGATGCTGAGTATAGGCCTCAATCCATCCAGCCTTATGTCACGTGATCTTAATACAGCAAAGACCCTTATTAAACAGAGGATTATAGATATAGAAAGACAGAAGGATTTGAGTAAAATACCTCACTTTCTCACTTTCTAATTGAGGAGGAAAGGAGATACTTGGCCCGCCCAGCCAGATATTTATTCCACCTGGAAATACCCTCTCATAGAAGAGCATTCACTTTGGCCAATAACCGCATAATGCCTTCAGCAGTTCTCCAAGGGAAGTACAAATGGATCCCTTTATGTGAGAGATGCTGCCTGTGCTGATCAGGAGAAATGGAATCTATCGGCCATATACTTTTGCGATGCTGCTTCTACGAGGAGATGCGAGGCAAGCTTATCCACACTATACTGGCAGAGCTACCTGGACACTCGGATAATTTCTATATAGAGTGGCTTCTTTTTGACGCTAACTCTAATATGTCAGCGAAGGTAGCCAAATTCTGTGCTAGAGTAATAAAAATTCGGTCTAATCTAATTAGCAGTGTCCAAATATCTTCAGAACATCTTCAGGACTAGCTAAAGAGGACCCAGTGTTATTAATTGCTGTAGTCTACCTCCCTAAGTAGTAACACTCCTTTTAATCCGTTTTCTTTTAAACAATTGTTAAAAACCTATATTTATTGCCTATTTTTAGATTATTACTGTTTTTCTTTTATTGTTTTATGTACTGCATATTTATGTGTGCTGGTCAAGAACCGTAATCAATCAATAATCATCATCATGCGTCGTTAATACAAAGATGATAAGGGTAAGAATGAACTAAAGGAACTGGATGTATAGTACGCTCTGGTTTACATAATAATTACAGTGGTACCTCTGGTTATGAACTTAATTCGTTGCAGAGGTCCGTTGTTAACCTGAAACCGTTCTTAACCTGAGGTACCACTTTAGCTAATGGGGCCTCCCACTGCCGCCACACGTTTTTTGCTCTCATCCTGGGGCAAAGTTCTTAACCCGAGGTACTACTTCCAGGTTAGTGGAGTCTGTAATCCAAAGTGTTTGTAACCCGAGGTGTTTGTAACCCGAGGTACCACTGTATAGGAATTTGCAAAAGGACAGGGGCTGCTACCACAACTCTCAGCATCCCTGGCCATGGGATTATGAGAGTTGAAGTCCAACAACCTCTGGCAAGCAGCAGATTGACTACCACTGATACAGAATGAAGGAAATCTGCACATCTCCATTCATCTGGACTTCTACAGGAATGTCTCTTGGAGAAAGCCATTTGTCTTCCCCTGTGTTAGTTATCTTACACCTGGCTGTATCAAAGTATGAAAACAGGAAGACCTTGCAACAATGTAATATCAACAGAGGATGCACTGAGAGAAGACAATAACCCAAGATCACTCACTGCCCTGGGAGTGCTACTGGTTAACAAATAGACGTTGCTCAGAAGTAGTTTTGGAATCTAGCAGTCAAGATATACAATATGTTTTTATGCTATCTGGTCTCCCCAGCTGCTTGAAATGAACCAACAAGTGAAGTGCAGCCTTGGATGAGATAAGGCATTTAGAGTGTTTGACTGGGTTATGGCCTATATTTCCTCAGGTGACAGGAGATAAGGATGAAGCAAGAGTTGAAACAGTAATATCAGCCAATGACGTTTGTTCAGCTTTAAACATTCTGTCCATTTATTTCTTCCCCTTGAAGACATCAAGCTGTCTTACATTGAGCCTGAACACTGGACCGCCTGCCCTAATATTTTCTTAACTAAAAGGCAATGGTTCTCTGTGGTCTGCACATAGGAGAGGAGGCACTCTTTCAGATATCTGGGACTCAAGCCATTTAGGTCACACTTGGTGTGCTGCATTATCCACTTTTCCTAAATTCTGGATAATTTATAAAATCAATCCCAGAATCAGAACAAATGCAGTTTGTTACAGCTTCTGGTTAACTCAGTTCACTTTTGTTTCTTCCACATTACAAATGCACATATCTATGCACTGATAAATACAAACAAACAAACAAACATTAAACAAACAAACAAACAAAGCTTGACGCAGTTGTCCTATCACTAGCTCCAGTTTCTGTGTAGGGTTTTGCTAAATTGATGGGCATGCTTGAAGGCAAGGCTAGAGAGACCAGGTAATCCAGATGTTATTGTTTTCTCATAAAATTCATCATTGTCTCAAATAAATCCTAAATTGTGGGATGTAACTTTCTAGCCATGATATTGAACTGGATAAATCTCTGCTGTTGAGATCAGTAACAGAATCATCACAGCTGCTTAAAAGAGTGTGGTGAATTAAGAATTGTTCTAAATGTGTGATTCACTGTTATGCCCAAGAGCTATTTTTCTCAGGTATTGCTCTGAGGTTTCGTTTCAGGTTTGTAAATACTTTCAGATTCCTGGAATTACCATTAAAGAGGGTTGTTGGAGAGCCTGCTTCTGGAACAAGAAGCAAGAACATTCCAGTAGGTGGTTTCAATGTACTCTACAATACTTTTGTCTGTAGATGATGCAGAAACGAATTTTGGCCCACTGCGTACTGACATGCGATTCAGCCTTCTTTCAATCTAGTGCCTTTCACATGTTGTTGAACACAAACTCCACAAGCAGCACTGTCAATTGTCAGGGATGATCGGAGTCATGGTTAATAACATCCAGAAGGAAACAGATTGGGAAAGATGATATGTGCGTGTTTGTGTGTATTAGGGGTCTGAATCACCCACAATATTTGCCTTGCTCCTGTACAGCCTGATCTGCTTCGGATCTGCTCTGTGTCATTCTAGTTTGATAAACTATTTGGTTCCAAATAGGATCTGCTTGCTTGCTTATTTAGTTATATTAAATAAAGAAATAAAGAAATCACCCGAGGCCTTTCATGTTCTTCCTCCCCGAGAGGTCTTCAGGGCGGCAGCACAAGAGTGGGCCTTTTCTGTGGTCGTTCCTCATTTGCGGAATGCTCTCTCCATGGAAGCTTGTCTGACATCTGAATTACGTATCTTTAGGTGCCAGACCTGTGCAGGAGGCTCTGGTGATTCTTCTGGAAAAAGAATGGAAGAAGTAGAAGTGGAAGGAACTTTCTTTCTAAATTAGGACATGAAATCATGGCAAACGGTTAATGGGGTTGTGCATGAATTAATGAATATACAAGTAAATAACTATGGACGGTGGAATTTTTTGGAGATAAAGTCATTATACTGGACTGGAGGAAGACTACTCTTGACATTTAGCGATGGTAACAATTGAAGAGCCTCTTTTGGACTTCTTGTGTGGAAAGGAAAATGAATGAACTTGAGATGCTTGGGGTTGAAGATTGGGGAAATACTACCTAGCAGATCGAGGAACAGCTGGTGGATATTACCTTGGAATATAGCTGGATACCATTCTGGGGTGAACATTCTGGGGTGAACACTTTGAATAACTCTTACATACATAACTGACATATGGAGAATTAGAAGTCCTCTTCATTTCTTTTTCTTTTTCTCTTTCTTTCTTTCTTTCTTTTGTTATGATCATTATTTTGTGTGTTATCTCTTTCTTCTCTTTCTTCTTCTATGCACTTTTATTATATATGTTGTATTTTGTATTTTTTATGTTGTGTACTACCCTGTGAACTTTGGATGAAGGGTGTAATAATAATAATAATAATAATAATAATAATAATAATAATAATAATACATGTGCACAACAATTTCATTTTAAAAGATCAAAGTGAGTTATAGCAATTATATTTATATAATTAAAACCATGTCAAAATATAAAATCACAGATCATCAACTAACTATTACAGAAGATGCTTTCTTAATTATCTGCATCAACTTGGTGGCAAAATCCAAAGCTCTGTTTCATGCTCGTTGTTTACAATGGGGAATATAAAAAATGGCTAAAATTCTCTCTATTACTTAAAGTTTTCAGGCAGATTAGCTACTACAGAGTGGGTTAAAACTGCCATATTTGAGGCAGGTCCTACAGAGAAAGTAGTTTGTGGAGTGCTCTCCCAAGGGAAACACACCTGGCACTATCATTATCAGTTTTTCAGCACCAGGCTAAGACATTTCTAATTAGACAGGTGCTTGGTAGGTAAGCTAATATCTATTTTGTTGCTCATCTGTTAGTGGGGTGGGGTAGGACTTGCTTTTCTTATTGTGTTGTGGGATGCACCTTTTAGGAATTTTGTATTGTACAATGTTTTTAATTTTGTCTGTGTTTTATCTTGTTGCCATATATCCCCTTTTTCCAGGACATGTCCTCTTTTTCTTGGGTAGTGTCCTCATAGCAATCCGCAGTTAAAAGTAGAAGTCGGCAAATGTGTCCTCTTCTTTGCTCTTCAAAATATGGCTTTGAGACTTTATTGCATAAAACAACATTTTTTAAAGAAAGTTATATAGCTGTAGGTGCAGGAAGTCTGTCTAGTATATGTTTGACAGCTGTTCATTTTTTTTACTTTTAAATAAACAACTCCCTTGCAACAATAGAAGAAGAATTTATGAAGTGCCTTGTAAATGAGGCAGAAAGTAGAAGGTGCTTTTGCAGGTGGATAAAACTTTTCAACAAATTGAAGGACAGGTTCTGGCACAGCACAAGTCCAAACTACACATGAATAATTTGTAGTTTGTATTAATTAGCTTGATAATTACATAGTCAGTTAAAGATTGCCACACCATTGTCAACTGAAGCATTGGAAAACAAAGGGGAGGTTTTAATGTAATTTTTCTCATGGATTTAGTTCCATCAACAAACACAAAGAATATGGATGAGAAACCAAAAGATCCTCTTTGTTCAAGGTCATTTGTTAACTAGAAGATGTTTCAGAAGAAGCTTTTATCTCGATTTGTGAGAAACTGAGATAGATACACTTGATTTTTCACTAATCAAAATCAGGAGACAGCAACTGGTGAGCAGAAAGTCAATGCTAGTTCTCACTGAGGTGGTAAACTGTTTATTGACTCCTGTTTTACTTCAGACTGTGTGAGAGATCATATTACTTTATGCTCCTCCACTCACAAAATGTTCCTCTAGAAGGCAAGGTAACATATTAATGGAGGCAGCTACTTCTACTCATGATGTTGAGTGGGAACTCTGGACATTTACCTCAAAGTCCAGCCAAAGGAGCCGCACTGGTCTGAAGTAATGGAGCCCAGACACAGCTTTACCTCCATAGTGAGAAACTGCAAGATTGACCATTGCCGAATTTTGGAAAACCCCGCTTTTAAAATGTTTGAACCCTGGCACCAACAACTTAGGTTTTTAGCATTAACAGAATGACTGACAGTGCAAATAAATGAACCTATGGGCACTAATCAGACTGACAATTTTGAGGTGGACTGTGATAACTTTCTTCTTTGGCGATCACTTGTAGCCGAGTAAGATTGTCTTCCATAGACATGGTTTTAACAATGAGTCCGTAAGTGACTGTGGAGGCCAATTCTGGATCCACACTTCCTTCCACAGTGGGGACATTGGTTTCTGGACAGGAGTTGATCACGGTGTGGATTTGCCAAGCGTGCCTTCCTCTTAGCACGTTTCTCCCTTGCGTCCTGAGTTCAAGTGTCTTCAAAGCCCATGACACCTTTGGTAAAGGCTGTTCTCCAACTGGAGCGCTCGCAGGCCAGTGTTTCCCAGTTGTCAGTGTTTATACTACATTTTTTAAAGATTTGCCTTGAGACAGTCTTTAAACCTCTTTTGTTGACCACCAGCATTATGCTTTCCATTTCTAAGTTTGGAATAAAGTAGTTGCTTTGGAAGACGGTCATCAGGCATCCACACAACATGACCAGTCCAATGAAGTTGATGTTGAAGAATCATTGCTTCAACACTGGTGATCTTTGCTTCTTCCAATACACTGATATTAGTTCGCCTGTCTTCCCAAGTGATGTGTAATTTTTTATTGAATCTTTCAAGGAGTTGGCGTTTATAAGTGGTTGTGATAACTTTATTACATATGGTGCCACAAAGGAACACAATTATGAAGCAACCACTGCACATGGATCGCTATGGCCAGACATCAATATAATTTATATACTCCAAAACTGCTGTTTTCCCAAAGACAACAGGAACTCCTGACAGACTTTGCCAGCACACCCATTATGAAGACTCAGAACCCACAATATGGTGAAAAAAGTATATTTTATTCAAAATATAATAACATGGAGGATCTGCAAACAAAATTCAACCTAATTGAACTTATATGAACAAGAATAAAATGACAGTTTGGGCAGGTAGATTTCCTAGTGAGGCTCAACTTGTGACTCCACAGCAAGGGATAGCGATCGATTCTTCCTTCTTGCCTCATGAACCATGGGTATGTGAACTTGATAAGAGCTCTGAGGCCTCACTGGTTTGGCGCTCACCCCAGTGTACCTGCCAAATGTGATTAATTGTAAGTCAATTGTGTTGTAGTTCATTGTCATGGACAGGACAGCCCAGGCATAGCTGCCAATTCTCCCGTATTCCCCAGGAAACCCCAATTTTTTCAGCCGTTTCCCGCTGGCAGCCCGGATTTTTTTAAAAACCCATAAATCCCCCAGATTCTTACCGGCCCGGGGAGGCTCCTTCTGCGCATGTCTGGAGTCTCTGGACATGCGCAGACGCGACTTCCGGCGCTGCGGCCATTTTGGAAATGGGCAGAGCATGCGTAGAAGCAACTTCCGGTGCTGCTCTGCCCAGTTCCAAAATGGCTGCAGCGCGCCTTCCGGTCGCAGCTCGACTTCCAATCCTGGATTTTTCAATCTGGGAGTTGGCACCTATGAGCCCAGGACAGCCCAAACCTGGGAAGGGCAGCCTGAGCTAGAAAGCAGGCAGGCAGGCAGGCAAAAGAAGAAGAAAGCTTGCAGATTTCTCAGACAGCTAGAGACAGTGGACAAATGCCTCCCCCCTCTGAAGCTGGCAGGAATGTGGCTTATCAACAGAGTGGAGGTGGGGTGGATGAGAGCCAGCTCTCTGAGGAATCTCAGTCTCTCACGGCACAAGGGAGGGGGAGAATTTCCGCACCGGAAGAGGAGGTAGCTGAACCTGTCAGTCCCAGAACTAGGTGAATGGAAAGGGCCCAAGATAGAAGACGAACCCAGAAACGTAAGGGGAGACAGTTCAGGATATTCTGCAGGAGCCGGAAGTACTCTTCAGAAGACTCAACTTGATCATGATAGATAGAGAGAGCAGTCAGAGGCTAACTGCTTGTATGCAATAAATCTTCTGTAAATTACCTCTTGTGTGCTGTTTTCTCCTGACATTCACTCCCCCCCCCCCACAATTTAGGGACCAGATAAAGGTATTGGATAGATAAAAGTCGGCAACTCAGTATAAACCTTTTTATTTCTATATTGTGAAAACCTTTGTTTTGAATGGAACATAGTATGAGATGAAGACTTTTCTCTTTTGACAAGCCTTTTAAGTGGTTATTTTAATCTCAATATATCTGTATTGGATTTGAATTTGTTTTATGTAAGCATTTTATTGTGGGGTTGGTGTGTGTGTTGTTGTTGTTAGTCTCTTTGGGATGTTTCAGGGTATAAAATAAAAATAAATAACGAAACCTTCAGCAAATCAACTGCTTCATGTTCCCTCAGTCACATATATATCAGGCATTTTGCTTAACCGGCTACATTATCTTCGATTCCATTTCTCCTTCTCCTTTAAGGCTTATAAGGCATTCAGTGCTGAAATTTTTTGTTTTATTAATATGCGCGATACTTCATGTGTGGGTTGTTCATATTTCAGGGTACCTGGTATAGCACTGAGTAATACTCCTGAAATCTTCAGACAACAGCCCTTCCATCAGAAAAAGACATAATAAATAAAAACAGATGGACACCACGTGGGATGTGAGTTTTGTGTCAAAAATTACCATCCTGGGCATACTCTTACAAATAACCCTTAAGACACAAAGTCATCTTTGTGCAACATACAGTAAACAGTCTCATTATGCTTAATATCCTCTAATTTTCACCCATTATTTTATTTTAACAACTTTTTGTTTTAACTATAAATGGTTTTTTGGGGGGGAAGTAGCAGAATTGGCACATAAGTTTCTTATCACTCTTAAGCTATGTAAATTCATTGTATCTTTCCACATCCATGACCTTTTATTACATTTATAAAAATATGTATATGTACTCTGTGTGTGTGTGTGTGTGTGTGTGTGTGTGTGGGAGTGTTTGTGAGAGAGCTTTCCTGCATTCATATATATATTAAAGTGTTAAAGTGTTTACTATTGGCATGGGTTATGAAATTGATAAATGAGATGCCAACCTGTTAAAAGTGCATCATTGTTTTTAATTTATTCTCTACTAATACTTAGGGACACAGGTGGCACTGTGGGTTAAACCACAGAGCCTAGGGCTTGCCGATCAGAAGGTTGGCGGTTCGGGCTTCCCTCCTCTCTTTGCTTAGAGGCACCTAGTGGCAGGGGGTGCTCTGAGGGGGGAGGGGGGCGGAGGGAAGCCCAGACACAAAAATGGAACCTTTGAAGTGCTGCGCTCCGCAGGTTCCTCTTGTGGCAGGAGGGGACTTGTGGAGGGGCAGTATGAAGAAGGAGGAGGATTGAGTGAATATTATAAGGATAAGATTTGGAATTGAAATAGAAAATCCGCCATAATCAACTAGAGAAGTTAAGAAAACCAGGAAGAAGAGATTCGAGGAAGTCACAATGACAATGTTAAGATAACAAGAAGTGGGAATTTTGATTTTTTTTCTTTTTTCTCTCTGTGTGTGTTGGGTTTTAATGTTTGTTTAAGGGTTGTGTCAAAGGAGCAGCTGGGGGAAACCAATCCTCAGAACCCCTCCATCCCTGTCCTTTCAGTGGCAGGGAGGGGATGAGGGGGGAGGGGGAGGGGGGGTCAAACCCAGCCTTACAATGGACCCCTCTGATTCTCAATGCCCACGGGTACTACTTGTGGCAGAAGTGGACTTGTGGGTGGAGGGAAATTGGAGGGACAGATTATATATTGTGTGTTTTGTTTATTTTGTTTCTATAAAAAAACCAATAAAAATTATTATTTAAAAAAACACAGAAAGTTGGCGGTTCAAATCCCGTGAGCTTCCGTTGCTCGGTCCCAGCTCCTGCCAACCTAGCAGTTCGAAAGCACATCAAAGTGCAAGTAGATAAATAGGTAAACGGCATTTCCGTGTGCTGCTCTGGTTTTCCAGAAGCGGCTTTGTCACGCTGGCCACATGACCTGGAAGCTGTACGCTGGCTCCTTCAGCCAATAACGCCAGATGAGGGCCACAACCCCAGAGTCGCTCACAACTGGACCTAATGGTCAGGGGTCCCTTTACCTTTACCTTTGTTGTTGTTTAGTTGTTTAGTCGTGTCCGACTCTTCGTGACCCCATGGACCATAGCACGCCAGCCACTCCTGTCTTGCACTGCCTCCCGCAGTTTGGTCAAACTCATGTTCATAGCTTCGAGAACACTGTCCAACCATCTCGTCCTCTGTCGTCCCCTTCTCCTAGTGCCCTCAATCTTTCCCAACATCAGGGTCTTTTCAAGGATTCTTCTCTTCTCATGAGGTGGCCAAAGTATTGGAGCCTCAGCTTCACAATCTGTCCTTCCAGGGAGCACTCAGGGCTGATTTCCTTAAGAATGGATAGGTTTGATCTTCTTGCAGTCCATGGGACTCTCAAGAGTCTCCTCCAGCACCATAATTCAAAAGCATCAATTCTTCGGCGATCAGCCTTCTTTATGGTCCAGCTCTCACTTCCATACATCACTACTGGGAAAACCATAGCTTTAACTATACGGACCTTTGTCGGCAAGGTGATGTCTCTGCTTTTTAAGATGCTGTCTAGGTTTGTCATTGCTTTTCTCCCAAGAAGCAGGCGTCTTTTAATTTCGTGACTGCTGTCACCATCTGCAGTGATCAAGGAGCCCAAGAAAGTAAAATCTCTCACTGCCTCCATTTCTTCCCCTTCTATTTGCCAGGAGGTGATGGGACCAGTGGCCATGATCTTGGTTTTTTTGATGTTGAGCTTCAGACCATATTTTGCGCTCTCCTCTTTCACCCTCATTAAAAGGTTCTTTAATTCCTCCTCGCTTTCTGCCATCAAGGTTGTGTCATCTGCATATCTGAGGTTCCGGCTTGGGATTCATCTAGTCCAGCCTTTCGCATGATGAATTCTGCATATAAGTTAAATAAGCAGGGAGACAATATACAACCTTGTCGTACTCCTTTCCCAATTTTGAACCAATCAGTTGTTCCATATCCAGTTCTAACTGTAGCTTCTTGTCCCCCATAGAGATTTCTCAGGAGACAGATGAGGTGATCAGGCACTCCCATTTCTTTAAGAACTTGCCAAAGTTTACCTTTACCTACTAACACTTAAAAAAAAAATTGCATGTTGGCAACTTCCTCAGTGGCTTAAAAAACACAAATCACCAAGCTGGATAGATCATATTTCACTTTGCAAGAAACCTTGCTTTGCCAAGGAAACTTTTGCCAAGTCCCTGGTTTTATTGTTACACCCATTTCAAGGAATGAGTTGATGGCAAGACCATTGTTCACTAGAAGTCTGTTTCAGAGGATGGGTGGGGTTTATTGGCATGGTCTGCAGCCTGAAGTGTGAGGAGAGGAACAAATTGGATAATGTAAGCTGCCACCCCTAACCCCACTAGCCTGGGAATAAGCCTCTCTGAATTCAATAGGATTTAGGACTGTGTATTAATTCCTTCCTGTCTAATGAAATATGAAGTGCAGAACATCACCTATATCATTCTAGTACCAGTATTCACCTTTTTAAAAAAGATATATTATTGACATGTGGAGGCGGTGCAGTCACAGACTTTGCTTCAAACACCCCAATGCATTGATGCTCAAACAACATTTTTAAAAAGTTTTGTTTCAAAAGCAATCTCTGTGTCTAGAGGGAGAATGGCCCCAGTCTCCTCTCAACGAGACAGGATAATGATCAGGTGCAATGAAAGGTTCAGTCTGCAACTTTGGGAGCTCCCATGTTCCCCCTTCCTCTCCCTTCAACTCCATTTTGTGGGCTGTTTTTAACTCACTGCTGGTCTGACATTTTGCTTCTGATATAGCAAAACATTTCACGCCAGAGCAGAACAGGGGTGGCAGCAGGGACAGCTAAAGGTCAAAGCTAATGTGCATCAAGCTAAATCCGTGTCATTCTTGACACACGTATGATCAGGAGGACCCTTTTGAACAGTGGAGTGGCATGCTAAGATATTTATTACTTTTGATTCTCTTTATTGTCAGGAGGGGATGTATATACCTGCCATTTTGCACCTGTTATTTTCTAAACCTTTTATTATCTCTAGAAGGAAGATGGAGAATTCTTAAGGCAGGCCTGAATATCTGCTCCAATATTCTTCTCTTCTAACCCAACTGTTTCCTACACTTCCCAACAAAAGTATTGGCAGAGTGGAGTATTTCTGACAATTCCACACTTTGATGAGCATGCTTAAATTTACTGAATGCAAGTTCTTTGCAACGCTCCCTTGCAATGTATAAACTCAAATATGAACCATCTCACTGCTGATCTCAGCTTGCAGCACCCATACATCATAGAATCATAGAGTTGGAAGGGACCCCAAGGGTCATCTGGTCAAACCCCCTACAATGCAAGAATCTCAGCTAAAGCATCCACGACAGATGGCCATCCAACCCCTGCTTAAAAACCTCCAAGGAAGAGTCTGTTCCACTGTTGAAGAGCTCTTACTGTCACAAAGTTCTTCCTGACATTTAGTCAGAATTTTCTACCTCATGTACCCCATACACAACCATCATCCTATGTCTAATCTTGGTGGCAGAACTGACTAATATTTTGATATATAATAAAATAATAAGAATATGACACATGTTTTGCATTTAAAAGGTCCCAAGTTCAATCCCTAGTGCTTCAAGGTTATGGGTGGATCTGTCAATTTCAGTTTCTCTCAGTTTCTCCTTTTCCCAACCTTAAGATCATTTCTGCACATTTCCCCATCAGTTTGCATAAAAAAGTCTGAAAGAAAATTCACCAGTATTTTAGTGCATTTCCCCCCAAATATAAACATTTTTCTCTGCAATGTATAAAATTTTGCAAAGCATATTTTCTTAAATATTTACATTTCCCCTCATATAGTGCCTTTAAGTATGTCATTTTCACCAATATATACATTTCTATGCACACTTTTGGGACGCGGGTGGCGCTGTGGGTTAAACCACAGAGCCTAGGGTCTGCCGATCAGAAGGTTGGCAGTTTGAATCCCCTCGACGGGGTGAGCTCCTGTTGCTTGGTCCCTGCTCCTGCCAACCTAACAGTTCGAAAGCACGTCAAAGTGCAAGTAGATAAATGCATATCGCTCCGGCGGAAAGGTAAATGGCGTTTCCGTGTGCTGCTCTGGTTCACCAGAAGCAGCTTAGTCATGCTGGCCACATGACCCGGAAGCTGTATGCTGGCTCCCTCGGCCAATAAAGTGAGTCGGTCACGACTGGACCTAATGGTCAGGGGTCCCTTTACTTTTACCTTTGTGTAGCAATGTCCCTCCCTCCCCAGGAAATAAAAACACAGGACACGGTGAATAGATTTAAGTGGGCGAAAAGGCCACAACTTTATTGGTTTCGGATGTTGAGCGGTATTGGCTTAGGCATTGGAACCTAACCGACTATATCTGACTGTAACCCGTGTGTTACAGTCTGGGAGAAATTAACCACCAGAAAGGAGCCCAGTGATGTAAATCTACTGAGACACCTCCTGTGGCCACCGTTGGGGGGTGCCATCAGGCCCTGACCTCCGTAGGCCCAGGACAAAGCAACCGCCCCCGGAACCCCTTTAACGGGGTTAAATCTCCAAATTGCGGGCAGAGGATGACGCAATCTGCCCCCCCTTTTCTCTTATGCAAATTTCCAATGCCTAACCGCAAAACCAAGTTGTGACGAATTGCCATGAGGTAGGCGAAAAAACCAGTTTGGCTAGCCCAAGTGGAAAAAGTCCTACCCGGCCCCCCGGCCAACCGAGGCGACCGACCGAAATCCACAGCAGCGTCAGCCTATCCTGCCTGACCTGCCTAGCCTAAGGGGTGGGAGGGTGGGTGAACTTCTTGGTCTGGGATCCGGGGCGAAAGAGGACGTGTTCCCGCCCCGTCCTGGTTTAAATGGACGGAAGCCCCGCCCCGGCTGACCCGATTGGCCAGCCTGCTTGTGACGTGGCGGGAATTCCCCCCTCGCGAGAGGGCTGACTCTCAGCCCCCATCGCGAGAGTTCTGTCGGGCCAAGCCCACAACCCCACCTCCGTGTTAGCGGAAGTGGTTTTGTGTAGCAATGTCCCTCCCTCCCCAGGAAATAAAAACACAGGACACGGTGAATAGATTTAAGTGGGCGAAAAGGCCACAACTTTATTGGTTTCGGATGTTGAGCGGTATTGGCTTAGGCATTGGAACCTAACCGACTATATCTGACTGTAACCCGTGTGTTACAGTCTGGGAGAAATTAACCACCAGAAAGGAGCCCAGTGATGTAAATCTACTGAGACACCTCCTGTGGCCACCGTTGGGGGGTGCCATCAGGCCCTGACCTCCGTAGGCCCAGGACAAAGCAACCGCCCCCGGAACCCCTTTAACGGGGTTAAATCTCCAAATTGCGGGCAGAGGATGACGCAATCTGCCCCCCCCATTTCTCTTATGCAATTTTCCAATGCCTAACCGCCAATCGAGCCCCAAAGGCTCGCCGCCAATACCCTCACACCCGCAACCAATGCTCTAACCCCCTGACTAGGTCCCCCAACCAAATATCATTTCCCCGTGGTGATAAATGTACCCCATCCTCGCGATAAAGGGCTGCTTCAGTGCGTATCAATTCCGGGTGAGCGATTATCTGACCGTTAAGGTCGAGCACCCTGCGCATCACAAACGAATTCAGAAGCCTCCTGGATTTGTTCAAAGCTTTAGGGCAGTGCCCGTCACGCCAAACACGTCTCTGCAACAGGCAGGACCACAGCAGCGTCATCCCAGGGAAAGAAGCCAGCAACTTATCAAAGTCCTCAAAGATGCTTAATTTCAAGTCCACGGCGTTCCTGTACGCCAAATCATTTTCCCCCAGCTGTATGACCAGCGCGTGGGGGGGCCCAACTGAAGCAGCCCTGGCTTGGACTGCTGGCAAGAGTTCGCTCCATCGCATTCCCCTCCGGGAAATCCATGAGACTTTCACATTTTTTGGGAGGCCGAGACCGTTCCCCAGACCCGTTTCAACTGCCCTTCTCTGGGCCCAATGGACGATGCTGTGACCCACTATCCACACCGAGATGGAGTGCCCACCTGAAAGAAGAAGATGACAGTCGGGGATCAGTCGGTGGAGAGGGCTAAGGGGTGGGGCGCAGGTATCCCTTGTAAGCGTTCAATTTCCACCTCCCCAGCTCCTGAATCCTTTCGGACGACAGACCCATGTGCATAGCGGAGGTGGCTGCTCCAATACAAAAGGAGTGGGCGGAGAATTGGCTGGGTTCCAGGCCACATGCTGCTATCGCTTTACGAAGAACTCGGGTGAACTGGGTACGCGTGAGTTTGGCATTGTCTTCGTGAACCAACAAAGGGTCAGTGCCAGCCGGCCTCAGGGAAAGGAAACGCCTTAGATCTCGTACTGGACATGGGCCGTGACTGCCAGTTGCTGGCAGGCGAATGGTGGCCCCCATTCCCCGCTGGTCAGTTTTCGATCGGCGAATGTGCACGACCGCTAAGGAATTGGATAAGGACACATCCTGCATCCTGATCCCCCGGGAGAGACCATTGGGGTGGTCCTCACACACCACTTCTCCTACCCTTAGGGCCCCAAAAAATGCTAAAGAAAAGGCCGCTGCAAACAGACTGGATTCGTAGTCGGACCAGCAAAGGGAACCCAGGTGGGTGTGAATTTGACACAGGAGATCGAACGTGATGGGCCTTCTTGGGTCACGAGCCGGCGGCTGCAACCTGCGCCATCCTTCCATGGCCCTGCGTAGATGGAAATTGTCACAGGGGTCCCTGGAGTAGAGTGATTTGCAAAAGAATGAGATAGCCGCTGTGTGCAAATTGAGAGTTTTAGCTGCGCGACCCAGATCCTTGAGGTGAACCACATATTGCATCACCTCCCTTTCTGAGGGGGGGTCCAGCGGTGCGGGAACGGGACCCTTAAGTCTGAAACTCAGAAATTCGTTCCACGCGCGCTTATATGAGTTAAACGTGGAGGGGGCGACTGATGCAAATACTCCCTTCAAGATTTCTCGCTCCCAAGGCTCCATAGGGACTCCGGGAACGGCTCTGGCCACTGCTGTGCCTCCGGTGCCAACGAGCGGAAGCGGTCCATCTGGAAACGAGATAATGCATCCGCGATATCGTTATTTACCCCTGGAACGAACTTTGCTGTGAATTGCATGTTTAATTCTAGGCTGCGCAGCACAAAGGCCCGCAGAAGGGTGGAGACCCTGTCGGAACGGGATGATTGTCGCGAAAGGACGCTAACCACCGCCTGGTTGTCGGTCCTAAAGCAGACCCGGCGGTTCCTGAATTCCTCGGCCCACAAGTGTAAAGCGGCCACTATTGGGAAAAATTCTAAGAAAGTCAGGTCACGTGTGATGTCAGAGTCATGCCAACTTGATGGCCAAGGCTGAGCACACCATCTGCCCTTAAAGTAGATGCCAAAACCCAGGGACCCCGCTGCGTCCGACTGCACCTGGAAATCAGAACTCAAGCTCAGACTGTCCTGCCAAAGTGATACCCCGTTGAAATGATCCAGAAAGGTCAGCCAGGCCTCAAGGTCAGCTCTTACTCCCTTGGGCAAGCGGACTCTATGGTATGGCCGCTTGAGACCTACAGTCAGCCTCGCTAGGCGACGGCAGAAGGGGCGTCCCGGTGAAATGACCCTGCACGCGAAATTAAGATGGCCAAGGAGCGATTGAATTTGTTCAAGGGTAACCTTTTTGAGGGGGATGAGCTGCGAGATTAGTTCCTTAAGGGCGGTGAGCTTATCCATAGGTAAGCGCGATGTTTGCGCCACGGTGTCCAATTCTATCCCTAGGTATGTTAATCTAACCACGGGCCCTTCGGTTTTATCGGCCGCCAGGGGCACCCCAAGTTCCTGAGTAAGGGCAGCGAAGGCCCGCATAAGGCCAGCGCAGTCCGCGTTATCCCCCTTACCCACGAAGAGAAAATCGTCTAGGTAATGCGTGACGCCCGCTAATCCTGTTCTAAAGCGGAGGGCCCAGTCCAGAAACGTGCTGAAAGCCTCAAAAGCTGCGCACGCAACCGAACAGCCCATGGGCATGGCTTTGTCTATGAAGTACGCCCCCTCAAACCTGAAGCCCAACCATTTGAAGTCCTGAGGGTGAACCGGCAGGAGGCGAAAGGCCGACTCTATATCGCATTTGGCCATCAAGGCCCCTCTTCCGAATTTTCTAACCAACTTAACGGCTTGGTCAAAGGAAGCGTATTTCACGGTACAAAGCTCCTGCGGGATTCCATCATTTACTGATTTACCAATAGGGAAAGAGAGGTTGTGGATGAGTCTGAATTCACCCGGTGCCTTTTTCGGCACGATTCCTAGAGGGGAAATGTGGAGTCCGGGGATGGGCGGTGTTTCGAAGGGGCCCGCCACCCGACCAGCAGCTATTTCCTTATTGATTTTCCTGATCGCTATGTCTGGCCTCTCCCGCAGGGACTTTTGGTTGGGCGGGTCGCCCGTTAAAGGCGGGGAAAGCACCGGGATTCTGAAGCCATGAGAGAACCCGTCCCAGATGTAGGTGGACGCACTGGTGTTGGGGTAGAGGTCTAGGAGTGAACGCAAGGGGGGAGCTTTATGGGGGAGCGTGCTATCGTTAGCGATGTGTTAGTATCTATTCTGGCCAGGGGCTGATCCTTGCGCACTTCCTTGAGTGTTCCTGGAACCCTGGTTGGAGCCGCCGCCCCTTCCCCCCCGAAAGGGCTGCCTCCCCTTGAAGCAAGATACTCCAGCGTGCTGTCCGAGACACTTGTCGCACTCATGCGCGTACTTACAATTGGGCCTTTGACAGAGGCCCCTGTTAAATTCCCAGCAGACCCTACGACGGGGGTCCTTCCTGGGTTCCAACCTGAGAGACTTTTGTGGCTCCGCCTGCTTCTTTTCGACATAGGGGACAACGTGCTCCAGAAATGCTGATTCCTCTGGTCCCAGCGAGTCTTTTTGTTTTGAGAGGCGTTTCTACGAAAATCTTCATCATAGTTAAGTGCCGCCGCCTCCCCCGCCATTGAATAGGCCAACCTAACATCCGCTATGTAGGCCAACAAATGCATGGCCCTCTTGGGGTACGCTGCCGAAATCACGGCCACCCAAATATGGATGCCCTCGTGCCAATTGTCAAAAGTACGCTCCGCGCGCGGGGTTCTAAACTTGCGCCTGCCATACTGCTTCCTCTTCTCCCCTTTTCCTAACATGTGCGACAAGGGGAGGAGGGTAAAGACATCTATGAAGTCCCCGTTCAGTATCTTTTCCCGCTTTCGGTTTGAAAGATGGGACCCCAGAACTATGTCAGTGTCAGTGCAAGTGGAGGCTTTCACCTCAGGAACCACAGCGCCGCCCCGGCATTCCAGCGTACCATTAAAGGACTTCCGATGGGAGCTAGCCCTCCTCCTATGCACCCAGGCCGGGAGTCCCATTTGGTCCTCAGCCACCCCCCAATAATCCTCCATTGGGGTGTCCGTGTCCGAGTCGGAAGACGTACCTGATTCATCCTCGGAGTCGTCCTTCCTGCTGCGCTTCCGCTTGTCGGTCTTCTTCTTCGCCAATAAAGTGAGTCGGTCACGACTGGACCTAATGGTCAGGGGTCCCTTTACTTTTACCTTTATGCACACTTTGCCTTAGTATATACATTTTGTTACACATTACCTGGCTGAACAAATGTATTGCAAAAATTGGAGATGTGTGAATTTCGAATGATGTATGTATTTCTATTTGCATATTGTTTTGGAAAGTGTGAATTATGTAAGTTTGTCTTCAAATGCAAACTGAATCTGCTGCTCCAGAGAAGCGGACACGGAGCAATGGATTCAAGCTACAATAAAGAAGATTTCACCTAAACATTAGGAAGAACTTCCTGACAGTAAGTAAGTAAGAGCTGTGGAATTTGCTGCCAAGGAGTGTGGTGGAGTCTCCTTCTTTGGAAGCCATCTTTCTTGACAGCCATCTATCAGGAATGCTTTGATGGTGTTTCCTGCTTGGCAGGGGGTTGGACTGGATGGCCATTGTTGTCTACTCCAACTTTATGATTCTATGATTCTCTCCCATCCTTGCTCCACGTAAAACTGGGGAAAGACATTTGCCTGAAACCTTGGAGAGCCACAGCAAGTCAGCGTCCAAAACACTGAACTATGTGAACTAACAGTCCATCTCAGTATAAGGTAGTTTCCTATGTGCTGATATCTGAAGTCACTCTTCTTCCTGGAGAGAATTGACAGATAGACAGCTAAGCCTGGGATATGTGAAGAAAAACATTCTGTGTTTCTTTGGCTCTCCTATCTTTAGCTATATTACTCTTTGGCATGATCAGCTTTCTGAAGCTTTGCTTAGAGTAGGTAGAGAAATGAGAAGTGATCTTAACCCTACATCTAAGGCCTCCCACCTTCTCTTTAATGCACAGATTCATCTGGGGATTGTGTGAGATTTCTCCAGCTTTAAGAGGAATGAAGGAATATTAATGAATTGACCTGATAAAAGAAGACAAGGCATATCAAGAGAACTTCATGGTACATTTACATACCAA
Organism: Zootoca vivipara; assembly: GCF_965207765.1. Taxonomy (NCBI): domain Eukaryota; kingdom Metazoa; phylum Chordata; class Lepidosauria; order Squamata; family Lacertidae; genus Zootoca; species Zootoca vivipara. Next base: position 7,099,607 of record NC_142597.1, on the reverse strand, counting down.
AGACAAAGGAAAGCTACATGCAATGGCACCCAGGGTTTACCTTTCATTTTATTCTCCAGTGGTTTGCATGGAAGTACCAAACACTTAAGTCTTTAAGGAACTATTTCTCTTCTCAACAGATAGAAATTAACAGCTGAATCCTTATTGGACAGAGACCTATTGGACGGAATCTATTTAGATCTGCATATTGGAACTTATTTTGAAATAAACTAACGATATAAAGTTGATAAAGTACTGGATCTTTCAGAACAACCACCAAAGCTTGGCAGAGTTTTTGCTCAACCAATTGAGGGGGAAGACCCCTAAGAAGGTAGAGTACCTGGACGGCTGGAGTGGAACAAATTATATGCATTGAGTTCTTGAAAGACCAGGATAAATAACTGGAAATGTAAAACTTCTAAAAGGTGGAGTTAAAGTATACTAGAGTGTGTCTGGATATTTGTGGGCTTCTAAGAAGACTTGGTGCTACTGATCAAGATTTAAATTTCAAGCTTGGACATTTTGGAGTTAATTAGAGCCTTAAAAGGATTATAATTTACAATTGGACACTTGGATATTTGGACATTTGGATGTTTGGAGTACTGTAATAAGAAGATTCAAACTGCAATACCCAATTTTACTGACAGCCAATGAAGATGGTCTTTAGGAATATTCATTAGTTGTCTGCGTGTGTCCTGTAAACATGTAGTAGTGCTGGGAAACAGGATCCTGCATGCTGTCTGCATTACCAACTTCCATGCAGGTGAAGGTGTGCACAGAACTGTATCCGTGTACAGAGGATGCACATAAGTTGTCTCAGTGGGACTAGGAAGTCTATGTGGCACCAGGAGTGGTCAGAGGGGTGGGGCGGTGGTGTTTATTTGACCTCCTGTCAGGTGTGTCATCGCTGCTTACTGAGAGAAAGAGTATGAGGGTCATGGTGTGTCCTATTGGCAGCAGTGACCCACCTGCCTGGAAATCAGGTAAGCACCGCTGCTCCAATCCACCACCCATTCTTGATTTCCAAGCCAGAAAATGCAAAAGCTGACAACATCAGTAATGTCTGTAACTGTAAATGTAAAGGTAAAGGTAAACTGCAAAAGGTAAAGGTAAAGGACCCCTGACAGTTAAGTCCAGTCACAGATGACTCTGGGGTTGCAGCGCTCATCTCACTTTACTGGCCGAGGGAGCCGGCGTTTGTCCGCAGACAGTTTTTCCAGGTCGTGTGGCCACCATGACGAAGCCGCTTCTGGCACAACCAAAGCAGCGCAATGAAACGCCGTTTACTGCCCCACCACAGCGTTACTTATTTATCTACTTGCACTTTTGGGCATGCTTTCGAACTGCTAGGTTGGCAGGAGCAGGGACCGAGCAACGGGAGCTCACTCCATCGTGGGGATTCGAACTGCTGACCTTCTGATCGGCAAGCCCTAGGCTCAGTGCTTTAGACCACAGTGCCACTCGCATTCCTCCATCACTATATATGTTTGGGCTATTCACATGAAGGCTAGAGGCAGGCTACTGTGCACCCACTCACTACCTGCTCCCATGCTGAGTGACACAGGAATGTCCAGTGCCTATGGTGCATATAAAAAGCAACTTCAGAGGAAAGTAAATCTGGTCCTTTGTGTTGGAAGAAAACAGTTTCATATGAGATGCAGTTGCATAGATGCTATTTGTGCAACAACATAGGGAAAGAGGGAAATCCTCCTCCACATAAAAAGAGAGGGGGACTCTATACCAGACTATAAATATTTCATATTAGGAAGTACAGCTTCAAAAAACCTGAATTATATTACTGTTTACGAAGATCATCCCTCTTACAATGATGGGAGGAATAACACAGTCCCTGGAAGCTTTTTTTTTTTTTGAAGATGTCAGCTGGTAACACAGAGTCGCAGAGACGAGTTAAATCTGTAATATATATTCAGAGACAGATCTGCGATTGAAAATTCATATTCTTTGATGCTTTACTACCAGCCAAGGCCAACAACAACAACAACAAAACCAATTGGGACAGAAAATAGAGGGGACAAATGGTAAATAGTAGAACATTGAAGGTTAAGTCTTGGGGGCAGTGAGAAATTAGTTTATATCCCATTAGAGAGTCACCTTCAGGAAAAAGAAATGTAAATTGGCATTTTAAAGAAACTTAGTCCGACCTTTTGGGGGAGAAGGGGGAAATCACTGTATGCTTAATTTTAACATCTGCTCAGGCAAATACAAGGTTTGTGCCTGGCATTTAGTTACATTTGAATTCTCCTGGTGCAAAAGGCCACATTTGAATGCAAAATGTATATTGAAAAAACTGCCAACCAGATTGTTGTTATGACCCTGGTAGGAAGAGGAGGGGGGTGATGATGATGATTTCAGACATTATTGCTGGCCACTCTTTGATTGTTGCAGTTATATGCATTATAATATGCAGGGTCAGCTTTGCCACAGTGAACCAACTGGTGGCAATCCAAAGAGAGGTTAAAATAATGGGAGGACTTGGTGCCTAAATGGTCCTTCAAGACTTTTTCAGGTATTGTCCCAGCAGGGAGGCATATTACTTGGAATTCACATCAAAGAGCAATATGTCTTGGGTAGGAACAGGGAAGAAGTTTGATATAGTTGCATTTAAATATGAATCTACCCAATGCACACTTTCTGAAACAGTATGTCAACCAAAACACAACCATCCCTTGACATTCACACTTTTAATTTTTCAAGGCAGTTCTCCAGTGAAGTAATGTGTAAAAATGTGCATTAAAAACAATATATTAGTGAAAGTAGTATAAAATGCATGAAGGGAAGTATATTGGGCAAAATTCCATGTAAAAAAATGTATATAAGGGGAAAATTTCACTAAAGTGCTGATGAATTTTCATGAGAGGCTTAAAACACACACACACACACACACACACACACACACACACACACACACACACACAACTGGTGAGGAGATGTGGGGAACTGATCTTGGAAAAATGAGAAATGGAAGCAAATTGAAATTGACAGATTTGCCCATTCCTAGTCATGGGTCACCAGACTCACCACAGTTAATTTTTCACTGATTTTTTTTCACACTTTTAAGGCTGTGTTTCTAACATACTTGACTTTGAAGGAAGTCCTGTTGAAAATACTCAGATTCATCTCAGAGTGAACATGCTCAGGGCTGCATGGCTTCTCAATCTGTGATAAAAAAATGCCCCTGAGGAATATCCAGGAATTACAGCGCTTGATCATACCTTAGGTTAAGAGCCACAAATTATGGGAATCTGCAATGCAAGTGAACATCATTTGTGCAGGTAATTTATAAGCCAGGGCAGGAACTGTGGTGTCCTCAAAATGTTCTTGTAGCCGAGCCTCCACCAGCCTCAGCCAGCATGGCCAGGGATCAGGGAAAATGGGAATTATGTTGCAGAAACACCTGGAGGACACTCCCTGGAGCAACTCCTTGATTTTCAGCTCATGGCTCCCCTCTGCCTATTTCTTTCTCACACATAATCATTAAGCTGCCTTATACTGAGTCAGACCATCTTGGCTTATATTGTCTATGCTGACTGAAAGCAGTTCATCAGGATTTCAGGCAGGAGCTTTCTCCGTTCTTATCTGGAGATACTGAACTTGGGATTTTCTGCATGCAAAACATGCACTCTTATCACTGAGCTGCACACACCTGACATGCTTTATACAGATATTCCATGGTGTCACACTGAAGTGTTCAACGGCCATGATAGGTTGTAATTAAAACAAAACGAATTGGTGATGTCAGAACTGAACCCAGGGCCATGGGCATGTGAAACATGGGCCCTGGTACTTGCTGGGAGATTCATTCCCCATCTGCAGTCATAGGTTTTTTTCTATGTGATATGACTGTATGTGTTTTGTTTCCACAGAGTGGATGTGACGTAGACAGGATGTTTGTCTACTATTATATCCTTTGTTCGTTCTCTTTACTGGCTGTGATGCCAGAGAGAGGGAGCCATAATGTAGAGCTCCCAGTCTGTTTATATGTAAATAAAGCAGTTAAGCAGTTAAGGCTTATTTACTGGCTTGTGTGTGTTCTTCTCGTTTGTGAGAGCAATTGCAATATCCTCTGTGGGTCCAGTCTAACAAACGGCCCCCAGGGACAGCTTAATGCTGACAGTACTGTCCTGGGTTAGGGATTCTAGGACGAATAACTGTTTTAACATTTCAACTGTTTTAAGTGTTTTAACGAATAACTGTTTTAACTGTATATCTGAAGAAGTGTGCATGCACACGAAAGGTCATACCAATGACAAACTTAGTTGGTCTCCAAGGTGCTACTGGAAGGAATTTATTTATTTTGTTTTAACAAGAATAATAGGTACAAACTTTAAGAAGAAAAAAGTTTTTAAAATGATCCCTTCCAAGTCTTTAGTAAAAGTAAAGGTAAAGGTAAAGGGACCCCTGGCCATTAGGTCCAGTCGTGACTGACTCTGGGGTTGCGGCGCTCATCTCGCGTTATTGGCTGAGAAGGGCCGGCGTATAACTTCCAGGTCATGTGGCCAGCATGACAAAGCCACTTCTGGCGACCAGAGCTGTGCATGAAAACGCCTGGGTGGCACAGGGTGCCGGGCCGTCAGGGGGGCGTCGTGCGGCTGTGCCCGCTGCAGCGGCGCTGCGCCTGCCTGCCCGCCCGCAGCGGTGAGAAACGGCGTGGAGGGGCGCCGGAGCGATCGTCGTACCATGGCGCCAGGGCACCCTATATGCTTAAGACCAAAAGCAGCACATAGAACCAAAAAAAAGCAGCGAACCAAAGCAGCACATAGAAACGCCGTTTACCTTCCCGCTGTAGCGGTATCTATTTATCTACTTGCACTTTGAGGTGCTTTCAAACTGCTAAGTTGGCGGGAGCTGGGACCGAGCAACAGGAGCTTACCCCGTTGCGGGGATTCAAACCACCGACCTTCTGATCGGCAAGCCCTAGGCTCTGTGGATTAACCCACAGCACCACCCGCATCCCTTAGTAAAAGTAGAAGGAACATAATTGAAGGTGAGAACTGAGCCAGGAATTCTTCCCTGCCAGTTTGCCACTGCATGATGCTATTGGCCAGGCTTTTAATAACTCCTTCAAAGTTAACTTTATTTGATGTAAGTGTAACAAACCATAAATGGTTCAACTTTTGCTCACTTCTTAACATTAAAGGAATCATTTATTCCAGGCGTTGACACTTCCAAGATGTATAATCAGATGCCAATTAATTAACATCAGCATGTCAGGTACTAATTAGAATAATTGACTAATGTATTTTCTCATTGAAAATTGCCCCCCCTCTTAATTCACTGCACTTAGTTAAATGGGAAATGCAATCAAAGCAATGGATAAGACCTTTCGGGTCATCACTGTCCATCCTTCTGCCAATGAAGGTTACTTGCCTGTGATGCATTTTTGAATGCTTGCTCTGATCTGCTGCATGCAACTTTTAGCAGTTCCAGTGGGAGAAGCAGTCCTCCTAGGTATAATTCTCAACCAGCCTGAGCTCCCAATCACACAAGGAAATTTTCTTTGTGCCTTCAGCAGAAGACATGCCATACGTGCAGCCCATGTGTGTCAGCTTCCTCTGTTGGAGTAACTGGACATAATCAAGAATGTAAATTTCTCAATGAATGAGCTAATCACAGGTGCAAGGTCAGCCAAGTCAGTTGCTATGGTAATGGCCCACTGCCCTGACTATATTTGCGATTAATGCATGTCAGCTCAGCAGTGTTCATTAGTGTGTGAATCATCAGTTGGTTGGTGTTACTTATCCAGTGTTGTGTCTTGAATTGCTAGAGTTTATCTGGAGCAATTGAGATACTTTGTACCTGTATGTATCTCTAGGTGTCTATGTCTATATCCAGAACTAAAATAAAAAAAATCCTTCAGTAGCACCTTAAAGACCAACCAGAACTATATCCAGAACTGTTTTACTGAACTTCATCTTCTGCAACAGCAAACTATTTTGACTTTAAGCTGCTTCTTTGTGGGACTGCTACACTTCCCAGGATTCTTTGGGGAAAGCCATGACCTGTTAAAGGGGTATAATTGTGCTTTAAATGTATGGTGTGATATGAGCACCATCTTTTATTATTTCTATCCCCCATGTATGTTTGATGAAGGATTGGGGGGAGCACCCTTTAATCCTCCAGTTTAGGAAAGCTTTCCTTTCCTCTGGCCCCTCTTAAGTTGTGACTTTGCTGCCTTGCATTGTTTTGCTTGCTGATCGATTTATGGCATTTTATTGTATTCTGCATTCATTGTTTAAATATGCTGCTCACTGCTTTTGGGGATGGTAGCTTTGGGATGAGAAGTGCAACAAGAAGAACAAAAAGAACAAGGAAGGAATGATCCTTAGGGGTTGGGGAAACAGAGGCAATGATGATGATGATGTCAGGATCAAAAGGCAGTGTGATGAAGGCAGCTTTGTCTTGTGTTTGTTGAAGTTCAGGACCCTCATTCATGCAAAATGCTTTTTTGAATGATAACAATCTAATTCCATATAGGAGCTGTCAGTTTAGCGAAGAAAGTAAAAATAGAAGATCTACTGGGAAATGGATTTGGGAGTCCTGGGAACAATTTTTATTTATGACTGTGATACTCAACTGCTTATTCAATTGGGGGGCAATAACAAGACCCACTGAAATATCAGAGAACCTGGCTGCTGGACATTTAACTATATATATAAGAATATAAGAATTAACCAATTATATACAGTGATATGTAGTTCTAATAGAGAAGATTGATGTCTCATTGATGTTTGGCAAATCCATATATGTGATACAGCTTTCTCCCCACCATTTTTCTGATTTATTTTTCCAAACAGCAGTATCACCATAAGCTGCTTTTAAAAACTCTCCTGAGTGTTTGAACCATCACAACTGATATATCTGAACTTTCAGTTAAGCTGTTTTGACTGGTCTGTTTGTGCTTTTCACTCTGCAGATCTGCATGTAAAATTGAGGAAAGTTTGCAAAAGCAGAGAGAACTATGCATTTAAATGCAGCTAATGCGAGTCGGTTAAAATGAATTGGTAGGAGATTTGCTGTGAATATCTTTCTATTAAAAAAAAACTGTGCACAAAATATAGGAGTTCTGTCGTCTTGGAGGGGGGAGGGAAACAGGACTTTTGTCCCACAATTCCACATATGCACTAACATTAAAGCAGATGTTTCATATCTAATCATCGAATAATATTATCATAGATCATTTTACAGAAGAGTAATTTAGAGCAATAAAACTTCTTTCCCACCCTAAAATGACAAGATTAGATTGCACTCATTAGACTGAATCTATGCAACTTGCTTAAGAGATGAAAAGCCCTATTTAATATAATATAAACTTCTGTTTTGAATGAGCTTTCATTGATAAAATAATTTTGTTTGTTTTCTTTCACAGAAGTGCAGCCCTGTGGCCATGCTGCTGCTATTATTGTTGCAAGACAATTTGCAGTTAAAATATTATGCTCCTGTAAATTGTGATTCACACTCAGCTATAGAGAGGTGAATCTCTCTGAGACAATTGATGCTCTTTCAAGCTTGACATTTGCCTTCCTTCAGGGCTGGATAACTTGTGGCCCTCTAGATGTTATTAGAGTACAGCTCCTATCAGCCCTGACCATTGACCATGCGAGTGGAAACTGGTGGGAATTGGAGTTCAGCAACAACAGGCAAATTGGAGGTTATCTACTTCTGCTGTGAACAAGAAAGACTTCAAACTAACAAGCAGATTTGGCTCACCAGGTGGGGCAGACCCACCACACTAGCTTGGCAGCAGGTTGGTTGCTATTGATTACTGTACAGCATTATGGTGCTGGAGGAGACTCTTGAGAGTCCCATGGACTGCAAGAAGATCAAACCTATCCATTCTTAAGGAAATCAGCCCTGAGTGCTCATTGGAAGGACAGATTGTGAAGCTGAGGCTCCAATAGTTTGGCCACCTCATGAGAAGAGAAGAATCCTTGGAAAAGACCCTGATGTTGGGAAAGATTGAGGGCACTAGGAGAAGGGGACGACAGAGGACGAGATGGTTGGACAGTGTTCTCGAAGCTACCAACATGAGTTTGACCAAACTGCGGGAGGCAGTGCAAGACAGGAGTGCCTGGCGTGCTATGGTCCATGGGGTCACGAAGAGTCGGACACGACTAAACGACTAAACAACAAAACTGTACAGCATGAACGGTTGAGGGAGTGGGAAAGCCATACAATTTTCTAAGGCAACGGTGGCTCATCAAGATGCAGGAGTGGACCCAGCCTCCAATAAAAAACACCCAGCTTCAGGCCAGGAGTCCTCAGTACAATAGGCATTCTTGCAAGTAACTGGACTTTCCTCACTTCTGTTTAAATGTGTGGTTGGTAGGCAGGGCTGATTGTTGAAACAACTTAATGTTGCTGTGCCGTCTGAAACTGCAGTTCCTGATCCCAGACTTGTTACATCTGGCATTTCCCCTGAATTGAACTTAGATGAACCTGAAACTCCTCTCTTAAGTTGGTTAGATCCTTCCCACATCATCTAAAGGTGTACCTAAGGGTGTCTGAACTAATTACTTTTTCCCTGTTTCTGAATTTGCATTGCCAGACTTCCAGAATAGTTTTTGACTTCCTTGCTTATCAAATATGCTTCAGTCATTGTTTTTGGGCAGGAGCAGGGCATGGAGCAAGTCTCCACTTCACTCAGGTAACTTATGACCATGTAGACCAGGGATGGGGAACCTGTGGACTCCCATTGGACCCAGACAGCATGGCTAATGGTTAGGGATGATAGGAGTTGAAGTCCAACAATGTCTAGATCTTTTTTGCCTTACACTGAAAGTTTCTGCCTTTATATACATGTCATTTTTCTTACATAGTGCCAAGCTGAAACATGACACACCCATTTTCTTAGGTGCTGGTTTGGGAAGTAAGGTACTGTATATTGTTGAAATGGATGTTGTTTGCTTTAGCATCCCTGGAGAAAACAGTACTTACCTATCACAACACTGGGTGTCACCAGATTGTCAGTGTTTTGTGGGGGGAAAGTGCATACCAGAACTTTAGGTTTACACAAAGTGAATTAACGTGTTCTGGTGCCACAAATATACCCCCCCCCCAAAAAAACAAATAAGAATAAATGCTCAATAAAGACCAGATATAGTATAACCTTTGCATAACCTTTGTGCTAGCAAATCAGGATGAAGGGTTGATAAAGAGGAGCCCTAGATAAAAGAGGGAGTACAAGGAATGCATGGTTCTAAAGAACAATGTAGTGAAAACACACACAATCCATAGCAGTAAACAGAACATTGAGATAAAAGCTCCATTGGCTGACTTTGAATAGTCACTTATCAAACAATCTGGTGGTATGATCCATGTTGTGACATCTGGCTCCATGCCACGTTCTCAGTGCAGGAGGTGGTTCCACAGCTGTCTCTGTTCCTCACTATTTAGCCAAGTGAACTGCTGGTTTGTCAGCAGGGAGTGAAAAGAAGTGGTTGTATTTGCAGCTTGCTATCTCCTTTGGGCACAAGTGCTCCGCCAATGGTGGAGATTTTAGCATAGTATGCTGAGACATTTCAATAAACAATAGCCTGTGGGGCTCTGGAACGTTTCTTTCCTCCTCTTTCATTTGGGGCAGGTTATGGAGGCGGGGAGAGAGGTTAATATTTATCTGTGAATTTAATTTGGCAATTCCAGCAGAAACTAGCAGATATGAGACTGGCTGATATGGACTACACTGAAAATTTCCCTATTTAAAACAGATTTGGGGTGTGTATTGAGGTATCCCACTTTTTTTGCTTTCCTGAGTCATGTTGACATTTTACAGAAATCATCTGTGTGAGATTGTGTAAGTGTTAAGGATTTAATTAGCTGCAAAAGGAGTTGTTGAACATTTTCTATATATATTCCTTATATTTCTAGACTGTGATAGGAATGGAGGACCAATTCAATTTTGTTTTAATTTTAATGAGAAACTATGCAATTCTCACTTTTAAAACCACTATACAAACTGAAACGCAATTTGCACTTCTCTGAATCTTGCAAAAGCGTGCTTACAATTCAAATATTAGTGAAAATGAAGTGTGCATGCACACGAAAGCTCACACCAAAAAAAAACTTAGTTGGTCTTTAAGGTGCTACTGAAGGAATTTTTTTATTTTGTTTTGACAACATTCAGTTATTGCTTGGGGAAAAAAGTATAACGTAATGGCCAAAGCCTGTGTATAAAAATAGGTTGATTGGGATAAATTTGTACTAAAATGCTGACAAATTTTCATGAGGATTAAAAAAAAACACTGAAAAGTAACTGAAACTGACAGATTTGTCCATATTTAAACTGCAGTAATGCAAATCTCAGTGTGGGCTGCAATTATTGATGGGGCATAAATTTATAACAATCAGGTTCAGAAGACAAAGTTGCCCAACTAGTGATGCTCAGTTCTCTTGAACCATTTTTTGCACATGTATAACTGCTGTCATTGTGACCACACCTAAACTGTAGCTAAAACTCTAACAGAGAGATGCAGGAACCAGCTAGATTTTGAAAACAAGTGGTACATAGGTGCTGAATCCTTTACTGACCCTAAACTGGGAGCATCAGCCCTGGGACCACTCTGGAGCACAACCCCCTGAAAGGTGTCCCCCTAGAGAAAGCAGTCCTCTCAGCTAAAGCATCCATGACAGATGACCATCCAACCTCTGCTTAAAAACCTCCGAAGAAGCAGAATCCACCAGCTCCTGAGGGAGTCTGTTCCACTATCAAACAGCTCTTACTGATGTTTAGTCAGAATTGGGCCTTATACTCCTCAATACCTACTTATTAGGTCAGGCAGAGCTGAGTCCTAAGCTCCACACCAGGCAACATCTCATTTTTCAGAAGCAGGTGGAACCTGGAAGTTGTAGTCTAGCCCAGAAAGATAAAAGGTCCAGGTACATCCCTAGACCTTAACCCTGCACAGAAGTTCAGTCAATAGATGAGCATAGAGTGAGGCACATAGTCTACCCATACATGACACACGCCAGCCTGCTTCATCCCTGACACACAAGCATTTGGTGTGAACATATGTGCAGTATGTAAAGAGAGCCTTGGCTCACACAGCTGAAAAGGCATCTGTATTCCATGAATGTCAGGTCAGCAGTGATACCTTCCTCCAGCCACTTCTTAAGCCGTCTCTCAGCACATGACTGGCCATGTAATTTGAGACCCAAACTGAAGTCATCGGCTCCACAACCTGGAGCTTATCCTAAATTAGCTACTCATCCCTAACCCAAAAAGAGACCTCATTGATAGAAAAGTAAGCCACACATGCAAGTCCATATGCAGTCCCCCCCCTACCTGAGTAGGCTTCCAAGAGGGGCCAGTCTAGCTGGACCAAAGGGACCAAAGGGGCAAGACTAACTGGAGTGCTGGCTTTGTGGTGCATCACAGCCTCTGCAAGCCCCTCACTTCTTTATGTTTTGCTTTATTACATGGGGTTCTTGGGTGTCTCTCACCACTTGTGGGACAGGCATTCTTGAAATGACACAGGCATCAAGCACAATGGTCTAAGCTATTGTAGTTCCAGAAGACCTGGTCAGGCTGAACCCACCATGACCCCTGGCCAGCATCAGTGGCCAGACCCTGTGCTTTAAGCAGATGGTGCGCCCTGTCCACCCTATCTCCAAGAACCAGCCTAGTGGGGGTGATGTGAAGAGGCCCAAGGACCTGGTGCTCAATAGCCCAATGAAGAGTGGGATTGAGAGCTATCCTCTGGCAGAAATTTTCATCCTAGAGTCAGGCACTGGTAAAATCCCTAAATGACTTATGTATAAAAAATTATATTTAAAAATTCCTTCCAGTAGCACCTTAGAGACCAACTAAGTTTGTCATAGGTATGAGCTTTCGTGTGCATGCACACTTCTTCAGATACACTGAAACAGAAGTCACCAGACCCTTATGTATAGTCAGAGGGTGGGAAGGGGTATTACTCAGAAGGGTGGTGGGAATGGGTGATTGGCTGACAGGAGTGATAAACCTATTGACGACTGTTGAAAGCTCATACCTATGACAAACTTAGTTGGGCTCTAAAGTGCTACTGGAAGGAATTTTTTTTTTAATTTTTTTGTTTTGACTACGTCAGACCAACACGGTTACCTACCTGTAATTTGACTTATGTATGATGTCTTGATATGTAATCACTGAGGGGACAGATATGGCTAAGTCATGAAAGCACCATACACACAAAGCCAGTTTGGCCACGTGCAGCCCTCTTTTCTTTTTCTAGACCCCTTCTTCTCCTTGGAGTCCTCCCCCTCTTTGAGGTCAAAAGAGAAGCGTAATAATATCAACATATCCCCCACTCCAGATCTTTTCTTTAGTGCTCATCCTGAGGATGCTGCCCAAAGGGAGAGCAGAGTTGCCCTGTAGGTAGACCCCCAACTGGGAGAGGCAGAATGGGCGTGTATTGGGTGGGGGTTGACAAAGTGATGCCACAACCACCAGCCAGGACAGCCAGGGTTACGCTGGGACTAAGATACTGCCATCACACCACACCATGAACAACTGCAGAAGGGGGATGTCCCAGGTGTAAACACTTCCCCGACAGCAGGCTGAACCTCAGGGTGGCAGCTGAGTTGGTGTAATAATTTCTAGTGTGGGTGCAGCCAATGTACCTAGGAGGGTGCAGCTCTGCCACCGGAAATGAGGGGAGGAGACACCCCGCTGCCAGCAGTTCCCAGACTGGGAAACAATGGAAAATACTCCTTTAAAAAAACAAAAAAAAACACTACTCATCCATAATAAAATGTATGCAACCTAATTGTTCATATGAGCTCAGGGATTTTGAGAGAAGCCCAGTTTTGATACATCTAGCAAAACTATTCATTAGCAAAGCATTGCCCATCCCTTGCCGAAGCTAAGCTAGTTCATTCTCTGCTTTGAGCAATAGAGCAACTTTCCGCAGGTCAAAGTAGATCTGTATATGAGGTGGTAGATGCAGCAAAATAATGGTAAATACTTAAGACTTTATGACTGCAATTTCAATCCAAATTCCAGGTACGTTACTCATGCCAAAGATGTATATAAAACCACCATAACAATCAAAATTTGAATCAAGGCTCATAAAGCTAACTTTGAATCTTTAATGAAGACTCCTTCAAGGCTTCACTGGCAGTGCAGCAAATCAACACCGACTGCATCCCATAATTTGCTATATACACTTTTTTGAGGTGGGGGGAGCAGTGTGAGGAGAAGTCTTCAATAACAGAAAACACCTTGCTGTGCTCAGCGTTCTAGAAGGAGCATTGCATTGCCCTTGAGAAAGCCAGGTTGCTTGGGTTGCTGTTGATTTGGGAAACTGGCTTCACTGCCAATGTGGAAGTGGGATAGAAATATACAAAAGGACATTGTCAACTGCTTATGTAGACAATTGATAATAGAAATGACTGCTTGCAGGTCTGGCTCCAGCACTTGGTCTCCTTAGGCAGCTGCTTATGACTTCTCCTTCTTTAAAACTGACACAGGGATCCAGTACGGAGTAGATACACTGGGTTGTATCTAAGGCTTCTCTACAAGAAGAATAGACCCATTGAATATAATGCATATGGCTAACTTTTGTTCATTAATTTAAATGTGTCTACTCCAAGTAGAAATTAGATGGATACAATCCATTACTACATCCTTAAGCAATTTAGGGAGCTGAGAGACTCAGGAATATGTTTTCTGCCTGTGCCTTACTTTTTTGTCCCACACCATACTGTCCACTCTACCAGCGGTGAACAGTCCTGCTTGGCTGCCCGGGGCGGCACCCCCGGTCACATGCGTCGTGACATCATGATGCATGACGCACGTGCCAGGATGAGCCCGGATGGTGCAGTCTCTCCGGGTTGGCACTGCTGCACTACGGAGCGGGTTGCAAGGTGCCGGCAGCGCCCCCTACGCCCCTCCCTTGCTACGCGCCTGCACTCTACTAAGGCTTTTGGGCCAGGAATAGGGAAGACCTTGCCACTGTGAGGTTAGGTGTTTAGGATATCAACAAATTCCATTTTCACAGAAGAGTAATGGCATACAGTATCACAACTCCTGCATTCACAAAATATCTAGAAATACCTGCCCTCTTCTATTGTGCTCCCTGGGGCTCATCCACACTTCCACTTGTCCCAGTTGTGGAAAGCATGGGTCCAAGCATTTCTTTACTAGTCCCATGCTGTCTAGGCACAGGTCCCTAGGCGTCAAGTAATAATAATAATAATAATAATAATAATAATAATAATAATAATAATAATAAATTTTTATTTATACCCCACCCTCCCCAGTCAAAAACCGGGCTCAGGGCGGCTCACAACAACAAAACCACAATAAAACATAAAAACTATTAATTAAAATACAGATTAAAATACAGTATTAAAATTTAAAATGCAGCCTCATTTCAAGTAGTCCATAAATCCAGGCCATGAGGGAGGAAAACACAGGGGAAAACACAAGTCCAACCCAAAGGCCAGGCGGAACAGCTCTGTCTTGCAGGCCCTGCGGAAAGATGACAAATCCCGCAGGGCCCTGGTCTCCTGGGAAAGAGCATTCCACCAAGTTGGGGCCAATACTGAAAAGGCCCTGGCTCTAGTAGAGGCCAATCTAACCACCTTATGGCTCGGGATCTACAAAGTATTGTTGTTTGTGGACCTTAAGGTCCTCCGCGGGGCATACCAGGAGAGGCGGTCCCGTAGGTACGAGGGTCCCAAGCTGCATAGGGCTTTAAAGGTCAAAACCAGCACCTTAAACCTGATCCTGTACTCCACCAGGAGCCAGTGCAGCTGGTAAAGCACTGGATGAATGTGATCCCATGGCCGGGACCCTGTAAGGAGCCTCGCATTCTGCACCCGCTGGAGTTTCTGGGTCAGTTTTAAGGGCAGCCCCGTGTAGAGCGAGTTACAATAATCAAGCCTGGAGGTGACCGTCGCATGAATCACTGTGGCCAGATCAGGGCGAGAGAGGTAAGGGACCAACTGCTTAATACGGCGGAGATGGAAAAATGCCACCTTTGCTGTGGATGCAACCTGTGCCTCCATGGAAAGGGAGGCGTTGAAGGTTACACCCAAACTCTTGACAGAAGGCGCTGGCACTAATTGAGCCCCTGCAAGAGATGGGAGTTGGCCCCCCAACCCCATGTCATCCCGACCCAGCCAGAGGACCCCTGTCTTCGAAGGATTTAGAAGGATGGTTGTGTGCACATGCCACAGGGCGTGCTTGTGTCACGTGTGCAAGCCATGGGGCATCCACATGACATGTCAGCACACCTTGGGGCATGTGTGCACACCACAGGCATGCTGTGGGCATGCTGATGTCATGTGTGCACTCCATGGGGTGTGCATGCATGGTATGCTGATGTTGCATGGCCCCCTCAATCACGGGGGCAAGGTGGCAGCCCTGCACAGGTCTGAGTGGTTTTGCATTTGCCCCACCACTTTCCCCAGGAAAACACACTCTTTACTGCTGAATCGAAACAAACAGCATGATCCATTTCAGTGGTAAACCATGAGTTTTCCTGGGGGAAAGTGTAGGGGCAAAGAGAAGTGTGTACGAGTCCCTTGGTTGTGCCCCCTGTTGGAGGCAGTATGCCTTTGAGTACGTTGCTAGGAATCACGGGAGAGGCAAAGTGCTGTTTGTGATGCTGGATGAGATAGACCTCTGGCTTGATCCAGCAGAGCTCTTCTTAAGATTCATGCAATGCTGTTTAAATGAGAGCTTAAATAGACCAACTATGCATCCCTCTCCCATATTCTGTGTTGTGGATTATATTGGGCCAATCACTTCCAGAAAGGAAGGCTGTCTCATGAAGCAGTAGCTCTGAAGCTTGCTGGCCTTTTACAAGCTCTCTTCTCATGCGACTCTGCAAGGCTACCTCTACTAAACAGCAGACAGTAATCTTCTAACAAACCAGTGCCTCTCTGTGCATTGCATTGCATTGCAATATGGGATACACTGATCCGATCACAGCTTTGATGACCTTGGCTATTTCCTTTACCTTGCAAAGCTATAAATGTACATTTTTGCTTTTGAATAGTTTTCTTTACTTTCATTCTCCCCCTAAGCCCCTCCCCCCAACCCCGCTGCCATGCATACACCCTTCTCCCTCCATTCCTTGTGCCATTTTCACCTCGCCACTCACTGTGAAGGCTACTAACACAGCAGTTTATAAATCTTGTTTGTTCAGCAGGGAAAAGAAAATACATACAGAGACTGATAAAGCTGAACTAATGCCTAGCATGTCCCTGATTTATATAGTAAAAGTCCACAAAGGAAAAGCAGCAAGGAGCACACCACTGACCAGCTCAGACATAAATTATGACAATATTTCCAGATCAGAACAACCAAGGGCCACACATATTGTTGAAACGGGATCAAGTTTCAAGACATAATGTCAAGATGGGGAGAGAATGATTTAAACACACACACACACACACACACACACACACACAGAGTACATATTTTCTGAAAGGCAAGGAAAAAGCTAGTAGATGGAATGCAGTTAAGAGTCCTGCAGGGGCAAAGCAATCCATGTGATATTAAGCCAGCATAAATTATGCTGGTGCAATTTATTCAAAATTCCATTGAGGAGCGGAGGTACTGCCAACTGAGCCAGTTCAAGCCTTGCAGATAGAAAAGGCACTATTAAAATAGCTTTTGACTTTGTTGTTGTTTAGTCGTTTAGTCGTGTTCGACCCTTCATGACCCCATGGACCAGAGCACACCAGGCACTCCTGTCTTGCACTGCCTCCTGCAGTTTGGTCATATTCATGTTAGTCGCTTCGAGAACACTGTCCAACCATCTCATCCTCTGCCGTCCCCTTCTCCTTGTGCCCTCCATTATTCCCAACATCAGGGTCTTTTCCAGGGGGGCTTCTCTTCTCATGAGGTGGCCAAAGTATTGGAGCCTCAGCTTCAGGATCTGTCCTTCCAGTGAGCACTCAGGGCTGATTTCCTTCAGAATGGATAGGTTTGATCTTCTTGCAGTCCATGGGACTCTCAAGAATCTCCTCCAGCACCATAATTCAAAAGCATCTATTCTTCGACGATCAGCCTTCTTTATGACCCAGCTCTCACTTCCATACATCACTACTGGGAAAACCACAGCTTTAACTATACGGTCCTTTGTCGGCAAGGTGATGTCTCTACTTTTTAAGATGTTGTCTAGGTTTGCCATCAATTTTCTCCCAAGAAGCCGGTGTCTTTAAATTTTGTGACTGCTGTCTTCATCTGCAGTGATCATGGAGTCCAAGAAAGTAAAATCTCTCACTGCCTCCATTTCTTCCCCTTCTATTTGCCAGAAGGTGATGGGACCAGTGGCCATGATCTTAGTTCGACTTACATCACCCTTTTTGTCAGTGTAACCTCCACTGGCTTGTTAGGTCATGTGACTGTGCTGAACAGAGTTTGGGATGGGGGTAAGTCTCCCTTTGAACTATCCTGCTTTTGCCACCCCCACTCCTGGAATACCCCCCCCCCTTTTGTGGGAGCTAACTCTGGCCTTCTCTCAGCTGGCTTTGGTTGCACCAGGATGGAGAACTGAAGTCCGCATATCTCTGGCTGAGTTGCGATGAGCCTCAGCTGACTATTTATTTATTTATTTATTTATTTATTTATTTATATCCCACATTTCCCCCCAAGAAGCTCAAGGTGGTATACATGATTCTCCCCCTCCTCATTTAATCCCCACAAGAACTATTGGGTATATATAATATGTACATATAACATATGTATAAAATATTCTTTACATTGTGTACTGTAAGTAAGTTTTCTAAATTCTATAGTTGTGGCTTATTTTTTTAAGCCAGATAAAATTACATTATTATTATTATTTAAATTTATATATTGCCTTTCAATCCGATGATGACAGGGCAGTTTGCAGTATAAAACCACACACAAGAAACCATAATATAATAAGAATAATAACAACAACCAAAATACTCCTCCCTGGTACTAATGCATGTTCCTTATTTATTCAATTTTCAAAGTGTGAGGTGTGTCTTAAAGGAATGGAATTTAACAAGCCTGTGAGCAAGATTACAGCCTTGGTAGTTTTATGTGGAATTTAATAGCAACACTGGTTGTAATGGGAAGGACTTTCGCTAAATAGTAGTAAATCAAAGGTTTTGCTGACAAAATGTCCCAGGATCAACTCTTGACATCTCAAGTAACCAGTTCAAGGATGTATTCTGCTTGGAATTTTGGAGGGTTGCTACCAGTCCCAGTGGATGGAGTGGGGCAGCTAGTTCCCTCCAGGTGATTTGGACAAGTTCCACCAGCCCCAACCAGCAGGGTCAGTGGTCAGGGGTGTCCATTTGGGGAAAGGTTGTTACAGGCCTAGACAGACCAAGGGTCTGCTTTAGTATATTCCATTTATATTGCTTACCATAAATAATATCAAAGTGCTGTATAGTGCACATTCATGAAATGCCGCACAATACAAATAAAGCATCATAAAATCAAATCATTAGTAGTACACGGTTGCATCACATTTCAGGGAAGTCTGTTGAAACAAAAATATTTCGGGCAAGTGTCAAAACCTTTGCACTGTTGACAGGGCTCCCCAGTTATTTAGGGCTTCATAGGGATGGGGTGATTCAGTTTGCATTTAAAGGCGAACATACCAAATTCACAATTTCTGAAACAATATGTGAACCAAAACACAGCCATCCTTTGAAATCCACCCTTCTCTAAATTTTGCAGTGCTCTTCTCCTGCCAAGAAATGTGTAAAAGAGGCATCAAGTCTTGGCATCCATTGAAAGGGGGCTGAGCCTGTATTAACTGGAACTGATCAGGAGGATTAAATGGTGTCATAAACTGAGGATTTTTGAAGGGCTATAGCAGGCATCGGCAAACTCGGCCCTCCAGATGTTTTGGGACTACAACTCCCATCATCTCTAGTTAACAGGACTAGTGGTCAGAGATGATGGGAACTGTAGTCTCAAAACATCTGGAGGGCCGCATTTGCCTATGCCTGGGGTATAGGCACCCATGGGCATCATAGTGGTGGCCTCTGATTTAGCAAATAAGATGGTGTAGAGATGGGCACTTTAAGAATAAGGTGCTCATGATCACTGACGTAAGTGATTATAAACCACTGTGTGATCTTTTGATGAAGGGTGGTATAGAAAATACGAAGAAGAAGAAGAAGAAGAAGAAGAAGAAGAAGAAGAAGAAGAAGAAGAAGAAGAAGAAGAAGAAGAGAGCCAATCTTCCCTTGTCGCCTTCAGTAGAGAGCAGTGAAATGCTGGCTAGAAATGAAAGGGATGTGCTTATTGAATCACACCATGAAATCTGTATCCTTTTGATTGCTTGGGTTTTATAATCAGGGATTGCTCTTCTTAATAAGCATTTCTCTTTAAAAAGAAGAGTGGGGAATGATTCTTGTTGCAACTTGGAAATCCTTTGCAACAGAGAATTTCAAAAATCCAATGAGATAATAATCAGGCGATAGATTGCATTAATTTAGATATTACCAAGCTGACATTATTATTATTTTCATTGAAAAAGTTCATGAATGTCATTTCAGTTATTTTAATCAAAAAAGATGACCCAGTTTTGTTTGGTTTAAATTCAATCGGAGAAGAATGTAGTTTTAATTATCTTTTGGGGATTGCAATATAAACCTTTCAGAGTACATAAATGTAGCTTAATATAAAAGCAAAGGATGCTGCTTCAGCAATCTCTCTCTCAGCCCTTTTACTATGGTGCCTAACTTTTATGGAAGGCAGACGAGAGAGAATTTTTTATATGATTGTGAAGTTTTATGTCCTTACCTACAGAGGACCAAACTCACGTGTCCACAGGAGATCTCTGAAAGAATCTGCCATATCTTTGAGAGCTTCAAGACCAAGAAGACGCAGCTGGTGGTCAGGCAAGTTTCAGCCTTTGCATGGGTTTTCCCACCCAACGCCTGCCTCTTGATAGGAGGCCGGTGCCTCATAACTCTTCCTGCCTGATGCCCCATCCTTGTTGCAGCACACTGCAGGATCAATGCCTCCACTGAACAGCTGTTGCATGGAGGCATCAGTCCTGCATGGTGCAAGGTGCTCTTCTGCAAGCAGCTTTACTAGCAGGACCCCACCCTGTTGTCCACCCTCCAGCTCTTGGTTGGGAGAGGGGAAGAGGATACGGTTTTTGTTTGTTTGTTTGTTGTTGCTTTAAAAAACCTAACTACACATTAATCCCACCTCCAAACTAATTCAGGTGTGGATTGGTGGCAGGGCGGGTGGTCGTTGGAATGGCCCAGGGCAGATCTGCCTGATGGGAGGAGTGGATTGGGGCCAATGGGTGGATGGGAGGGCTTTGCACAACCCTATAGCTGCAATCACACATTCTAAGGTTCCATGTGCCCCTTATTTCTAATGCTGAATTCAAAGTATTTTACTATAGACTCCGTGCAACATTCAACTATAAAACTCCAGTCCAGTAGGTGAGACTTTCCTGAACTTCTAGTGTCTATAGAAGCATCACTTAAGGGTATTTTAACATGCAACTAAAGTTAAGCACAGCATGACACACTTTAAGGAATAAGAATGGATTTCTGAACTGGGATTATAAAAGAGTAACAAGTCAAGTAAGCCCTCTAGCCTTTCTCAGGATTTCATTAATCACAGAGATTCAATAGACATTCATCCCCCCCTCCCCCTGCTTCCCAGAATGATAGCTCTGACACTGGAGGAAATATTAGCCACAAAGTATCCATTTACTCCAAGGACCTATCGATGTTTTTAAATACTTGTTAATAACTACATTTCTCCCCACTGCTGGGAAGTACCAAAGGAGTCTGCAGGATTTCTCCTTCGAAAACAGCCCGTGATGAGTCACAGGTGCTGCTGTTTAAGAAAAAAGTTGAAAATGCACCATTAGATCTCTTCTTTAAAACACTGAGCTTCTTAGGGGTTAAGGAAGGGGGTGATTTGTTCCAATTAAAATTTGGTCCATTTGTGTCAGCAGCAGGGGAAGCTATGAGCCAGATAGCAAGCATGTTTCCTCTGAGTGGACTTACTGGGCAAAGACAAGTACTATACCTACAGTAACTAACCAGCTGCTTAGCTGCTGCTGTAGAAATTCTTGTTGATGGTGCTTTTATATTGATGTTTTTTTTAAAAATGCATTAAAGATCACTGTGGCTTAAAAGAGGATTAGATCTCTATACTGTGGTACCTCTAGTTGCGTTGTGCTCTTGTTACGGACTTTCAGCTTACGAAGCGCTCGATTATGCCGTGCACATGCACAGAAGAGGCGCTCTAGCTGTGGACTTTTGGGGGTGCAAATGGCACCCCAAAATGGATTAAGTCTGCAACTAGAGGTACCACTGTATAGAATATATACCTGTGGCTCAACCAGGGATGGGGACTCAGCCCACATGCACGGCACCAAAATCTGCTCCTCCAGGTGTACTGGGATGTCCTGGGATTGCCCCCTTAGTCCTAGTTCAGATATCACATTAAAGAAAGCATTTTTATAACTATTTAGGAACTCAATCAATCAATCAATCAATCAATATACTTTATTCGACCGATAGTCAGAACAAAAACATTTCACAATACAAAGATAAACATATAAAACTGAAGGCATCAGGAGGATACATAAAATATAAAAATATAAAACTGAAGACATCAGCGGGATACATAAAAATATAAAACTGAGGGCATCAGCGGGATACATAAATGGGGTATGACCGCACTACTAAACCTCCTACAGGTAACCCACATCAAGACATTCGATTATATGTTTCCGACACTTGAGCGCCAGGAAAAGGAATTTAGCCACTGAGAAGGTTATTTTCCCAGTGGGCTTGTTTAGCAAATATGCTGCCTGCCGTTCTCTTGGTCGGGAACTAAACTGAGATAAATACGGGTCTATAAGATATTGCCTTAAATCATTATAAAAGGGACAACTCAGTAGAATGTGTTCTGTGGATTCTACCTCACCCAAGGCACAATGGCACATTCTCTGACCATATGGGACTCCTCCAAATCTTCCCCTCAAAACCGCCGAATCAAGGACATTCAGTCTAGCCGCAGTAAGTAGTCTGCGGTATTCCACGTAGTGGATATCCGCCAGGTAACGGGCTGGTGCAGACCGATACACCTGCTCCCCTAAAAACATCCCAGATTTCACGCGGGCTATGTCCTCCTGTCTGGCGATATCCCCCAATCTCTGAGCGATCATCGCTTTAGCGCGACTGAACGTCATGGACTCAATATAAAGGGAGGACAGACCGCACTTTTGCACTTCCTCTACCACTTCCCTTTCCCATGGAGATTTAAAATTATCCCTCAGAATCAGGGGGGCCAAACCCATCGGTCTGAAACATAGTTTGAGCCATAGCCATAATTTCGCTTTCAGGGCCACATACGTAAAGGCTTGGCAACCGGTCTCCAATCTCATGATCGCACCCGCAACAGAAGGGGGGATCCTGAGAATGGCCCTGAGGAATTGTGATTGGATGGATTCCAATCTTACAAAGTCCCTACGCGTACCCAAGGCAATGCCCACCAAAAGTAGTGGGAGAACTTTCATTTTAAAGAGTCGCAGGGCAACATCCACTGTTTGTGCCTGTTTCTTGGAGTACAGGGATCTAATCAACAGAGCTGCTTTAGAAGCATTTGCGGCTATATATTCTCTGTGTGCCAAGAAGGACCTGTTTGATCGAACTATCTGACCCAGGTATTTGAAGCAACTAACCTGCTCTATGGGAATACCATTAATTGACCACAAATTAGGTTTTGGTCGAGCAGCAAAGACCATTATTTTGGTCTTGGCATAATTAAGATGGAGCTCGTGTTGGGTCACGTATTCATGAAGAGCTCGAAGCATCCTCCTTAACCCAATGGGGGAGGTAGCTAAAAGGGCGGCGTCATCCACATACAGGAGGACATTCAAGGCTCTACCTGCTAATTTTGGCGGGTGGAAAGCAGCATTGGTCATATGGGCCACTAGTGAGTTAATATAGAAATTAAATAGGGCAGGGGCAAGCAAGCAGCCCTGTCTTACCCCTCTAGTGGTGGCAACCGGATTAGAGACTAGCCCCTTGCCATCTAGCCTAATTCTCAGGAAGGTATTTGTATGCAGATTCATAATCAGCAAAAGGAGGCGGCGGTCAATAGACGTCGCTGCCAGTTTTGTCCATAGCTGGTTCCTGGGGATTAGATCAAAGGCCTGCTTAAAGTCGATAAAGGCGACATGGAGGGCTTTTAGGCCTTTGCCAGCATATTTGTCGGCCAGATGGTTCAGGATTAGAATTTGGTCTGTTGTCGATCTTCCAGGGCGGAAACCCGCTTGTTCCTCTGCGATAATATTATTGCTCTCCATCCAGATCGTTAATTTATTGAGCAGAAACCTTGAGTAAATCTTCCCGATAACATTCAGCAAGCTGATTGGCCTAAAATTGGCCGGGTCAGTACGCGGCCCTTTCTTATGTATTAATACAATCAGTGCTGAGTTCCAGCTTGGGGGGGAACTTCGCTGTTTTATTTATATGACTATAAAGTGCTGCTAGGAGTGGGCACCACCAATCCTTATTAGCTTTGATAACATCAATGGATATAAGGTTTTCAACTGGCTCACATATTGTTTCATGCAAGCTAACATAATAAACTCTTGTGTTTTGAATACAGGGCTAGAAAATGCCACCCTGGGTTTCTTTGGGAGGAAAGGGCAGGTTATAAATGTAAAAAACAAACAAACAAAATGAGTACAATGAGTAATGCATAACTTTTTAAAAAGACAAGTTTAATATGTGATTTAATTTATATGCATTGAGTTGTAGCTAAGCAAGTCCTCCTCATAGCCAACCCACTGAAATGAATGGGCCCGAGTTAGCCATGCCCATGAATTTCACTGTGTCTGATGTGAGCAAGACTAGCATTGGATTCCGTCCACTGTCACAATATAACCCATAATTCTTGAATTATGCAGCTTTCAGAGTGTTGAGAAATACAGTAAGAGGAGCCCAGCTGAATCAGATCAAAGTAGTGCAGGGGGTGGAAACCCGTGGCTCTCTAAAAGTTGTTGTGCTGATGACAGTTCTCACCATGCTCAACATGGTGATCCAAACTGGAAGTCCAACAATAGCTGAAGGACTACAAGCAGTGGCATGAATCTATCTATCTATCATCTATCTATCTATCATCTCAGCGTTTCTCAACCGCTGTTCCGCGGCACACTAGTGTGCCGCGAGACACTGGCTGGTGTGCCGCGACGTGCAGCGACGAGAAGGGCAATTTGCATTGTCACGTGCCTGGCGGCCGCCAATACTCATCACTGACCCACCGGAAAGCAATATTTCTCCTCCTCTTTCCCAAAGCTCGCCGGAAAGCAATATTTGGCAAGTGTTTCTTACAGTCATAATTATAATATAGGGCGTCACAGAGTTAATTTTTTTAACTTTTTTAATGGTGGTGTGCCTCGTGATTTTTTTCACGGAACAAGTGTGCTGTAGCCCAAAAAAGGTTGAGAAACACTGATCTATCTATCATCTACCGGTATCTATTTAGGACACTGTGGCATAGCATGGGGGGCTGGGGGTCCATCACCCTGAGCACAGTTTTGGGGGGTGCATTCTTTATGATGCCCTGCCATGTCATGAGCTGTTGCATCCTTCTCGCACCGCCCTCCAGCTGGAGGGTACCTTGAGAAGGGTGCAACAGCTCATGGTGCTCTGCAAGCACAACGAGACTCACAAAAATTGTGTGGGGCTTGCAGGGTGCTGTGAGCTGTTGCATCCTTCTCAAGGTGCCCTCCAGCTGGAAGGCAGGTGAGAAGGACACAACAGCTCATGGCGCCATGCGAGCCCAGCGTCACGCCCCGCTCCCATGGCCTTGAGACAGAGCAGATGCTCCATACATTTGGAAATGCTCATCTCACAGAGGTCCACCCAATTCTGCAGGGTGTCTAGGCACATACAGCTAAATGCCACAGACTTCCCACTGAAAGCATGGAGGTGAGGGGACGGGGTCTGCAGCTTATGGTAATGGGGGTAATTCGACAGGAGATGCTTACTCCCTTGTTTACTCCACTCCAAATCTGACTTACAGATGTCAGTCTAAAGCAAGGGTCCCCAAGTTTTGGGGCCCAGAAGGACATTTGGAAATCTAAGCTGTTTATTTGCATTTTTTTAAAAAAAAATATAGATGGATGTTTTTTAACGTTTTATGATGGTCTATACTTGTAATATATATATAAAAGGTAAAGGGGCCCCTGACCATCAGGTCCAGTCGTGTCCGACTCTGGGGCTGCGGCGCTCATCTTGCTCTATAGGCCGAGGGAGCCGGCGCTTGTCCGCAGACAGCTTCCGTTTACCTTCCCACCAGAGCGGTCCCTATTTATCTACTTGCACTTTGATGTGCTTTCGAATTGCTAGGTGGGCAGGAGCTGGGACCGAGCAACGGGAGCTCACCCCGTTGCAGGGATTTGAACCGCCGACCTTCTGATCAGCAAGCCCTAGACTCTGTGGTTTAACCCACAGTGCCACCTGGGTCCCTGCAAATATATATATATATATATATATATATATATATATATATATATATATATATATATAGGGCACCCCTTCATGGATCAATGCCTTGTCGTGGCGAAGGGGCTTGAATAACTCAGAGAAGCTATGAGCTATGCCATGCAGGGCCACCCAAGTTGGACAGGTCATAGTGGAGAGTTTTGACTAAACGTGATCCACCTGGAGAAGGAACTGGCAAGCCACTCCAGTATCCCTGCCAAGAAAACTCCATGGACAAAGACAACAGGCATATAAAAGTTATGACGCTGGAAGATGAGCCCCTCAGGTCGGAAGGCGTCCAACATGCTACTGAGGAAGAGCGGAGGACAAGTACAAGTAGATTCAGAGCTGATGAAGCGGCTGGGCCAAAGCCGAAAGGACACTCAGTTGCGGATATGCCTGGAAGCGAAAGGAAAGTCCGATGCTGTAAAGAAAAATATTGCATAGGAACCTGGAATGTAAGAACCATGAGTGGAGGTAAGCTGGATGTGGTCAAAAATGAGATGACAAGAATAAATATCGACATCCTGGGCATCAGTGAACTAAAATGGAAGGGAATGGGCGAATTCAGTTCGGGTGACTATCATATCTACTACTGTGGGCAAGAATCCTGTAGCAGAAATGGAGTGGCCCTCATAGTCAACAAAAGAGTGGCAAAAGCTGTAATGGGATGCAATCTCAAAAATGACAGAATGATCTCGATACGAATCCAAGGCAGACCTTTTAACATCACAGTAATCCAAGTTTATGCACCAACTACCGGTGCTGAAGAAAGTGAAATTGACCAATTCTATGAAGACCTACAACAACTTCTAGAAATGACACCAAAGAAGGATGTTCTTCTCATTACAGGGGATTGGAATGCTAAAGTAGGGAATCAAGAGATAAAAGGAACAACTGGCAAGTTTGGCCTTGGAGTTCAAAATGAAGCAGGGCAAAGGCTAATAGAGTTCTGTCAAGAGAACAAGCTGGTCATCACAAACACTCTCTTCCAACAACACAAGAGACGACTCTACACATGGATATCACCAAATGGGCAGCATCGAAATCAGATTGATTATATTCTCTGCAGCCAAAGATGGAGAAGCTCTATACAGTCAGCAAAAACAAGACCTGGAGCTGACTGTAACTCAGATCATCAGCTTCTTATAGCAAAATTCCAGCTTAAACTGAAGAAAGTAGGAAAAACCACTGGGCCAGTAAGATACAATCTGAATCAAATCCCTTATGAATACACAGTGGAAGTGAGGAACAGGTTTAAGGATTTAGATTTGGTGGACAGAGTGCCTGAAGAACTATGGATGGAGGCTCGTAACATTATACAGGAGGCAGCAACGAAAACCATCCCAAGGAAAAGGAAATGCAAGAAAGCAAAATGGCTATCCAACGAGGCCTTACAAATAGCGGAGGAGAGGAGGCAAGCAAAATGCAAGGGAGATAGGGAAAGATACAGGAAACTGAATGCAGATTTCCAAAAAACAGCAAGGAGAGACAAGAGGGTCTTCTTAAATGAGCAATGCAAAGAAATAGAGGAAAACAATAGAATGGGGAAAACCAGAGATCTGTTCAAGAAAATTGGAGATATGAAAGGAACATTTCGTACAAAGATTACCATAATCAAGGACAAAAGTGGTAAGGACCTAACAGAAGCAGAAGACATCAAGAAGAGGTGGCAAGAATACACAGAGGAATTATACCAGAAAGATATGGAGGTCTCATACACCCCAGGTAGTGTGGTTGCTGACCTTGAGCCAGACATCTTGGAGAGTGAAGTCAAATGGGCCTTAGAAAGCATTGCTAATAACAAGGCCAGTGGAAGTGATGATATTCCAGCTGAACTATTTAAAAATTTAAAAGATGATGCTGTTAAGGTGCTACACCCAATATGCCAGCAAGTTTGGAAAACTCAGCAATGGCCAGAGGATTGGAGAAGATCAGTCTACATCCCAATTCCAAAGAAGGGCAGTGCCAAAGAATGCTCCAACTACCGCACAATTGCGCTCATTTCACACGCTAGCAAGGTTATGCTTAAAATTCTACAAGGCAGGCTTAGGCAGTATGTGGACCGAGAACTCCCAGAAGTGCAAGCTGGATTTCGAAAGGGCAGAGGAACCAGAGACCAAATAGCAAACATGCGCTGGATTATGGAGAAAGCTAGAGAGTTCCAGAAAAACGTCTACTTCTGCTTCATTGACTATGCAAAAGCCTTTGACTGTGTCGACCACAGCAAACTATGGCAAGTTCTTAAAGAAATGGGAGTGCCTGATCACCTCATCTGTCTCCTGAGAAATCTCTATGTGGGACAAGAAGCTACAGTTAGAACTGGATATGGAACAACTGATTGGTTCAAAATTGGGAAAGGAGTACGACAAGGTTGTATATTGTCTCCCTGCTTATTTAACTTATATGCAGAATTCATCATGCGAAAGGCTGGACTAGATGAATCCCAAGCCGGAATTAAGATTGCCGGAAGAAATATCAACAACCTCAGATATGCAGATGACACAACCTTGATGGCAGAAAGCGAGGAGGAATTAAAGAACCTTTTAATGAGGGTGAAAGAGGAGAGCGCAAAATATGGTCTGAAGCTCAACATCAAAAAAACCAAGATCATGGCCACTGGTCCCATCACCTCCTGGCAAATAGAAGGGGAAGAAATGGAGGCAGTGAGAGATTTTACTTTCTTGGGCTCCTTGATCACTGCAGATGGTGACAGCAGTCCCGAAATTAAAAGACGCCTGCTTCTTGGGAGAAAAGCAATGACAAACCTAGACAGCATCTTAAAAAGCAGAGACATCACTTTGCCGACAAAGGTCCGTATAGTTAAAGCTATGGTTTTCCCAGTAGTGATGTATGGAAGTGAGAGCTGGACCATAAAGAAGGCTGATCGCCGAAGAATTGATGCTTTTGAATTATGGTGCTGGAGGAGACTCTTGAGAGTCCCATGGACTGCAAGAAGATCAAACCTATCCATTCTTAAGGAAATCAGCCCTGAGTGCTCCCTGGAAGGACAGATCGTGAAGCTGAGGCTCCAATACTTTGGCCACCTCATGAGAAGAGAAGAATCCTTGGAAAAGACCCTGATGTTGGGAAAGATTGAGGGCACTAGGAGAAGGGGACGACAGAGGACAAGATGGTTGAACAGTGTTCTCGAAGCTACGAACATGAGTTTGACCAAACTGCGGGAGGCAGTGCAAGACAGGAGTGCCTGGCGTGCTATGGTCCATGGGGTCACGAAGAGTCGGACACGACTAAACGACTAAACAACAACATATATAGGGCAACACGTGGCAGGGCCAGCTAGTGTCCACTTTTCTCCAAAACTGCTTCACCGTTTCCGTTCAAATTTGAACACAACGTCCAAAGCGAATGTCCGAAGGCTCTTATAAAGTTTTCAAAGACAGATGTCACACCTTCGCCAGGTGAAACCCCAAAAAAACCCTGTTCCAGAATGTACCACTCAGCCAAAAGTGCATGCTGGGAAAAGAACCTGGTTGCAAACCAGCGGAGGCTACACTGGTACTACACCTATAGAACCTTCCCTCTAAACAGCACCTCGGCTGCCGTTTACAGACTAGGCTGAATGGAGGTACTGACTCGCCTAGGTGGGGCTTGGGGGTAGGAGGGGACAGGATAGGTGGGACCAGTCACACCTAGGTGCCAGAAGGTGACCTCGCCTAGGGCGCCAAAAACCCTAGCACCGGCCCTGGGCGGGATACATCATGGATCGGCACAGAGTGGGGGCAGTCACAGGGATTAGCCACAGCAACATGTGGCAGGGCCAGCTAGTGCCTAATAAAGGTTTGGTGAAGTAAGTAGGCAATCTAAAACTGTTATTGACACCACAAAATACTCATTTCACAGAAGAAATATTGCTGATGCTCAGAACCACCCCAAAACAGGCACCTACACACACACCAGCAAAACATGGGGAGAAAGCACACAACACTCCCCCAAAGAACAGGAATCTGTCCTAACTAGCAGAACAAAATAAAAGTTTCTTTTAAAAGAAAAAAAGAGTGAGGGGGCAGCCCTGGAAGACGCCTGAAACATCATGCCCATTGGAACCTCCAGACCTAAGGCTATATTCCTTGCAGCCTGGAAAGAGTCTTGCAGAGTAGAAGTGGTGACTAGAGGAATAAGTATTCTTCCCCTCCTGCCAACTGTTTTTTTTCTCTCCCCAAAGGCTCCCTTCCATTCGAGGAGCCCCAGTTTTCCCAATACCATCTACTTTAGGATGAAGTGTCAACAGTATACACTTTCACACTGAGAAGTCCCTCTGTAACCTGGCAACCTGCATTATAAAATCACTTTCTAACAGGTCTGTTCTCTTATGTCTCAGTCACTTACATCAGAATGATAAGCCATTTGCTGAACCCCTGCCCCCCTCTTTTTATGTACTGCACAAGCACAATATGTTTACTTTCATGTATCACTGAATCTGTCACGAGGAAGGGAGAAATTATGATTCTGGTGAAGAACAACTGGACATTTATGTTGCAGGGTTGCAGTGCAGATTATTTCTGCTCAGGGGGCCAGCTCTGTTCTCCTCCCCAATATACCATTCCATTTTCACTTCCTCCATATTTTCTGCTCCTCCTCTCCCTAGCTAAATTCTGTGAACACTGAATATTGAACATGTTCATTTATTATTGCCTGCTTTTGGAGTCCTCCCCAGGTTTTGTTCCTCCTCCCTCCTCCTGCTTCTGTACAACTGTTCTCAGGATGGCCAACCAGATGACAGTGGGGCTCGCCCAAATAATAATAATAATAATAATAATAATAATAATAATAATAATAATAATAAGTTTATTTATATCCCGCCTTCCCCGGCCAAAGCCGGGCTCAGAGCAGCTAACAACAAGTAAAAATAGCACAGTGTACATAAAATCACACAGTCAATTAATTAAAATACATTCTAAAATCAATTCAGAATCAAATTAATGGCAACCATTGGGTTAGAGTTCTATGAGGATTACAGAAGGAGACTGTGCCTTGGCCAAAGCCTGGCAGAACAGCTCCGTCTTACAGGCCCTGCAGAAAGATGTCAAGTCATGCAGGGCCCTAGTCTCTTGTGACAGAGAGTTCCACCAGATCGGGGCCACAGCCAAAAAAGCCCTGGCTCTGGTCGAGGCCAGCCTAACCTCCCTGTGGCCCAGGATCTCCAAGATGTTTTTATTTTAAGACCGTAAGGTCCTCCGTGGGACATACCAGGAGAGGCGGTCCCGTAGGTATGAGGGTCCTAGACCATTTAGGGCTTTAAAGGTTAAAACCATCACCTTAAACCTGATCCCGTACTCCACCGGGAGCCAGTGTAGCTGGTATAACACCGGGTGAATGTGATCCCATGGCGAGGACCCCATGAGGAGTCTCGCCGTAGCATTCTGCACTCGTTGGAGTTTCTGGGTCAGTTTTAAGGGCAGCTCCACATAGAGTGAGTTACAATAATCAAGCCTGGAGGTGACCATAGCATTGATCACAGTGGCTAGGTCAGGGTGAGAGAGGTAAGGAGCCAACTGCTTAGCTTGGCAGAGATGAAAAAATGCCACCTTTGTTATAGCTGCAACCTGCACCTCCATAGAAAGGGAGGTATCAAAGTTTACACCCAAACTCTTAACAGATGGCGCTGGCACTGATTGCGCCCCCGCAAGAGATGGGAGTTGGCCCCCCCAATCCCATATCGTCCCGACCCAGCCAAAGGACCTCTGTCTTCGAAGGATTTAACTTCAACTGGCTCCCACGTAACCATCCAGCCACAGCTTCCAAACATTATCTCAATGCAACAGAACTCTCCCCTCCTACAGTTGTCCACCAACTGGAATTCAGAAGCGTCCTGCCTCTGACACTGGAGATAGAACATAGACATCGGGGTTAGAAGCCAATGATAGCTGTATCCTCTATGAATTTGGGAAATCTTCTTTTGTGTGTTCAGACCCAGAAACTCCCCCTCCAGGGGCATAGGAAGGGAGGGACGATGGGGGCACTCCGCCCCAGGCAGCATGATCCCGAGGGCGCCATCGTGGCTGCCCACCTGTGCTGGGTGCCCCACCCCCCAGAACGTGCACCACACCCCTACGGGCAGCGCATTATGCCACCAGAACACGCTCCAGCCCTGCCCCCGCCTGCTCTCCCCTCCCAGTGCCGGAACATCAAGCTCCGCCACTGCTCCCCCCCTAAATAAATTCACACACGACTCAAATTTTGGTTTGGTTTTTGGCAGAATTTAGACCACAGCTTTATTGATTACAGAAAGTGAGTGGTTGCATAGGCTCTGGTTCGACTAGCTCCCTGCACCCTTGCAGGTAGCGTTGACCTAGGACACCAGCATAGGTCAGCCAAGGGTGAACACCTGGATAGGCGGAATGCCAGAAACAGGCTATGTCTGCCACCCAGATGTCCCCATGGACTCAGGCACGGGTACAACCCCGTCACAGGGTGGACCAAACCATTTGAGTCCCTGGATTCCTTTAATGGAATACCCTTCACATAGGGATGGTGAGAGCGTTCTCCCATCCCCATCACCTGAACCAGTGCCTATCCACAACCTTACAAGTTGTGACGATTTGCTACATGGCAGGCAAAACCCAAATGGCAGCAGCCAATCAGCCAAGTGGGGGAAATTCCTGCCGTGCCCCGTCCTAATGACAGACGACACATGACGGCATAGCAAGGTCATGCACAACAAGCCCTAAAAATAGGGAGAGGTGGGCTGGTGTTCCGATGCACGCACTGAAAGAGGAAGCTCTGGGTCATGTGCATGGGTATATATAGGTCCCTCGATCCGTTTGGACTGCGTCCCATTGGCCAGATTGAACCCAACATTGAGGGACCTACCAATTGGGTGTTGTGGCTGACCAATCTTACCCACCCACAACACAGGGTGTCAGTTTCCAGGTCTTTGACGGAGGACACGATTTAGAGCCATCCAAGTTGGTGTCCATCACTGCCTTCTGTGGAAGCAAATTCCACAGATTAAATGTGTGTTGCAGGAAGTACTTGTTTTGTCTGTCCTGAATCTTCCAACACTCAGCTTCCTTGGATGTTCCCTGAGTTCTAGAGTTGTGAGAGAGTTACTGTATATCATGTGTCCTCTTACTCACCTTTTCTCTAAACTAAATGTTGCAGCCTTTCATCACAAGCAATTTGCTCCAACTCTCCCCCCCCCCAATGTCACTGTGGTTGCCCTTTTCTGAACCATTTACAATTCTATAATATCCCTTTTTGAGATGAGGCAAGCAGAACTTAACTTTCTAAATGTCCAAATCATCCACTGCTGTAATCAATGTTAAAAGAAATGGGGAGAAGGGGGGAGTTTAAACTTTATAAGAGCTGAACTCTTGCTGCTATGTACTCCTGCAACAGCTATTTAGCTTCTACTTCAATTTCATCCAAATAGCTTTCTATTTGCGGTGCCACACACTGGAAATGGTTTGGGAAAAGGCCCCATTTAGATTGAAGATGCAAGACTACCAATATGCAGTGAAATTACTTACTGTCATCTATGCGAAGTCTGTTGTTGGCAATTCGTGTCAGTTACAAATTAAGTTGCACGGAGGTATAGTTCTCGATAGAAATCAATTTTAGGCACAGAATGCCTTATTTGCAGTTTTATGGCTTACGACTACTGACAAGAAATGATTTACTGTAGGCAGAGGAAGAAATGCCGTAGCGGGGGTGATTGTTTGAATTTGACTTTTTTCCATTTTTATTGACAATGTTTTCTTTCAAATGTTTAATGTGGAGTATTATGCTATTTAATTTAAAACCAGTCTCAGTCAATAAAACATGCTAGCATATTGTCAGGTTGGAATCTGCCTGGTGAGCAAGATTTGGTCCAACAAATGGCACACTATATTTCAAATTATATCAGCAACATTTTAAACAGTGAAAAGCATGGAAAGGCAGAGGCAAAAGCCGAAAGACAGCTCAGTGTGAATGCTAGGAGCAATTGTATTTTTTTCTAACGCGGTAATTTAGTGAAATAAAATCATTGCACTAAAGGAAAGAGTATGCATTGCATGCAGAGCTTATAGAACTAATTGGAAGATAGTCAGGCCAAATTTCAGAATGCCCATACTTACATAGGGCTCACCCCTGAAATGGCAAGTTTCAGAATTAAATATAGAGATGGATGAATCAATCAATCTATCTATTTCCATTCCATGACAGTTTCACATGTGGTCACCCATAAGTCCATCCTGTCCAATTCCTGCATTAAAAAACACCTGTCCCAAAAAATTCCATCTATTTCAAACTGTTTTTCTCTCAAAGTACACATTCTAAAAATCTATTAGTTTTCAAAAAACTGAGAACGGACTGCATTTTAACACTCAGGGTGTGCAAACTCTTATCAGATAGCTAAGTTCCCATTTGCACATTAGTCTGAAAGGTGCAGATCAAGTTCAGTTTGTATCTGAGATACAGATTAATTGTATCACAAAGATCCAATTAATTGATTGCAAAGAGCAGAGATGACACAATGGGCTCACCAGTATTTCCCAGAATTGCCCTTTTAAATCTAGCTACGTTTGATACTTCATGGCCTCATTGTGGGAATCGAAAGTGATTGATAATGACAGAAGGTGAAATGGGACACACACACACACGAAAAGAAAAAAACTTTATATCATCTAGTGCTCTGGAGGGAATTTCCCTGGACTTTGAAGCTCAGAAAAACTCTGGACTTTGTAGCCTTAATGAACAAGGGGATCTAAGATGCTTTCTACTTGACTTGGCCTTAATAACTGAATGCACATTTTGATGTAAAATACTTAGAAGAGCTCCAGAAACATCCTGGCTTTGAAATTTGTTTCTACTTCTACTTCTTTCAGAATGTTCAGGCCTAATATTTTATTAGCAGCTGTTACTGCCTTTTAACTTCAGACACCGCAGACCATTTTCATGTTTCTCCTTTCAAAGTGTCGCTCGGTACTGGCAGAAGAATTGCCTTTTGTGGAAATGATGTTCTCTGGACTCCTCGCCCTTCTGCTTATTAATTTCAACATGCATCAAGCAATGTAAGTGACAATGCAGTGTAGCTTCGGCCACCCAAAGGAAAGCAGACAAATATATTGATCATATTACTTGAAGTGCTATGTGGGAAAATGGAGTATTCCACTCTTGCAAGCTACAGTGATTGTAATTTCATTTTTAAATAGAAGAAAATATGAAAGTGGTATCAGAGCTCTAGAGATGAGTTAAAGTTACCTAGTGATAGACTTGTTCCCAGTGCTTTTTTGTGGTGGTACTCAACAGTATGCAGTACTGGCAACTCCCCCCCCAGTGGTGAAGCTGCATGCTTTGGTAC
This sequence comes from Zootoca vivipara, assembly GCF_965207765.1. Classification (NCBI taxonomy): domain Eukaryota; kingdom Metazoa; phylum Chordata; class Lepidosauria; order Squamata; family Lacertidae; genus Zootoca; species Zootoca vivipara. Next base: position 7,064,851 of record NC_142597.1, on the reverse strand, counting down.
CAGGGACAGAGAGCAGGCGGGGGCATGGCTGTCGCACGTCCCGGGGGTGTGGCATGTTGCCTGCGGGGGTGTGGCACCATCTGCGAGGGCGTGGCACCTGCCACAGTGGGGGGTGGCGCGTGTCTGGGGGTGACCACAATGGTACCCCTTCCACGATGGTGCCTGGGGCGATGTGCTCCCCCTGCCCCTCCCCTTCTCCACCAGTGCCCCCCTCTTGCAATTTAGCAATGGAAGTAAGTATGCCATGGCATCTCCTCCTCCTGCAGCAGCAGCAGCAGCAGCAGCCAGAGTGAGCAAGTTCTCTCTTTCTGTTTCTCTCCCTCGATTGTCAAAGGCAGAGCGGGAGAGAGGGGCCGTAGCTTCCCTCCTCAGGCCAGGTGGATGGCAAAGAGACCAGAGCAGTAGGGGACACTGCGGGAATGAGCAGGGTTCCCTCCGCTGGCTCCAGAGGTAGGTAGGACCCAATGACGGCTGGCTTTGATGCATAAGAGAACAAAAGGCCTGGTGGGAGGGAGAAGAAAAAAAATACCCTTGGCATTCAGTGCCAGGCCAGGCTGCATCTCCCATTTTACTCTGACAGCACTATGGAGCAGAGGAATGGGATCCCACATCTTTTCTCTCCTCGTTCCCCCACCCTCCATTGGGGTGTGTGTGTCTTTTTTTTTTAATGAAAGAACGACACACTGCTAATTACAGCAGGTAATTGCATTTCTTTTTGAATGTCATTTGAACTCACAGGCTTTGTATGTGCCAGCCTTTTCGTTTCGTTTCATTTTTAATTCCCTTTTATCCTCGCAGAGGACCTGGGTTGGTGCTTCCTCTCATCCTACCCATCCCCCCTCTCACTCTCTCAGTGCATTTTAAAGGTAAATAGGAGGGGGTGGGGTGGGGTAACTCCATATGGGTCTATTACTAACACAGAAGGGCTACAGCCAGTCAGCAAGTCCCCTCTCCCCTCCTCTCCCCCTGTCCTCTCTCTCTCCTGGGTTCACAGCAGGCTGTGGGGTGGGGACAAACAATAAGCATCAACCGTCTTCATTCTGGGAAGGTTAAGCTGCTTTTACAAAAAGAGGGGGAAATCAGAATAATGAAGTGGGAGGCAGAACAGGCAGACAGAGAGAAGAGGGAGTGCTATCTATCAGGAGGGCAGATTCCCCCCCCCTTTTTAAAAAGGTTAGCTGCTCTCAGGCCAGCCACTCCAACTCCAACTGAAGCATCCATAAAGGATAGTGGAATGCTGGGAAGGAGAATGTAAGTGGCCTCATCAGACAGTAATTGAACCCAAGCACGCTCATGCACGCCAAGGTTAAAATCGAGAAGTGCCGTATTTGTACCCAACCAACATACTGGGAGCAGCTTAGCATCTTTCAACAAAGGGTGTGGGTGGATGGAACAGAGGAAACAGGAGTGAATGGTGCTTCCTTCTCAGCTGTCGGGGTGAATGGGGTGAAGGACCTTGCAGACTCGGCATCCCGCTTCTTGTGTGACCGTTATCAAAACTGTGCATCTTTCTGGTTGCCTTCATGGTGGTGGTGGTGGTGGTGCAATTTAGAAATCAGATAAATTAACATCTCATCAGGAGAGATGTGCAACTTTTTTCTTTCAGTATGGGCATGTGTGGCATGCTCACCATCTTGACTTTTCTGTCCTATTGGCAACACCAACCCACAGACAAACATGTGGCTCCAGTACATGTAAAACCTGCAAAACATGCACATTTGAGTCACACACTGACAGTTGTCATGCTTTCTTCTCCCTCCAGCACACATACACTCACTTCCCATTTAGTGAGAGTATAATGTGCGTTGTTGTTGTTGTTGCTGCTGCTGCTGCTGCTGCTGCTGCTGCTGCTGCTGTTTAATTGTTTAGTCGTGTCCGACTCTTAGTGGCCCATGAAGGGGAGGAAAAGACCCTCTTGAAGAAGAATTTGCTACAAATTTAGTTTCTTTAGCCCCCCCCCCCCCGGCTTATAACGGCATATACAGTAGGGAGGAGCAATGAACAGCTGCAGATCACTGACATTGGAGAATATACAGTGGTACTTCTAGTTGCGGACATGATCTGTTCCGGGGTGCCCCGAAAAGTCCGCAACTAGAGCGGCGCTTCTGCACAAGTGTCCAAAGTGCACAGAATGCTTCTGCGCTCGCGCACACGGTGAAACCCGGAAGTATACACTTCTGGGTTTGCCTTGTTCGCAAGCTGAAAAGATGCAACATGAACCTAATGCAACACGATGTAATGACTGTATTAGAAGTGTGGCATTTATTGTAACAACTTCATGGTAAGTACGAGCATGATTTTTTTCTAGGAAAAACCCACTGCTTGTTCCACTGGTGAAATGCTTTGCAGAACTTTGTCATTCCAGAGAATGCATTACATTATTGCACAATAGATTGTGCAATTTGTTGTGGAAAAAGTTTCCACCGGAGCAACTGTTGCACTGGAGTCCTCTGTTGTACAACATTAAATCTCACCTGTTCCGTGTTTTGTGTCTTGTGTCTTGTGTTTTTTTTTGTGTGTGTGTGTGTGTGTGTGTGTGTGCCCTGAGTACTTTTCTGTTCCTGAACATTTAAGTGGGAATAGTGACAGCACATCACAGCCTAATTCCTGTTTTTTTTTTTTTTTGTTGTTGTTATTTTTGCAGGGAAAGTTCCATTCATGTTTTTTGTTTGAAATGTATCTAGTAAAACAAAACCATTTTGTGTAACATGATTTGGTACTTTCTTGTTGGGCTTTCCATTTCCCTTTAATAGTTTTGCTAGCTCCCCGCCCCCTTAATGCTACTATCCAGATCTGCAAATACCATTGTTTAATCCAGTTTCCACCGATCTGCTTCCAGCTGCAGACTACTGCAATGTTTTATTTCAGTTTTCACACTAGTCCCAGTAATGTTGAATCAGTACGATTCCGTGGCTTTTTGCCATTTAAATTGCCCCCAAATTTATTTGCATTTAATGAACTTTTCTTGCCACTGAATATCATATTATGAAAAGGGAATGGTAAGGAAGTGACATGGGAAAAGAAAAGGTGGAGGTGATAATTGATCATGAAGATTGTACATTAGTCTCCTTTAGTTATATTAATTCCTTAAAAGCAACACATCATTAACTACCTCTTACTCTCCAAAATCATGTTCTGTAAGTCATTCTATTAATAAGCACCATCCTATTAAGCAAACCATCTAATTATTAATCCATTAGCAATCAGATTGCACACATTCAAGCATCTTTTGAAAAGGTACCTTCTTGACAGGCTGATTTGGTGGAATACCCCCCCCCCCTCCAAATATTGTCAAGTTATGATTTAAAAGGTCAGCTTCCCAAATTTAATGGGGAATTAATGACTTGAATGATCTCATAATTCTCAAACAGACCCTGCTTGCAGATTAATTGCACTTCCTGACTATTTCCTTGAAAAGTGCTACATTGTGTGCTGTAAACTTCCAAATGCTATTCCCCAACCCAGCCCTTGTTTAAGTGAACTGATTCACTTAATTCAAGAGATAGCAGCGTTTGTGGCTGCAGCACAAAGGGAACAATTAAAACAATGGTTCAACAAGCGCTTGGATGTGTCTTGTGGTATTTTATTGCCTACAAACCTCTAGCACAGGGGTGGGAAAACCTTCTGGAGCCTGGTGGCATGCTTCCAGTGTTGTACTTCTGACAGCATATCAAGTTTAAGGAGCCTTTCCAGGGCACTTAACATGCATACAAAGTACGCTGGGCCCCTGAGCTAAGTTCCGCTCAAAACAGACCCATTGAAATTCATGAGCCCAATTTAGTAAAGTCCATTAATTTCAATGGGTCTCCCTTCAGTAGGATTAGAAGTGGCTACAATCCTGTTCTCCAAGGTTCCATTCACCTGAGACACTACCATTTGATCTGTGCTGTCACTTATAGTAGCAGCTACATTTGGGGGGAAAGCAAAGGGATTAGTAGACTCAGGAGGAGGAAATACAATGCAATGCTATGGCAAACATTCCATCAGTACATGCATTTCAGCAGGCCAGATGGAGTGATCCCTTCTATGCAGCAGCAGAGCACGTCTCCATGGGTGGGTGTATGTGCACACCAATGCCAGAAGTGATGTGAGGTGCAATGGACGAACAGGGATGTGATCCCAGTCTCACAAAGTGATGCAGAGCTGGTTTGGGGAGGTTGGTGGGAGCAGCATCGGTTCCCCCCCCCCAAAAAAAATTGCAGCCAGGGGGGTCATCCCAGCAGCCCTCCCAAGTTATGCCCCTGCTCCTATGCACTGTTCTGGGGGTTCTGGGAAAATAACAACCCTGTTGTGTTAGTAGACATCATTGTGTGGACTTCCGCTAGCAGGATTTGTTGGTTGAAACCAGCCTGGTAGGGGGTGTTGAATTTTTGAGCTTTCAAATTCCAAAATTAAATGGTGTGAAAAAGTTGTAACATGACTCAGGAATTCAAAAAACATTTTGGTTAAATTACTATAGTAAAGTACTATAATTTAGTTTTGCTTGTTAAGTAAAATGTGTTTAAAATTACATGCAAAACATTTAAAATGATTGCCAAGTACTTGCAGTTGTATTGTATATTAATTTTAATTGTTTGTTTGTTTATTATTTAGCATTACGTGACATTTTCAATATGCCTTGCTGAATAAATCAGCAAAAATAAAGTTTCACCCTGTAAAATGACATGCCCTGTACCCAGGATTTACCTGAGGGAGGGTGATCCTGGGCAGTTGGAGCCACCCTCTAATGTGGAAGGAGGAACATCTGCATGCACAGCAAAGGCAAAAAGTAAAATGAATTTGTTCTTAAAAGAAACCCACAATGACATATTTGTTATCCTTTGATGAATCTTCCATAAGAAATAATTACAAAAACTTTTATGTCAGATTCCGTAAACTTGCTAGTTGTTGTTGTTTATTCATTTAGTTGTGTCTGACTCTTCTGTATCAGTGGTAGTCAATCTGCTGCTTGCCAGAAGTTGTTGGACTTCAACTCTCATGATCCCATGGCCAGGGATGCTGAGAGTTGTGGTAGCAGCCCCTGTCCATTTGCAAATTCCTATACAGTGGTACCTCGGGTTACAAACACCTCGGGTTAAAAACACTTTGGATTACAGACTCCGCTAACCTGGAAGTAGTGTTGTTGTTGTTTAGTCATTTAGTCATGTCCGACTCTTTGTGACTCCATGGACCAGAGCACGCCAGGCACTCCTGTCTTCCACTGCCTCCCGCAGTTTGGTCAAACTCATGATCGTAGCTTCGAGAACACTGTCCAACGTCTCATCCTCTGTCGTCCCCTTCTCCTTGAGACCTCAATCTATCCCAACATCAGGGTCTTTTCCAGGGAGACTTCTCTTCTCATGAGGTGACCAAAGTATTGGAGCCTTAGCTTCAGGATCTGTGCTTCCAGTGAGCACTCAGGGCTGATTTCTTTAAGAATGGATAGGTTTGATCTTCTTACAGTCCATGCGACTCTCAAGAGTCTCCTCCAGCACCATAATTCAAAAGCATCAATTCTTCGGCGATCAGCCTTCTTCATGGTCCAGCTCTCAATGCAGCTCATGAAAGGGAGATTTGTCAACTACTAAAGACATTACTGACATTAAACTATGACTTACTGTAGCAACTTAGCTGAGGATGCTTTAGTCTAGGGGTGTGGAACCTGTGATCTTCCTGACCCATCTAGGGCTGATGAGAGGTGGAGTCCAATAACTTTTGAAGGACCACAGGATCCCCATCCCTGCTTCAGTGGGAGTTTATAATTATATTTACAGGTTACTGGTGATGGGGAGGGAGGAACTACGGAAAACACAACCTTGCCAAGCAAAATGTGCTTGGGTTTAGTTATCATCACTGATTCAACATCACGGAGATGTTGAGTTGAAAAAAAGAATGAATGGAATATAATGGCACATAAATCCCCCAAGGAGAAAATAAAGTGCATATGTGCATCTATATTTTATGCCCTGAGTGTTCTGCTGTTTGACAAGGACACCAAAAATGTTATCCCATGCCAATAGCAATGAAACATGAAGACTGAAATGCTATGCACAGTTACCTGGGAAAAAGATTCATTGAACATAGTGGAGTTTGCTTCTTCAGTAAGTATGCATGTAATTGTCATGTCAGTCCACAATCCAATACACAATTAGATGCCCGTAAGACAATTTATTCAAATGGGTTTGATGTAGACTTGATAACGCATGTTTTGAATGAAAACAGTCCACTTATTTGCAAGCAGATAAGACCTAAAACTAGGGCTGGTTGAAAGATTCAGCCCAGGAACTTTTCATTGATTTTGGTAGTTGGGGAGCAAAAGCCACCCCCCAAAAATTGGATTCATTTTTAAGGGTAGGTAAATTCTAAGAACCTTTCAGGGGTGGGCTGACTATTAACAATGAGATTCAAAGGCTGCTTGAAGGGTTGGTTAGAATGCCTTCAGCAGTAGGGTAGCTTTCCCTTCTAAAGTGTGAAAAAATATCTTCATAGGAATTACTCAATAGGATGTGTTTGCTTTTTTAAAATATACATTTATAGACTGCGTACTACCTGGAAGATCTTGGAGCAATTTACAATGCATAAGTACAAATAGAACTACTTCCACCCACTCATCCTCACCTACAGATTCATAACATGCATGGTACTACACAATCTCATCACCGGGAAAACTGATAGAAAATGTTGGGGAAACATAGAGAAGAAAAGTCTTGCTGAAGCAAGGAAAGGTCCTGTCTCATAAACCGATTAGAGGTCTTTAGGAGTGTCAACAAGCCTATTGTTAGAGGTAACCTAGTTTACATAGGGACAGTTTCCACCAGTTTCCCCACATGACCAGTCTGTAATTTCCAGGATCTCCCTTGACCTGTTTGCACTGGCAACTTCCCAGTCCTCAGGTACGGAGGCTGATCTGAGGGGCAAGTTACAGATTTCTGTTAGAAAATCAGTTTTGCCTTTGAGGTATTTAAGAACTCTCAGGTGGATGGTGTCTGGACGCAGCTATGATGTGCTCATGTGCTTAAACACTTTACAACAATACATTGCCCATCTTTTGTGATGGTTTTTGTGTCCTTTGCTAGGCCTTACAGGCTTAGGCTTTCAAAGGCTTCCTAGTATGCCTTTACAAGCCTTTGATAGATCTTTCAGTGTGAGGCTGTCTAGAGTGGTACCTTCTAAGTTCCGAAGAGCACTGGGTGTGCTGTTGCTGTTGTTAAAGCAGAAACATAGGGGTGTTTTTCTTACCAACATAAATAAAACTTTTAACTCCCCCCCCCCTTTAAAACATATTCACTGCTGTGCTTTAACAGAAAAACAACCAGATCTCTACAATGCCCACAGGCAACATTTAGGACAGCCTCACTTCATGCAAAGCCCATGGATATATCAGGGAAACAGACATATACAGAATAGAAAATATCAGAAACAGAGCAACAAAATGACACAAGGCTTTGTGAGGAGACCCAATCTGATTCTGTGGGAGGGAAGAGATGAAAATCAAATTTACATTGTTATTCATTCCCCACACGAAGGCACCACACACCCATATGATATTAGGCAACATTGCATACAAAAATGTGTATATCAGAAAAAATATGCACTCAAATACTGATTAATTTCTGTGAGGTTTATTTTAAGAAGAATCTCAAGATGAGGTGGAATATATGGCAAACTGAGCTGAAGACTGAAAAAATGAGGAACTCAAAGGACCCAAAAATGAGGAACTCAAAGAACCCAAAATTATTCACCTCTAAAGTACAGTCCACATAGAACGAAAATGCCATTTACATTCTTTGGTGACAGTGGCAGTTGCAGCCCAATGGGGCCTCGTTGAGCCACTGGGGAACAAGGGATAACGGACATAGAGACTGTGCAGACTATAGACATCAGAGATCGGACAGGCTACAGGCATCGGAAAGCAGAACATAAACAACCAATCATGCCAGCTCATAGGAAGAGGTCCAGTGAGGATCTGTTAGCAGGAGGAAAGCGGCTCCTGGGCTGTAAGGTGACTAGTGGAGAGGGGTCCTGTCCCTTCCTTCTCATTTTGCCAGGAACACACTTGTCAAAGGCATTTTTGTTTCCTCCTCCTCCTCCCCTTTCCACTGATCTAATATTGGGCTCGCTGACAGTTCACTCAGGATCATTTGGAAGCATGATCAAGGAGTTGGCTGGCTGGAGAGACAGGAGCAGGGACTACACCAGGCATGTCAAACCTGCAGCCCTCCAGATGTTTTGGACTACAATTCCCATCTTCCCCAACCACTGGTCCTGCTAGCTAGGGATCATGGGAGTTGTAGGCCAAAACATCTGGAGGGCCGCAGGTTTGACATGCCTGGACTACATTATTAGTGGCAGCTGGGGAGGGGGAATACTCTGAGTGGGCACTTTGGGGGCCACATTAAGGTGGGAAAAGCAGCAAGTCTTTGTAACCCCCCATGTGAGCTTTCTAGAATCCCCCAACCCCCTCTCTCGCCCTCCAAGCTGAGTACAGCACTGTGGCAAGCTGCTACTCCCACATGAGAATAAAATACCCCCTTTTCAAACAACACTGGGTGCCGGTTATGAAAGGCATGAGGTTGTGTAAAGGTGAATGCTCTCAGCTGCATGGATATTCAGGGCTCTTATTATATTCCAGTATTGGCTGTGTCTGAGACCACTTAGTCAGAGAAGTCTCACGTCTACTGATTGAAACGGGACCACTCCACAGTAAGCATTTTTGAAGACAAGTGTGTAGGAAGATAGATGAAAAGTGTTTGTTCCATCCTTTAGCAAGCAGAGCTCATGACGTCTGTTTGAGAAGTTATTGATTCTTCATCACTAGGAGAAATTTTGCAGGTGATATCATAAAACAAATTGCTTGGAAGATTTTCTTCCCTTGCAGTAAATCAGCTAGAGTTAGTACAGAGAATTCTGAATTCAATGTATTAGCCATTTTGGGATGAAACTGAAATCTGCTTTGTCCTCCTAAAGAAAAATAAAAAAATTCCTTCAGTAGCAGAACCAGAACTCCTAAAGAAAAACATTTTTCAGTCTTCACACTCTGATGGATCATCACTCATAATTCCATAACTGTACTGTATTCTTCATGTTCCTTTATTTCTTTTAAAACACACACACACACACACACACACACGTACGCTAGCTTATAATGCCTAGAAAAAGAGGTGCTATTGAACTTTGAATAAGAGGAAGAGCAATAAATAAGATAGAACAGTGATTAATGAATTAGGAAAGAATGAGACATTAGATATATATTTTCTCCATTTTCTTCTACAGGAAGACCGGGATGAGGTATTGTTGCTATTGCTGTCAGCACCATAATCATGCAACACTGTATACATACATGACACTTTACAAAGAATAGGTCCCTTCCCCAAGGGATTTATGATCTAAAATGTAACATAAGGAAGCAACAGATTAAGAGGGTGTAACTAGATTGCAGGCATAAACAGGGGAAAGATTAAGGGTCCACACAGATTGCAAAATCTCTTTATCTGTGCATTATCAAAATTCTGATCAGTTTCTGAGTCACTCTGTGATCTCTCTGCTTCAATCTGGGTGCTGGGTTCTAGGTTCTGGGTTCTGACCCACACTGAACAGACATAAACCCTTGTGCTGGTGGGACATCTAAGACATCATCTGGACTTCCTTTTGTGTCACACTCCTAGGCACAAGTCCATGCTTTAAAGCTCTGTGACTAAGTGCTTGTCCCCCTTTTCTTTTTCGTCCCAGTGCTTTCCCCACAAAAAGCTGCTATTTACTGCTGAATTAGAGCAAATGGCAATCTGCAGAAAACCTGAATTGCTGTTTGTTCTGATTCAGCGTTAACGAGTGGGTTTTCCTGGGGAAATCTTTTGTGTCTGTGCAAAAAGTGTGTACAAAATGTGCATGTTTTAAATGTGGACTTACTTGGGAGAACACTTAAATTTAATTCAACTGTACGCAGAAGTGAGTCCAGTTAAATTAAATTTAGGTGCTCTCTCACATTACTAAATACAAGCACCTCCTCCAGAAGCGCTTGATTATGTGGACTTTTCCAGTGTTCTGTCCAAAAAGTCTACACAAATTGGAACCAAACAAACCAAAGACTGAGCATCAGCATTTTAGTGCATTTTTCTCCTAATATACATATTTTTTATGCAATTTCCTCTAATGTAAGGTCTTATTTTCCACTATGCATTTTTATGCACATTTTATTCTAGTATATGCATTTTTGTACACATTTCTTAGCTGGAGAACTGCATTGCAAAATTAGGAGAGGTTCAAATTAAAAAGGATAAGGCCATTCGGTTCATGTGTTGTTTTGGGAAGTATGAATTGCATAGGTTCTCTTGTGAATGAGAACTGAATCAAATTAATCCTTCATCCTTACCTGTGGCAGTGAATTTTATAAGTTAATAATATACCTTGCATATAAATACTTTCCTTTGTCCTAAACCTGCTGTCCTGAATTATCCCACTCCATAGTTTTATTCATTCCAAATGACAGTATTAAGGCAGGATAAGCAAAACATTAAATTTGAAACCAATCAGTTTGCACAAGGTGTGTTATGAAAAAGTAACTTTTAGCGTGCAAAGAAACCCTTAGGAACCACATTAAAGGTTGACTACATTGAATTCTCCCACTACATACTTTCATTGTGAATTAATTCTCCCACTTCAGTTTGCCTTCAAAGTAGGGAAGACAGGAGAGTGAAGCTGATTGATTTGCAATAGATCGACAATGATTTCCGACTCCCAGTTGAAAAAAACACCAAGTATTGTTTGATTCTAAATTAGGTTGGTGAAATGAGGATTTAAAAAAGCTAGGGGTGACAATAACCAGGAGTGGATTTTTGTGTGGAAGCATTGCAAACTCAGTTTGCTTCTGAAACTCATTCCTGGCTTGAGAAAGCGGCACCCTATTACTTAATTTAAAAATGTATGCTTCCCCAGTCATCATTTTACACCTGGCATTGTTTGATGGACCTCAAGTTGCTTGTAAAGAAAGAAGAAAAGAACCAGCAAGCTTGAGGTCTGCCCACCCCTGCATCAGAGAATATTTCATAGAGTATTGCTTTGGTTGCATTTTATTTATTTATTTAAGACTGGTAGCTTAAGCGAAGGAATCAAACTATGGGAAAGTTAACAGAATTCTCATTTGGTGGAAGCAAGAAAGAGCATCATCTCTAAACAACTTTCCTTCCCCTGTAAACATCTTCATGATAAAATGGAGTTGTGGCCTTCTGCCAGGGAAGCAACAGAGAACAGAACTAGCCAGATGGTAATTAAGTTGAGTTTCTTCAGCTTGATTTCTCAGAGGACATGTTCTTTTTTATTTTCTTTTTAAATCAGTTTTATTTGATATGAACTATAAATATGAGAATGCAACAGGAAAATGATGGCATATCAGGAACAGAGAACAAGAATTGAATAGACGCGAGTTTTGATGGTTCTCCAGAGTTTCAGACAGGAATCTTTCTCAACCCTACCTGGAGATGCCAGAGATACGGTAGAACCTGGCGCCTTCTGAGTGCAAGTCAGATGCTCTACCACAGAGTTGCGGTCCTTTCCCTAAAGTGGAAAATGGGTCTAAATCTGTTTCTGCAGGTTGTTGCCATGGCAGCAGTGCTGGCTGGCCAGCTCCTTGGAAAGAAACCTTTAAGATGGTGGTCCTTGGAACAGAAGATGTTTTTGCAGCCAGTAGTCTAATGCTTATCCTGTATTTTCTCTATGTGTTGTAGGCCTATATCATCCTGCTTCTTGGGTGTAAGACAGCTATGTTGTGAAAGGGCATATGCATAGTCGCCAACTGCCCTGAAAATGGGAGGAGTTTCAAAAAGCCCTCAAGCCATCACGACTTCTCACTTTGTCATGCAGAGTCCCACATTCCCATCTTTGTTGAAGAGAAATTTACTGTCTGAGACCTCCACCACCACCACCACCTCCACCACCACCTCCACCACCACCTCCACCACTACCATCTCCTTTGTTGCCACTCCTGGGAGTTGGAGAAGGTGGGGTGTGGGAAAGAGACACGAATTGGGTCCGAGGGAAGGAGCTAAGCTGACTGGCTACCTGGCTGGCTGGCTGGTGGAATAGCAGCAGCAGCAGTAGCAGGAAGAAGAAGAGGAGGAAGGGGGAGTGGAGGAAGGGGGAGCAAGGTAATGGGGGCACCACCACCACTGCCACCACTGTCCATGGGAGGCTGTGACTCTCCAGCTTGACAGATACCCAGCCACCCATCCAGCAGGCCATGCAAAATAAAAACAAGAAGGAGAAAGTGAGCCAGGTCAGGCTTGAAGAGAAGGGGGTGGCTGGAGGAGACCCTTGGCAGGAGCAGTCCTTAATGATGTTGGAGTGGTGGGGTAGTGGGATAATGGGAAAGGGTGTAGCTGCTGGAGTGTAGGCAGGCCTGGGGGTGGCGTTTGAGGGGTGGTGGAGTAAGGAAGTTATGGGGTCAAGGATGGGTGCTGGAGCTATCAGGGCTTCGGGGGGGGGGTTATCTATAATCATTAAAAATAAAAATATTAACGTGCAAAAGATGTAAAGACAGTGTTCACTGTCTATGAAAAAGAATAAATGCATTCTCCAATATCTCCAAAATGATGCACACATGTATGCAGCATGTTTAGGACACAGCAAGTCATTATGGCTTTGCTTACTCTATAGTCTATAGTTTGACCCATGTTTGCTTTTGATGTCTGCATGCACTGATCTCCTCTATGTGTTCTAACTGTAGTCTGAATTGTGGAGGCCCTGTCCATTTTGTGTTTATAGGAGTTTATTCTGTGAAATTTTGGAAAGTAGAATGCAAGGTGGGTGTCACAGAAGGTATAGTTGGATGGCTGCAGCAGGGATGATAATTTATTTTCAGTTCTGAAATATTCCCTCAGGTACATCCTTCCGAGGAACATGTGTGGGCAGGACCAGAGGAGAGACCCAACTTGCATTGGACATCATATCTTGTTGTTGAACCCATTGAGGCCTCTCCCATCTCCCTGTATGTCTCTTGGGTGATTATAGATTATGCAAACCACAATGAGGAGATATGTCCTGGTATTTGCATGTGTGCATAATGCCATTAGCACACACCCTGGTTTAGGAGACTTATTGTAGATTCAGATTTGGCTAAAACATGCCATAAAGTTAGCTGAGAGCCCCCCTGCATTGCCACCGCCACTCCCCCCCCCCGACTGTTGTGAGATGAGTTCCATCCACTCAGCTGTACTCTTAAATCTGTTTCCAAATCCTGCTTTCCAGAACTAGGCACAATTTTGACTAGGACTACTTTGAGAATGTTAACAATGTGCAATGGGGATATATTATACAGTAGGCTCTGACACTCCTTCAATTCAGAACAATTATTCCACCAAGAGAATGAGGGAAACAGTTACAGAGTCTTTTCTCCGACTACTATTTGGGTTGCATAGCCTATAAAAGAAATATGTGCTTTGGGCATTCAGTGAAAAATGACAAGTTTAAGCCTGCATGTTAATTAAGTGTGATTTTGCTGCTGACATCTTTTCAAGGAGCTGTAAAACTGTGGGCCCTGTTTCCCCAGTGTAGCTATTTATACAAGTGCAAAGTAGGTGTGAAACATTTCCCTTCTCATAGACATGGCTGTGGTGGAAAGAAAGAGAGAGAGAGTGTTGCAGCTTTAAAAACCAATATGCAAGGCATGGTGTATGTGGGGATCAGTCTTATTTAAGATTCTATCGTGTTTCTCCGAAAATAAGACACCGTCTTATATTTATTTTTCCTAAAAAAAAAAACACTATGACTTATTTTCAGGGGATGTCTTATTTTTTAATTAAGTATGGTACAGTTTAACCTACAAGGATAAACTGTCTATCACTATGGCTTATTTTCAGGGTATGGCTTCTATTCCTTGAATGCTTAAAAATCCTGCTATGGCTTATTTTATGGCTACGTCTTATTTTCGGAGAAACAGGGTATGGCACAACTGGGTTCACATGTAACCTAGGCTAAATCACTTCAAAATCCACTCTTTTCTGTTCCCTGTTCCGACTCCCAACCTACTGTATAGCAATTATTATAATTAGTAGCAGCAGCTTTTTTTATATCCTGCCTTCTCCCCAGACCAGGATGCAAGGCGACTTACACAAATTAAAACAATACAGTTGGGAAAGATTGAGCGCACAAGGAGAAGGGGACGACAGAGGACGAGATGGTTGGACATTGTTCTCAAAGCCACCAACATGAGTCTGACCAAACTGCGGGAGGCAGTGGAAGACAAGAGTGCCTGGAGGGCTCTGGTCCATGGGGTCACGAAGAGTCAGATGACTAAATGACTAAACAACGACACAGATAAAATACAAAAAGCTAAGAACATATAAGAGATAATTGTTTAAAAGTAATTAAACTCTTATAGAATTAAAACAATATAAAGAACAAATCTATTAAAATACTGATCATAAAAATAGCACAGTGCTATTAAAAGTCCTTTCCTTAAAAAACAAAAACAAATAGAACCGTCTTCATCTGCTTGCAGAGGGACAATGAGGAGGGAGTCTGATGAAGGACTATAGCTCAGTGGTAGGACATCTGTAGTAGTTCCAACCTCCATCATGCTGCCTCAGGTGGCAGAATCTCACGGGGCAGTGTCCCTGCAGACATTCCACCCACACCCACCTCCACCAGAGAAACAAGAAGCAGCAGCAGTGGCTTCCAGAAAGACCTTGCAAGAGTTCTGTGAAAATTCATGATGCCTCGCTGGAAGACACCACCATGTGGTCCTGGTAAGTGAGGCACCTTTCCATTTTGCCTCAGGTGGTGAAACAGGATAGGCCTACCCTGCTAACAAGCAACACGTTACATATGTAGCAGAGAAAGGGAGGGAACATGGAGAAATAAATGCTTTTTGTCAGCAGTCTGCCGACGGAGATAATTATGTTGTGATTGATGATAGCCAGACATAAGTCTCAGCAATCAAATTCACCCTGGAGAAAGAGTGAATGGGGTTAACCTCTGAAGGGGTTAACCGACTTCAGAGATGAAGAATCCATATCTTGACCAAAAGCCACATAAGACCCCCCCATGGGCATGGGATCTGCGAAGGCCTCCCCTTCTCTAGGAGCTAGCCTCCTGGGCCATGTCTCTTTCTCTTAAGAGTGTGTGCAATATATTTAGTGGGTAATAAATAATAATAAACTTTATTTGCAAAGCCAACAGCCATAGCAACAAAATACATGCAATATAAAATTAAAAACAACAAGGATAAAAAGATCATATGATTATGCTTGTCGATTAAAAGGTGGCCCTTAGCATCCATTACAAGGAGCATTTATGTTAGGGCTGAGAGCACCATTCTCAGGGGCTTCAGCATCCTCTTGAATGTTTTAGAAAAAACAAAACAAAACAAAACACCTACTCGGGGTTTGCTATTTGTTTTGTTTAGCCGTTTAGTCATGTCCGACTCTCCGTGACCCCATGGACCATAGCACGCCATTTTTCCACTGCCTCCCGCAGTTTGGTCAAACTCATGTTCGTAGCTTCAAGAACACTGTCCAACCATCTCGTCCTCTGTCATCCCCTTCTCCTAGTGCCCTCAACCTTTCCCAACATCAGGGTCTTTTCCAGGGAGTCTTCTCTTCTGATCTATGGGTTTGCTATAGATGCACTGAACCGTTGGGTTTAATTTCAGGATTCACCGTGCTTCTCAGACAAGGAGCTTTTGCACTGGTGCTTGCCAAGCAAAGATCGGAAATTGCTGCAAACAAAAGCAAACCCTTTAAAATACCTACTGGAAAACAAAGTAAAAGAATTGGTTGTGTGTGTCTTTCCTAGAATGAAAACACTGTAAAACATACATACATACATACATACATACATACATACATACATACATACATACACCACCCCCTGGATAAGGCACTTTAAACTTTCAGGTTCAGATGTTGTGCAGTTGTGGACAGAGGGCCATGGCTTGGGAAGTTGCAATAATCACAGAACAACCATTTTGTAATTAAACAGGACAAAACAGATGTCAGCAGATTTTGGTGCAGGCACTGGTGTGTATCATGCACCAACCAGCCCAAGTGCTGATTATTTGGCTACTATGACATACATCAAATTGGGGAGACCCCTCCAAGGTGCTATGGCCCATCAGCTTCCCGTCTGGGAATCCAGACAAAAGCAACTCCCCCTGGATCCCTTTAATGGGATACCCTTATCCATTGGAGTGGGGGGTGGGGCTCCCAACACTCCCTCATCAACCTTGGCTAAGAATCCAACCCAATGCCTTATATGCCATGATGTTTTTAAAATTGCTCTGAGGTAGGCAAAAACCCAGACACCCCCAATTTGTCTGATGGAACTCAAGAATCATCATGACATGTTTGAAAGGAAAGGCAGGACCCACACAAATTAAAAGGCAGGATGCTTGAGAAATTTGATATTTGCAAACACATACATGAACTGAGGAGATCATCACCTCCCAAATCAATGTGCAGATCAGAAATTAGCTACCAGGTTTGGGGAAGCTCAATGGTAGAGGTTTGCATGCAGTAGATCCCAAGTTGAGAGTTGCTTAGAAGCAAAATATTAGAAACTCAATAGGAGTGCATACAGTACTCCAGATCAGTAAGGGTAATCAAGGGCAAAGAGGACACCAGTGAACAGAGGTAAAGAAGCTATTAGAGGAAAGAAGACTTCATTCAAAAAATGGAAATCTTGTCCAAATGAAGAGAACAAATAAATTTTACTCAAAAAAGTGCAAACAGATAGTAAAGGTAAAGGTAAAGGGACCCCTGACCATTAGGACCAGTCGTGACTGACTCTGGGGTTGCGGCACTCATCTCGTGTTATTGGCCAAGGGAGCCGGTGTACAGCTTCCAGGTCATGTAGCCAGCATGACAAAGCTGCCTCTGGCAAACCAGAGCAGCACACGGAAACACTGTTTACCTTCCCGCTGTAGCGGTACCTTTTTATCTACTTGCACTTTGACATGCTTTCAAACTGCTAGGTTGGCAGGAGCTGGGACCGAGCAACGGGAGCTCACCCCGTCGCAGGGTTTCGAACCGCCAACCTTCTGATCGGCAAGCCCTAGGCTCTGTGGTTTAACCCACAGCGCCACCCGTGTCCCTAAACAGACAGTAAGGGACACTAAAAAGGAATTTGAGGAACACATTTCTAAAAACATTAATACCAACAAGAAGAAGTTCTTTAAATATATTAGAGGCAGGACACCATCTAGGGAGATGGTTGGACTCTTGGATGACAAGGGCATCAAAGGTGTGCTAAAACAGGATAAGGAGATTGAAGCTAAATGAATATTCTGCATCTGTCATCAGGATGGAATATATAGTGCCTGAACTAACTTTTGTAGGAGGCAAGTCTGAGGTGCCAAGGCAAATGGAGGTGATGAAAGATGAAGTTCTAGCCCTAACAGACAAAATAAAACTTATTTGACTTGGTTTGCCACCTTGGGGGACATGAGGGTGAGAGAGACAATTAGACAGAGACCCAGGCTGCTGCTGTGATGACCTCCTGTCCTAGAGCAGGGATGTCTGGTTCCATTGGCTCTTCATGATCACTGATAGTGGGAAGATCTGATGGAAAAGAGAAGAATTTCTGTTTTCTTTGTTCATCTTCCAAAGGGACCTCGGGTTCAAGATCTGACCAGGGCTGAATCCTGAGATCATGGCATCCAATACACTATCCAGGTGCTTTCTGGGGAAAGATGGCAACCGAGGTGGAAAATGGTGGAACAATTTCTGTTCTGCTCTCCAAAGAACTTCCAGCCAACAATAAATTGCTCACAGCTGTCAGGAAACAGAACTAGTCTAATCTGAAAGAATATCCCAATAGAATGATAAAAATGGAAATACCAGACTAGCTCTTAAGCAACAGACAGTGACCTTGCTGTTCTCAAGATAATTTCCTGGAACAGACAGTCAGATGCCAAGGTGGTGGGTATGTTATGAAGCTCCAGGCGCAGCCCTAGCTATCATGGAATGTTCTATTCAAGGATGTTTCATTAGAGCAGATTCCATGATCTTCAGTACACAGGTTCACAAGTGGCAGGCAGCACTTCCACCCTGAATGTTCACATTGGCATGCCTCTGCAATACTGACATAATGCCATGTTTGCTGTTGTGTTGGCACAGATGATAATAAGCCATTCTAAGACATATTAATGTGCTAGCAGAATGATATTAAGATTCTCTTTCTGCTGAGAGTTGCTAGGAGACTATTCCCCTCACAGAGGTATAATTCTCAGCGCAGTTTAACAGTCAATCCCTCTCCCCAGCGACTGGGATTTGTAGCTCTGTATATTTATCTTGATTTGTTTGCAGGGAGGTTATACCATGTTGCATCAGGCAATCTTTATTCTACTCTTCTCAGTGCAATTTCCAGTCACTTTCCTTATTGCAAAATGACTGGGTTTTCTTAAAAGCAGTTTGTGTGTCGAGGCTTACCAGAAATTACCTTAAATAACTCACAACTGACAACAGAATTATGGTTTGGTTTTTGGCAAATAATTTAGGGCCACAACTTTATTAAATACACAATTTTAATCCGAGTGTTGGCTTAGGCTTTTGGTTATTCACTCATCCTTCCTAAAGAAGGACTATCCCCATCTGTCCATTTAGGACAGGACTCAATCAGCTGTCCCCTTTGGACAGGACTCACCTCATCTGCCCTTTCGTGGCAGGACTCACATCAGCTGTCACCATAGGACAGGACTCACCACTGTCCGCTTGGACAGTTCCTGCTCCGACTTCCTGAAGGGAAGTCAAGTAAACATACCTGGGAGTGAGGAGGTGGCTGAGCCCAGTCATTCCCTCCTCACTTTCACCAAGAATGTTCCTCAAGGCTCTTACTCTTATAATTGGGCCCACCATTCCCGCCAATGGCGGGATGGTAAGGACAAGAGTGTAAGCCCCGAGATTCCTTTAACGGAATACTTCTATATGGAGCAAACGGAGGTGAGGGTAGGCATCTGTGTGCCACCCCCTCTACCAACCGATTAACCAACCAAAAGCCTAACCGCCAACCTAACAAGTTGTGACAATTTGCTAGCGCAGTAGGCGAAAACCAAGAGGCAAAGCCAATCAGCCAATTGGAAAAATTCCTACTGACCCCTGAATACAGGCGGCCCCGAAGGCAATAGCAATGTCGTGCTAACCTGCAAGAAAAAAGGGCGGGTGGGAGGGGATTCAAACGCCAGGCAAAAATGTGACTCTAAAATGGAGGACGAGGCTTTAAGAGGGGGCCCCCCAACCAATCAGATCCGTGGGATTTGCATACTCACGCCCCCATTACTCAGCATGACCTGTGGCCTTACACAAACCAAACCCTAAGCTAAATTTCCTAACAGCCCTACCACAATCCGCTTTATATTATATGATATAAAGCGCTTTGTTGTGCAAGATCCAAAATCCACTTTCATTGTGCAACCTGAATGTCCCAGTAGACCCCTGAATCACAATGACAAACAGCAACAGACTGGAAGTGGCCTAAAAGTCAATCAATGTTTCATCTGTTAATGTTGTAGTTCTAATTATTATCATTATGCAATATTTTTCATGCTTACCCTGAAGTAAGTCTCACTGTATTCAATGGGGCTTCCTTCCTAGTACAGTGGAACCTTGGTTCTCGAATGCCTCGGTACTCGAACATTTTGGCTCCCAAATGCCAAAAACCCGAAAATAAGTGTTCCAGTTTCTGAATGTTTTGAGGAAGCCAAATGTCTGATGCGGCTGTTGGATATTGTTCCTGGGGCGCCTGCGCCAATTGGAAGCCACGTCTTGGTTTTCGAACATTTTTAAAGTCAAATGGACTTCCGGAACAGATTATGTTGGAGAACCAAGGTACCACTGAAAATATGTTTAAGCAGCCTTACTGTGCAACCTTATATATATCGTCAGAAATAGTCCAAGCAAGTTCAGTGGGGATGGTTATGGTGTTTATAAGAAGTATAGTAGACTGAGGGTCTGGGACTCCTTTTAATGAGGGTGAAAGAGGAGAGCCCAAAATATGCTCTGAAGCTCAACATAAAAAAAAACCCCTAAGATCATGGCCACTGGTCCCATCACCTCTTGGCAAATAGAAGAGGAAGAAATGGAGGCAGTGAGAGATTTTACTTTCTTGGGCTCCTTGATCACTGCAGATGGTGACAGCAGTCACGAAATAAAAAACAACAACAACACCTGCTTCTTGGGAGAAAAGCAATGACAAACCTAGACAGCCTCTTAAAAGGCAGAGACATCACCTTGCCGACAAAGGTCCGTATAGTTAAAACTATGGTTTTCCCAATAGTGATGTATGGAAGTGAGAGCTGGACCATGAAGAAGGCTGATCACTGAAGAATTGATGCTTTTGAATTATGGTGCTGGAGGAGACTCTTGAGAATCCCATGGACTGCAAGAAGATCAAACCTATCCATTCCGAAGGAAATCAGCCCTGAGTGCTCACTGGAAGCAGATCCTGAAGCTGAGGCTCCAATACTTTGGCCACCTCATGAGAAGAGAAGACTCCCTGGAAAAGACCCTGATGTTGGGAAAGATGGAGGGCACAAGGAGAAGGGAATGACAGAGGACCAGATGGTTGGACAGCTACGAACATGAGTCTGACCAAACTGCAGGAGTCTGTGGAAGACAGGAGTGCCTGGCATGCTCTGGTTCATGGGGTCATGAAGGGTCGGACACAACTAAATGACTAAACAACAACAACAAACCATAGCTGCCAAGTTTTCCCTTTTCTCGCGAGGAAGCCTATTCAGCATAAGGGAAAATCCCTGTAAAAAAGGGATAACTTGGCAGCTATGCAACAAACTAGAACTGAAAGAGCAAACTGAATGTTTAGGTTTTGTCTATGCACATTGCAGCAACCTGATTCCCACTTCTCACTTCTTGCATGTCCTCTGTCCTCCCCAGTCTAATGTAAGTCCTGCGATCAGTGCCAGTGCCAGTTCCATATCTGCCAACTCCTAGGGGTCAAGGCCACTTTGGCTCCCCCAATAAAAATATTTGGTGGGCATTGCCAATCAAATGATGTGTGTCCATTGTGTCTTGCCCCCACCTATTTTTTTTGAAGTTGGCAGCCCTGGCCAGTGGGCAGCCAGGTGGGGCCCCATCTGAGTGCCCAGTGGCTCCCAGAGGCCCACTATTCCAGACCCAATCCTGCTGATGCACCACTTACTAGTTGCCCTTTTCCTGCACTGAACCCTTTGGGCTGCTTGGAAATGCATGTAGTGTTGCCTATCTGGAATATGGGTGATTTATTCATGTACATTGGGTTCACCCAATAAAATTACTGCACATTCATGCAGTTTTATGCCAAGCTCACGGTCCCTCATAGTCCCTTCCAATTCTATGATTCTATGCTCTATGGCCCAGAGTGAGAGTGGCTGTCCGTAGGTGGGACATAAAGAAAGAAGGAGAAGCAGTCAGGGTGGGCAAACTGCACAAAAAGGCCTACCTGACTAGTAGCTGCAAGTTTCCAGGAAAATATTGCCCAACACCATGGCTCCCTTTCCTGCCCAATGCCCCATCCTGCAGGATCAACATTAAAATAGGCACCTCAGAGGAATAAGTTGAACAAGCACAGGACCTGCCTGCAACATTCCATTTGAAACGGGATTGCCGTTATTCAATCAAACCAGCATGGCCGTAGGGTTGGGTGCACCATTCAGATATGTGTGATGGTTCATTCCATCTATAGTTTTTGTTTAATCTTATTAAGTTAAGAGTTTTTATAGACCAGTGGATGTCCCTGGTCATCTCACATTAACTGCATGGAGTTGATCCCCTGCCCTTAGCTCTATGTTGTAAGAAAACTTCTTCTTCTTCTTCTTCTTCTTCTTCTTCTTCTTCTTCTTCTTCTTCTTCTTCTTCTTCTTCTTCTTCTTCAAAAAGGAGGAAGCATTTTTACTGTGGTCTCTGTGATTTAAAGCTTTATTCCATGGTAAAACAGAGGGGGGATCTCTGAAGATTTGAAAGCTATTCCAAGTTTTACAGTACTGAGAGCTCAGGTTCATGCTTCCAGTTGACTTTGTCACGGTTTGCCAAATTGAGCAAGAAGTTTTCTGACTTTCCCCTAGAAATGTTTCTCCATACTTTATTTTACAGCACCTTGGTGAAAATGTAAATCACCGTTTTAACATTAGAGGGATTGTAAAGCTGAATTGAAGTAACCCGCATTTCTATTGCACATCCTTGTGCAAGAATGTGATTGTGTGCCTTTGATCTTATTGTAATGGCCATCATATTTGATGGCCATGCTCGCGTGGTTACTTATGCTGTCAAACAAAAAATGCATCGTGAAAAAAGAGAAAATTGCACACAGATTTCATCAAAGTTGTACCTGCTCGTTTATGTCTCGCTGTGTCTATTTTTATGTGTATATGAGCTTAAAGCTGAAATAAATCATTCATTCATATGCGTACAAATTTGAAAATAATTGGTACAATTTAAATAGGAATACAGTACATCTCACCATAGTGGGGACTGTGACCAGGTGACCTAGGTGTTCTAAGTGTTGACGGGCAACTTCAAGGCCCTTGTTCTCCCTTCTTACAACTTATAAATATTTGAAACTGAAAAGGTCCAGACAGCCCTTGGCTAGGCATCTGCAGGTGTAGCTGGGTTGTGCCATCCTGGGATCTACTGGATCCAGCCTATTCCTGCCACTCAACCCCCCCCCCCCCCGCACTTTTATTTCAGCCACTGTTTTTTTAAGAGTCTTTTGAGACTCTTTGGCCTGGAACAGGGGTGGGATAGGAGCACTCCCTGAATAGGCAATATCTGATGCCAGGGACTTCACACTGTCCAACTGCAGAAATGTCCCAGGAATTGATGGTCATTGGAGTCCACAGCTAGAGGGCACAAAATTGCCTATGCTAGGAAGTGAACATTTTCCATTATAATTGTTCCTCCGGAAGCTTCATAAGTCATCACTACCTTTAAAAAATATTATTTTTATTGTGTATTAATTTTCACATATTCTCAGCTGTCATGGAGGCCAGTTGTATGGCAGAAAGGTGTAGTTTCCAATCATCAGCATCAACAACATCAACATCTGCAATGGTGAATAACAGACAAAAGGTTTTGCAAGGAAATAAAAATAGCATCAGATGTTTAGCTAAGAAATTGAGCCCCATAAAGTATCTGTTGTGAATAAAAAATCCCTTCGCGGTTTTGTCTCAGCCCCATTTTTTTGTGCAGCAATGAGATATTATCATTAATTATCGCTCTATTTTATAGTTACTGCCTGTAATTTTAGACTTTATTTAAAACATAAACAATTAATTTAATTATGTAGCTATAGCTAGTGAAATTTGCAAAGGAAGAAGAAAACATTACAAGGGGAACCTTGTAAACTTATATTAGCAATTAGCTGGGGATTTGTTTATTTTATTTTTTACTGTGCTTCTGGTATATTGAATATTTCCTTAATTACCCAGCCTAGAAGAGCATCCAAGAAAATTGCTTGGCAGTTTGGTCAGACTTATAGAGCTTCAGTTTTGCTTATGGTCCACTGGTATGTCTGCTACGTATTTGGAGTAGAATCATGAATTTTAGCTCAGTGGTAGAGCATCTGCTTTGTGCTGTATGCAAATGTTCCCTGGTTCAATCTTGGCGCCCCTAGGTAGGGCAGGGAGACAGACACACACACACACACACACACCGTCTGAAAACCTGGATGGTGGCTGCTACTCACTGTAAACCCTGAGCTAGATGACCAATGAGCTGACTCTTTTATAGGGATGGGCAAATAATTTCATCTTCGTTTCTCTTCATTTCTCATTTTTTCAATCTCAAATTCATTTCTCCACGTTTCCACCTCAAAGCTCTTCAATGCCACTCAGACAGGTTTTTTTGCCAGAGCTTCCTAAAGTTGAAACTGGCTATGCTTCTGCTCAATGTGGGCTATTTATTTATTTATTTATTTAAACAGGCAACACACTCATTTCCAGCCTCTTATTTTGGAGATGTAGGTATAATTTAATCAGTTTGACTGGAGAGTCAAAGCTCTCCTACAATACAGATATCATTTTTTAACTGAAATTACAAATCAGTACGTACTCTGTTGCTGTTGCTATCTTAGAAGATTTCTCTAAATCTGTTGGGATTTTGGGAGAATATTTGGTGATTTGCAGCTACATATTATTTCCACCCCCTCATTTCCCCCTCTCATTTTGACTCACAGGCCAGTTGCTCAATGCGTCAGGACATTCCCATAAACGATTTGTACTCTCCTACAGCAAACAAAGACATCTGCTATAGCATTTTGAAAATTTAACTTGCCTGGGAGTGGCCATTTCTTTAATTCATAAAATCCTTTATAAGTACAGTTGTATCTGAGACAATAAAATGCTCTCAAGCATGATGAGAAGGATAGAAATTAACAGCCAGAGCCAATCTGAAAAAATAATGATGCCAGCAATAATTGTAACAATTTATTTCTTCATATAGGCTACAGAATTCTCACAGGCTACAGGGACAGATTTTTCTTTTTTTTTGAAAAACAAAACCCCTAAAAAATCCTCAGCTAAAACTTTCTTGTACACACAGAAACCTACCGTACCCAAAGTTTTTGATGGGGAAAGTGTGCTTGCTGTTTCTCTTCTTTGTTCCGCAATGCCCTACCCGTTTGCCCTTCCCCACCCCACCCCATCTTTAACAATCATGAGCTCAGGCAAATGGCTTCAGAGGGTTTTATCAGCAGTGACTCACCCAGTGGGGCAGAACCACCACACTAGCTTCCCAGCAAGTGGGTCACTGTTGCTTTCCAAGAGGAAGAAGAGAAGGGGTGATGTGACATGGAGATCAACAGGGTGGAAACAGCCCCCATTTCCCTTCCCCCCCCCCCAGAAAGGAACACTGGCCCATCAGCAGTGAAGCTTGCATAGTGGATATGCCCCACCCAGTGAGCTGCATCTGGCTTTTATTCAATTGTAAAACCATCTGGGGGCAGAATTCTTCCCAAGGATGTTCTTCCACAGACTTAGAATCATAGAATGGTAGAGTTGCAAAGGATCTTGTCCAGGGGTAGGCAACCTAAGACCTGGGGGCCGGATGCGGCCCAATTGCCTTCTCAATCCGGCCCATGGATGATCTGGGAATCAGTGTGTTTTTACATGAGTAGAATGTGTCCTTTTATTTAAAATGCATCTCTGGGTTATTTGTGGGGCATAGGAATTCATTCATTTTTTCCTCAAAATATAGTCTGACTCACCACAGGGTCTGAGGGACGGTGGACCGGCCCACGGCTGAAAAAGGTTGCTGACCCCTCTTCAATGAAGGAATATGAAGCCATCCCATATGGAGATCAAACCAGTCTTAATCGCTGGCAATGATTTTGAAAAATAAGATCACGAAGTAATATCACGCAGTCATTAAGTTTCTACAGTTAGAAGATGGGCATGTTACCCCCTAATGCTCTGCAATATATTCCAGCACAAGTTTCATGTGATTTGGAGAGCTCCCTTTTTGGGATGGATGGATGGTGGAAACAAATATTTAGCTCCAATGATGTTAAGGCTGCAAACCTACCCATGTTTACCTGGCGGCAACCCCATTAAATTCAATGGTACATACTTCTGAATAGACACACATAGCATTGTATTGTAAAGCAATCTGGCTGTGTGGGGGACTGCAGTCTTCATTTACAGTAATGAAAATTAAAAAAACACAGATTATACTGGTCGATGAATTGGCTTTTTGAAACTAGTCAGATTATTGCCTGACAGCCAACTCACAGTCTGTGGGCCATATATGTGTGCATACAAGAGTTTTAGGGTGCCCCTCAGGATCCCCGCAGATAATTATTGGGGAGGGGGGTGTCCTGCACACCAGGACTTCACTGAGCTCACCAACATGCATTTCTCTGTTGATGCTTCCAGGTATGCTAAATATAGCGCTACGGTAGTAGGAAGCTGAAGGAGAGGTCTTCTGTAGCCAAGGAGCGGAAGAGCAGCGATCAGAGTTGATTGCAGCCAAAGGCTTTGCAGCAGGAGGGTGATTGAATAACAATGAAGCAGTCAGTATGATGTTAATGAGCTAACTGCAGCAAACATTGCCTAGTGAGAAAGATAGGTGAGACGGAGCACCTTCTCTGAAGTAATTCTTCGGGGGTGGGGGGTGGGGGGGGGGTAGGGGAAGCAAAATAATGAGGAATAATCCGTGCAAAATAAAACAAAATTACAGAAAATAGAATGGGCTAAAATTAAATAAAAATAAAGATGCAGAAATATTGGGGTGAGGCTAGTGAAAAAAGGGGAAATAATTAGTAAGATGAAATAAATGGGGAGATGGGATGAATAATAGGGAAGAATTGGGGGTGGGCTTAAATGGAAATATGATGATTTTGGTGGAAGAAGGATTTTAAATATGGACAATAATTGTGTGTGTGCATGCATTGTGTGCACGCACATGGGACATGTGTGCACTGCTGTGCGGCTCTTAAAGAGGTGGTCAACTATCTATGCAGCCCTCAGGACAAAAATGGCTAGCCAGACACCCCTTATGTAAACATACAAGGTAGGCAGCAGGGGTGACTAAACTGGCTCCACCCTTCTACAAGTCAGAGGTGAAGTGAGGAGACTCAGCTGATCATAGAGGCTTCCCATATGTTTTAGGACCCGAATCTTCCAGGGCTCTAAAACGTGTGGCAAGCTCCCATGAGTACATGAGGCTTCCCACTTCAGATAGTTGCCTCCAATTCATGGAGGCCAAGAACAATGATGTGGGGCAAAGCTAGTGAGCTTGACCCCACTGCCTGGCACCACTGCATGCTTACTCTACACATTTTGAGAATGCCTGAAGAAGGCTACAGTGGATGCTGATTATGGTCCCTTCTTGATGCCTGCCCTCCATTAGAGCCTTTATTTGATTCATTGACAATGTGCTTAGGTAGCTGTGCCTCCTACAGTGGTGCAATTGTAAATAAAGCAACAGGGTCATAAAGATTGCTTTGTGCCGTGGAGTCTGGAGTGAGGTTTATGTTGTGACAAGTTCAACCTCTTATCGTCTGCATTTCCCATTACTGGAAATTGAAAACTAGACAGGGAATTGGTTTCAGATAAGTTTGTGTGTATGTGTGTGTGTGTGAGAGAGAGGGGGGGAATGGGAGGGAGAGGGCTATAGGAATATAGAGATAGAGAGAGCTCTCTCTACAAGGGAAGGATGAGGCAGTCTATTTTTTTTTGCTTTTTTGCACTCATCAGTCTTTTCTGTCCTGTGTGTGTATGTGTGTACATTAATCTCCAAAGCAGAAATTTAGGCATTTACACCACGAATTGCATTGTATTTCAATGCATATCTACATTTCCTTTCAAACTAAAATTTATAAACATATTTGATCTACAAAATGTTTTCAGAGCTGAACTGAGGACATCAGTCTAGCAGGTGCAGATCAGGTCAATTCATGTCAGAATCTGCAAACGCTGAATTCCTCAAGCTTCGTTAGACTCTCTTCCTCAGAGGTACCCAAAGTTGCTGTTTCTAGTCCACCATATGTCGGACAATCATAGGCACCAACTTCACTATATATTTAAAGCAGCACCATAGCAGTTTAAACTGACATGACTTCCCACAAGGCATCCTGGGAACTGTAGTTTGTTAAGGGTGCAGAGAGTTGTTATGGAATTCTTTTCTGTTAAACCAGTCTGGGAATTGTAGCTCTGTTGCCCACATTCCCTCCTGGGCAACTTTTCAGGGTGCCACATGCCAGTCGTGGATGCGGCCAGAAAGGAAAATGGGTGGAGTGACAAATGTTGTACTATTTGTACCTTAGGCTAATTTCTAAGCAGCCTCTCTATCCTCCATCCACACAAGCAAAAGCATTACAAGAGGACACATTTCATCCAAGTGAAAACATCTTATGAGGACATGAAGTAGGACAAGTAGGGGGTTGTAGCATGGGGAGCACCACGAGAACCAGATGGAGAGGCTTGGAAAGCCATACTCATACCCTGGGCATATACCTTGAGTGGATAAGCTCCAACTTTAACACATGCTTTGGGCTGCAAAGGGTTCCCGTACGCTACTTTACTTGATGTTTTATGTTTTATCTCAGTCTATTGAAAGAGATGCTTCAATCTCCTCCACCCCACCAATAGCAGTACTTGCTTCTGAGCATATGCCTTTTGCTATTTTCTTTTTTAAAATGATTTTTTATTGCAAAGTAAATACATCAATACCAAGCCATACATAAAGAATAATATAAAGAAAAAGAAGAAAGAAAAAGAAGAAAAGAAAAAAGTGTGAAAAGAAAAGTAGACTGTAAAAGAATAAAGAAAAGTATAATAATACAATACAATAAACACTATTTTACAAAATAATAATAGTAATAGACTTCCATCACTCTCACAACACTTCCTTTCATATTTCATGTTTTATCTGTATTTCAGTATTATTTTCAACTTAATATATAGGTGTGTGTGTGTGTGTGTGTGTGTGTGTGTGTGTGTGTGTGTTTCCCCTTTTCCATTCACAAGGTCATTCTAGACACAGCTAAATGTTTACATTAGAACCTTGTCTTTCTAAATAATCATTCAAGCACTTCCATTCCTTCTTGACTGTATTCATTGGCTTTAGCCTTATTATATCTGTCAATTTGGCCAATTCCAAATATTCACATAATTTACATAACCATTCTTCTTTGGTCAGTACCTGGTTACCCTTCCAGTACTTAGCCACCAGGATTCTCGCCATAGATGTTGCATACAGGAAGAATTAATATTTTCTCTAGAAATATCACTATTCAATATTCCCAAAAGGCATGTTTCTGGTCTTTTGCTATGTGAAGTTCTTAGTAACTTTTTTATTTCTTCAAGGATCATATCCCAGAACTTTCTGATCTCTGGACATGTCCACCACATGTGGTAGAAGATTCCAATCTGCATTGTGCATCTCCAACACTTATTACTAAGCGATAATTTGTTCATTTTACCCATGCGCAGATTCCCCTTATTCAATGTCATAATTCTTCCATGGTTTGGGCTTTCTCCTGTCATCCACTCCTCCTGCCTTTTGATTGTGCAAGGCAAATAAATGGCTACAATTTAGTTTACAAATGGTGCATGTGCCAATTCCTCCTGCGACAGCTTTCCATTCTTGATCTTATAAATGGGATTAATTCTGCCATAGGAGCTCAACCGTTCGGCACTGTAAGTTTACATATTTATTTATCTATGGGTGAATTCATGCTAGGGTGATCATTCTGTCAGTGTTTTGGCTCATCACAGGGATATGGCAAGGCAGGAGGAGGAGACATTGTGCAAGTGGTAGTCTTTCGGCAGTGCTTCCTCCGACACGGCTCATTAGTTGAATCCGTGTGTGTGTGTGTGTGTGTGTGTGTGTGTGTGTGTGTGTGTGTGGCTTCCCACTAACATTGTTCTCTGGGCACATTACATACCATTGAAAAGACACAATATCATGAAAACACAATTTGCACTATGACTTTTTTTTTCCTAGCAGAGAGAATAAGAAGAATTCTATTTTAGCTGAGGAAACATTGTTGGGGGAGGCTGGCAGGTCATATACAACCTCAATTATCATCATAATGATTTCCAGGAATTTAGAAAGAAAGAACGAAAGGAAGGAAGGAAGGAAGGAAGGAAGGAAGGAAGGAAGGAAGGAAGGAAGGAAGGAAGGAAGGAGGTTTCTAGGAAGGACAAGAAAATAGGAAGAAACCTTATAATGAATCCAATCATTGGCCCATCAAGCTCAATATTGTCTACAGTGACTGGCAGCAATTCTACGGGATTTCAGACAAGGTCTTTCTCAATCCTATCTGGAGATGCTGGGACTTGAACCTGGGACCATCCATATGCAAAACAGATGCTCTACCATTGAACTATGGCTGAATATGGTATTTAAGGCTGCTGCTGCTGCTGCTTCTACAACTGTTGCTATTGTTACTCTTATTGCTTTTCATCTCAGATGTACTTTCCTTTCTTTTTTAGGCTGAGCAGCCTTAATTTGTTTAGACTCCCCACCCCCTGTACAGAAGGCATTACAAATTCCTGATCATTTTGGTTCATCATCCTTTTATGAGTATGCTTACTCAGAAATATATTGAGCATATGTTGATAAATATGCTGCAAGGCTTAATTTGAAAACAAAAGGGCATCTGGGTGCTTGTAAGCATTTGGCAGACACGCCAAGCTGAATGAAAAAGCAACAACAACAACAACAACAACAACAACAACAACAACAACAACAACAACAACAACTCTGCTGTGAAAAGTAGGATCCATCCAGCTGTAAGAGACATTATTTCTTAAATAGCATATGAACATTATTTGGTGTGGTTATACATCAGAGGCTGACAAAAATCCCTTTCACATGTTCTATTGAAACCTAATGGGGGTGGTGAGAGTTGAAGGCCAAGCCCTGCTTTTGTACATTCAATAAAATGTTTTTAGGGTGCCCCTGTGCATACAGTTTTCCACATGGTGGAAATGAGGGTGTTTAAACTCATGACTACTATGGCTTCAAATATTCCTTTGGCTAGCTTGCATATGTGCATGTACTGTTTACATATAACTCTGTCAAGTTCTCTGAGTGGTTTACAAATATTCAAAAGTACAAAATACTATTTTATTAAATCTTCAAAATAAATGTTATTTTAAAAATGCATTGCGCAATAAAGCTAGTTATTGGGGAAAGTAGTGTTGCACCCACGTCCTGATTTGAGGCCTCCCATGGGCATCTGGTTGGCCACTGTGAAAATAGGATACTGGACTAGATGGGTGTTTGGCTTGATCCGATAGGACTGTTCTTACAATGCAAATCAGCAGAAGAAAAACTCATCTAAAATCCAAGAATGATAACTGGATGATAAGACAGCCAGTGAAATCGAAGCTCTTGAGTGATGGAAGATAGTATCCTGCATTATACTGATTTGGACCATTGGCTTCTCTAGCTCAGTATTGTCTAAATTAAAGAGGCTATCCAGGGTTTCAAGCAAAGAACATTCCCTGCTGTACCTGGAAATACCAGGGATTGAACCAGGGACCTTCTGCATGCAAAGCAGATGATCCACAAGTGAAGTGCAGCCCTTCCCCTGAACATCACTAAGAATGTCACTAAGAACCCAGTCTTTCTCTGTATATTCTTATTAGAATGTCTGAAATTGGCTAATCTCCAATACATTCAAATCCATCTTAGTTATTTACTAAAAGTATTGCTTTACAGTGTGTTGTACATGTCCACAAGGATACTGTACAATACGTAAACACTGCATTTGAAAAGGCATAATTTCATATAATCCATCATTTCCACAGTCTATCCTCACATTGTTCAGGATCTGCGAAGAAAACCTGGCCACACCTGCTTCAACCAAGCCCCTTTTTATGACTCAAGTATTGGACAGTGTTCTGAAAGCTACCAACATGAGTTTGAACAAACTGCGGGAGGAGTGCCTGGCGTGCTCTGGTCCATGGGGTCATGAAGAGTCGGACACGACTAAACAACTAAACAACATTTTTCAGTGCACAATCCCAAATCCTCTGTGAACACTGCCATTTTTGGTCTCTCTTCGTGGTTAAGGAGCATCTGCGGGTGGCCCCTTTTACAAAGTTACAGCAATATCAACCCACATCAATCACATGTTGTTATATCCTCTTTCATCCAGCTGTAGCCGACACAGAGATAGGAAAGAGCCGACCCTGATCCCTTGCTGAGTGTTGGGATTGACAAACAAGACAAATTGGCAGACCTGGTTCAAACACAATTCTGTTAACTGAGGAGTTTACTTCCCAGGAAGGCAAAGTGATCACAACAAGAAATCCATGAGCACACTTTGATTTCCAGGATCCTTTGGGGGAAGCCATGGCTGTTTAAAGCGGTAAAATACTCCTTTATGCATATAGTGCAGATGGAGACTTATGCTTATCCACACTATTTCCAAACTAAAATCCGCTATTTAAAGCTCATTCGCAACAAACATTATTATGTGGAAAACATAAATTGATGTTTGCTCCAATTCATTTTTAAAGAATGGCTTTTTAGGGGGGGGGGTGGAGCTCAGGGCAACAACAACAACAATGCTTGGACATGGAATTCTAATGTCAGGGTTGAGCCGGACGAGGAGGAGTGGTGGCAAGCCCCTCCTGGGGAGGATGCCCCCACGGGAGAATCTGGGGAAAGGGAGGATTTCATACCTGGAGAAGACTGGTGGCGGCACTCCTCAGAAGAGGAAGAATCAGATAGGGAAGAGGGTAGACCAGAGCAGCAGGAGGAAGGAGTTGAGGCAGAATCAGACCCTTGTGAGGAGAGGAGCCGGCGGGCCTCCCCTCCTCCCTTCTCAGCTGTAGAGCGTAGAGATGAGAAACGGAGGGAACAATTAGAGGCAGCTGCAGCTCGTAAGAGGCGTGGTAATGAGCTGGCTACTTAAGGAAGGCTGGCTGCTCCCTTCGCCAGCACTTGCAACTGCTGTGCTGAAGTGCATGGTTGTCCTTGCTCGTCCTGTTCCTAGAATCATAGAGTTGGAAGAGACCACAAGGGCCATCCAGTCCAACCCCCCTGATTCCAGTGTTCCTGACTTCGGCTCCTGACTTTGCCTTCTCCTTCTGCTAGGAGCCTTTCATGCAAATATTTAAAATGTTCTATGGGAAAGAATGATCACTATTACTGGAGGATCATGCCAATATATGTGATACACATGACAGAAAAGTGGGAAGAGTGGGGTGGGTAATGTAACTTGACATTTCTTGCAAGCAATCCAAAAAAATGCAGAAATGTAAAGTAGGACCATCATTCCTGGACTATACCATTTCAACCCACTAGCTTGGGAATCATGTTTGAAAAATCTTCTTGTATAAAAATTCATCAACAAAAGCTATTATTACCGTATTATTTACTCAAGGTGATGAAGAGTCATAGTAAACTATATGCCATAGGAAGGCATATACAATTTAGCTTGGTGGTGTGTTTTTTAAGAAGTTTTATTGAAAATTTTCACAATACAATAAGGACCAAATTATATCTCACTGGGTGGTAATTCTTCGTCTTCTTCGTCTTCTTCTTTGCCGCCTCCTCATCCTTCTCCTCCTCCTCTGTTTTGCATTTCATTTTTATCTTGCCATTTTATATAACATGCATATGACTTACAATCATCATCATCATCATCATCATCATCATCATCATCTCCTCAATAACAATAATATATTAAATAAGGTAAAGGTAAAGGGACCCCTGACCATTAGGTCCAGTCATGACCGACTCTGGGGTTGCGCGCTCATCTCGCATTATTGGCCGAGGGAGCCGTTGTATAGCTTCCAGGTCATGTGGCCAGCATGACAAAGCCACTTCTGGCAAACCAGAGCAGCACATGGAAACACTGTTTACCTTCCCGCTGTAGCGGTTCCTATTTATCTACTTGCATTTTGACGTGCTTTCGAACTGCTAGGTTGGCAGGAAATATATTAAATATTTACAGCCAAAACATAAACTAGTGGTGGGAAACCTGTGTCCTAGGGGCTGAATATGGTCCACAGCCAAGTTTCATGTGACTCCACCAACTCTAGATACTCAATCCTGCTCTCTGGACTACCCCTCTGAGAATTGCTTCATATCCCCCTCCCCATTTTTTGTGTGTGTAAGAGAGAAGGAAATAGTAAAGAAGGCAGGGATACTCTATTATGAGCTCAGGGTGGGAAAGAGCTTACAGTAATCTAAATGGTGGGGAAAGCTCAGAGGAAAAATAGAAATAGATAGAACCAAAATGGATTGAGAAATAGAAGAAAAGGTGAAGCCCTCTACAAGTTATGAGTTCTGACCAGTGTTAAAGGGGGGAGGGGGTTAAGACTTACATCAGGTGTGGGGAACTTCTGGCTCTCCAAAAATGGCTGAATTACAACTCCCACAAACCTGTGCCATTGGCAAGGCTTATTGGGGCAAGTGGCTCTAGACCAAGCAGATACTCATTACAGGCATGTTAAGTGAATCCAGTCAATGTTTTATGTGTTCCAATTCACCAAAGACTAGAGCAAGTCCAAGTTTTACAAGAGCCCAGGAGCCATCTAGCTCAGAAATGTCTGCACTGAGCAGCAGTGGCTTCAGGGTTTCAGATGGGAGACACTCTGAGCCCTACCTGGATATGCCTGGTATTGAACTTGGGACTGTCTGCATGCAAAGCAGATGCTCTGTTGTTCAGCTAATTCCCTTCTTGCCACTAACCCCCCTATCCACTTCAAGAAAACATGCAGCTTTGATTTCACAAATGCTCTTTTCCCATGCCCTTTCCTTCCTATATATTATATTAGCTGCCGTCTCCCTCTACAGACAAAGAGACACTACCTTTCCCAAACCATTCAAAATCTAGGAAGCAAAAGCAACTGTATTCTAAATGGTTTATTGATGCAATTCATCTGAGTGCATATAAGCTGGACTTGTGGAAATGGATTTTGTTGCTGCCAAGTGTGCTGTTATAACCTTGGTTGTGGTCCTTCAACTTCCTCAGAATAACATACAGCATTAAAATTTCTTCTGGCACACACAACGATTGTATGACTGCTCATTTGCATTGAGTCTACTGTTGTCAGTTGCTTTATCGGGTCCTTCACCCCCTCAATACAATGTCAATGGCGCCATTACAATGCAAATGTACCTATGCAATCTCCCAAGATCCCTGTTATAAAAACTCACTTGACTTGTCCAGCTCCAATATGCATGTTCTTATCTTAACCTTAGATAATCTTCCTAGATGCATATGTCTTTTTCATATTGTGAATTCTTTCAAAACCTTTCAGCCCATGTTAATTGGAAGCACTTAACACCACAGTCCCGAATCAGTGTACCTGGAACTGAAACCTAAAGCTGTAATTTGGGCTTGCTTCATAGTTTACTTATGAGAGCAGGGCTTTTCTTCAGCCAGAACTCACCAGAACTCAGTTCCAGCACCTCTCAGGTCGGCACCAATTGCCATTATAAGAGAACAAGGGAGGTGTTCATGGTGAATTACGGCATCTCTTTTTCTAGAAAAATAGCACTGCATTGGGGAGGGGGGTGAATGCTTACAGTTTGCTTTCTCTTGGTTTCTCATTTTACCAATCTTAAATTCAGTTCTTCACATTTCCATGTGACTTGTGCTTGTTTTTATGTCCTCATGAAAATTAGTACAGATTTCTTCTAATATATATTTTTTGTATGCAAAAATACAAAGTATTTTCCCCCCAAAATATATTGTCTCTTTCTTTGTTATCTTAACTAATATGTGCATTTATAGGCACACTTTACCCTCGTATATGCATTTTTGTACAATTTACTTCTCTGGAAAAAGAAAACTCAGAAGAAGTGCAAATTTGGAAAGATCTCTGTGTTCTGGTTTGCATCTTGTTTTGGAAAGTGCAAGTTAGATAAGTTCACTTTTAAATGTGAACCGAATAAAATTTCTTCCTCCATCCCTTGCTTACAATCAAAGTGCACATAAATAAATCCTCCTTTCTTCTCACTTCCATTAATACATCTCCTTTGTGAGTTCATTTTATAACATTCCCCCCTAAAAGTAGCCACCTCTATGTGCCTTTTCTTTCCATTCTTCTTCTTTCTGGTAGAAAAAATGGAAGTTGAGGTGGAGAGAAATCAATGGAAGCAACCACAGGGCTTGTGAATAATCTGCTGGCACTGAAGAATAAGAAATTGTGTGCCACAGAAAGGAAGAAACATTGGTAAGAGCATCAATTGTGATTTCAAGTTTTAAGGAGGGATGCAACCCCCACCCATATAAACCTGTGCACAATATGTTCATAATGTTTTATTTGTCCTGGTGGTGGGGGGGAGGGATGCAATGCTTGGTGAGAAATCAGCATTGAAAAAATATCCAGTAACTAAGAATCTGGAAGCTGCCTTACTGGTGCCTGCTTAATGTCAATGGACAGGGAGTTCCAAAATGAAATATTCTGTGGCACTTTTAAAGGTGTCAGTTCCACTGACTGAAGTGGTTGAATGGACATACCATTCGTCACAACAGGAAATTTCAAGGCACTTCTCCAATTGATCACAATATATCCTTAGCTGTTACATTCCCATTAATGGTACAGTGGTACCTCTACTTACGAATAACTCTACTTATGAATGTTTCTACTTATGAACGGAGCTCCGTCCGCCATCTTGGATGTGGTTTAGATAGGATTTTTTCTACTTACGAATTTTTAGATAGGGTTGCTTTGACTTATGAATTTTTTTCTCCCAATGCATTCCTATGGGATTCAACTTACAATTTTTTTCGACTTACCAATGTGTGTTCGGAACGCATTGAATTCGTAAGTAGAGGTACCACTGTACAGTGAAAGAATAACAGGGTGACCTACTGAGAGCCAGTGTGGTGTAGTGGTTAAGAGCGGTAGACTCGTAATCTGGGGAACCGGGTTTGCGTCTCTGCTCCTCCACATGCAGCTGCTGGGTGACCTTGGGCTAGTCACACTTCTTTGAAGTCTCTCAGCCCCACCCACCTCACAGGGTGTCTCTTGTGGGGGAGGAGGGGAAAAGGAGATTGTTGCTTTGAGACTCCTTCGGGTAGTGATAAAGCATGATATCAAATCCAAACTCCTCCTCCTCCTCCTCCTCCTCCTCCTCCTCCTCCTCCTCCTCCTCCTCCTCCTCCTCTTCTTCTTCTTCTTCTTCCTATTGTTTTTCTCCCCCAATACAGAACTTGGCTCTAATGGAAGTCGGGCGCCCATGGCAGTTAAGTTCAATCGGCAAGAGGGCATAAGAAATAACAATAAGCTTTTATCTGAGAAATCTATAAAGCTAAATCCAGTGAACGCAGAATGTAACAAAATATTAGTTTAACTGCCTGTTTACAGCCCCTCCATAAAACGGAAAAAATAGTCTATAAAAAAGATTCTGAAGCAACACTCCATAGAATGGAGGAGCATGCTTATTGTTTGAGCAGACGTTGTAAATTTGTTGCCACCCAGAGTTTTATTGATTATATATTTTTACTCAGATGCTTATCCAGAAATTTATTGTGTCAGTTTCCAATTTTATCTCTTTAAACTATGATTTCTAGGAAGATGCTATTAATGAACTGTTATTAGAAAACTAAAAGGGGATTGAGGATGGGCAGAAAGGAATGCAATATGTTTTAGAACACAACCACTATCTAGAAACATAAGCTACTAAGAGCCAGTTTAAATGGTGTGCTGTGTGCACAAAGCACAAGCGAGATGAGGCTTCTGTGTAGCCTGGTGGCATGTTCAAAGAGTTATTAACCCATGCAGCAACCATGGGGTTGGGCTCAAGAACAAAATTGATGCCTGGCCAACTCATCATTAGATGAATCTGAAGTCCTTGCTGTTCCAGTTCCAAGCAGGTTTTTAAGGACAATTGTGAATATTTTCTTTAAAACTTGCACAGCATTTTTTGATGTAAAAGCTAATGTCTGGGAGACTTTCAAGAGGGCCCAGGTTGTAAGTTCCTCCGAGGTTCTCCACGGGTTGCCTGCCTCTCTTCCATTGTCACTTTCAAAGAGTAATTTCAGTTGCCCAAGACTGGCAAGCTATTTTATGTTCCTTCTGCCATTATGCATGTTCAAACCATGTCCCACTATGGCAGGTCTTGATGTACAGGTGATCTAACTTGAGAGCTCAGGGAAGCACTTGTACGATCAGGAAGTAGAAGCTGGTAAGGTCAGGGGACAGCCTAGGGACACTTGGTGTGTGTGTTTGTGGCTGGGGATTGGTGGCACCTGAAACGTGATATAAAGAGCCTGGCAGCTTAAGGGCAGAGGCTAATGGATGTGGGAGGGACCTTTGCTCAGTGGTAGAGCATAAACTTTGCATGTAAAATATTATTTATTATATTTAACAACATTTATATACCACAAACTAGAATAAAGGACTTCTAAGTGGTTGGCAATAAACAGTCTCTTTAAAAGTCATTCAAAAGTACCAATAAAAACAAGTGTTAAAAACAAGTTACATAAAAAAGAAACATTAAATAAAATAAGTATAGAACGCTTATTAAAACCACTTATCAAGCTTACATGTTAAAGTTGCATGCCTGAGTAGGCTTGCCGAAGCAAAAACTTCTGAGAGAGCCCACTGAAGCCACCTGCCTGATATCCATGGGCAGCAAGTTCTGAAGTGTAGCTGCTGCTTCACTAAAGGACTGATTTCATGCAAGGGCAGATTGAACATTATGGGGTTCTTGCCAAAGCGCCAGTTCTGTGGATCTAAGTGGTTGAGTGGGCTCATATGGGGTGAGCCGATCCTTCAGATTCCAGGTAAATAGAAATGGACAAATCTGTGGATTTTTGCTTCCTTCACTTTATCATTTTTTGAATTATAAATCAAGTGTACCAAATTTCCACATTGGTTTGTGATTTTTTCATGTCCTTATAAAAATTCACCAGCATTTTAGTGTGCATTTATCCTGATACACATATTTTACAAGCAATTTTTCTAATTTTTATTCATTAATTTTTAGTTTTTATTCACACTTTGCTTTAATATACATATTTTTTTGGTTGGAGAGCTGCGTTGTAAAATTCAGAGACATAGGAATGTCAATTGTTTGGGGTACTGATACCTAAAAGATCACCTCATCTCTTATAGACCCAATTGATCATTGTGGTCTACAGGTGAGGGCCTCCTTGCTAAAGTTGTAAGTTTAATGCACATAAAATGCTATGTTTGAATGCAGTGTACCGTATTTAAAATTCCAAAGTGTGGGTGCCACAACACTAAAGGCCAAATTCCTAAATTGTGCGGAATGGATCTCATGCTAGTTACAAAAGATAAACATTACAAAATAACAAAGTAATAAATTGCAAACCAAGCAGTGAGGTTCTCTCTGCTATTTGCATTGGATAAAAATCTTAACAGTTGCTCTTTCCTAAATTACTGTACAGGTGGAGGGAACGGTGGAAACTCACTCTAGAGCTGCATTAATAAAAGAGCAGGGTGGATTATTTAGCTGTGTATCCAGAGGAAAGAAAAAGTCACAAGGGTGTTGCATCAGTACCATCAGGGAACTGGTCGGAGCAGGAGACATTTCAGCTCCGCTTTTATTTATTTACTCATGCCATTGCTATGTTGTTGTTGTTTAGTCGTTTAGTCGTGTCCGACTCTTCATGACCCCATGGACCATAGCATGCCAGGCTATGGTTTTCGTTGCTGCCTCCTGTATAATGTTACGAGCCTCCATCCATAGTTCTTCAGGCACTCTGTCCACCAAATCTAAATCCTTAAACCTGTTCCTCACTTCCACTGTGTATTCATAAGGGATTTGATTTAGATTGTATCTTACTGGCCCAGTGGTTTTTCCTACTTTCTTCAGTTTAAGCTGGAAAGTCAAAGCTCGTTTCTAAACGTCCCGGAATTTTTCCTTCCCAGTTTAGATAACAGTCTAATTCAGGGGTCCCCATACTACAGCCCGGGGGCCGGATGCGGCCCAATTGGCCTGCCAATCCGGCCCACGATGACCCCCGCCGCCCGCCGCCCGCTCTTACGGCGCGCAGCGCGGCAGCGCTCTCCCGGGTCGGGAAAAAAGCGCCGAAAATCCTTTGTGCGCATGCATATGGGCCTCTCCCGACCCGGAAGAGGTCATTTCTGGTGCACTTCCGGGTCGGGGGAGGCCCATACGCATGCGCACAAAGGATTTTCGGCGCTTTTTCCACCCTGGAAGCGCGCCGCCGCGCCAGTAAGCGCCCGTGCGCATGCGCATGGGCGGGCACTCCCCCGCCCGCCCGCCCGCACAGGCGCACGCTCCCCCGTCCTCCGGCCCACCGCGCGATCGGCGCGGTGCGAACCGGCCCAAACGCCGGCAAGTCTGGGGACCCCTGGTCTAATTGCAGCGAAAGTCTTATCCAGCTTTCAGTGCCCTTGCGTGCCTGAGAAAATAACTCACTTTCACTCCCTTGTTCATTAAAACAGAGATTTATTGCTTAAGGCAACTCCAGCCCGGAGAAGACAGGTCCATCTCGGCTGGAACTGTGACACACACAGACAGAAATAAAACATACGGTGTCATATGTTACAGAACACAACAGCAACAGGTACTACTTCCTGTTTCCTGTTTACATGGCACATCACAGAGCCCCTCGTGATACAGGACGACTGCTGAGCTATTAACCCTCTCAGCTCACAGTCCCCCTCTGCCCCAAAGAATTTGCTTACCACCTTCATAATAATTTTCTGTATAGAATAGGAGAGATTTTGCTATAGAATGGCAAATTTTATTCATAAATGAGTTTTGATGCAGATTTGGGAAATATGTTACAGCTAAAGTGAGGCTTTTTCTCTGTGAAATCCTGAAACAAAAACTTATCTAACCGAAGTGTCTTTCCTGATCCATCCTACCATGCTTTGGAAAGATTTTGCCCATAGTATTGCTACCTCCAAAGTCCTTTGGGCATCCCTGCTGAGTAGCACAAGCAAAAAAATTGATGTTTCAGGTGTCTGGTTTCTGCATTGATATGGCGTGTCTCCTGAAAAACATGCTGGAGGAGCTCTGCCTCCTCAAATAGTCAGAGATCCTCTGTCACTTCACTACATCCCTCAGGCCATGTACATTCCAAGTGATCATTCACATAGTGGTCATTTCAACTTTTGGCAAACACATACATCATTACTCTTCAGTAATGATGTATGTGTTTCCAGTTCCCTCACCCCATCCACCTAACTTGAACAAACAACACTTCCCACACTCCTTTCTGCTTCCCAACAGGCCACCCGGCACCCCACACCCTCAACTTCCTTCTTGTCCACAGTAATGACCTCTGAAATGCAGAGGCACCTGCGGTACAAATCTATAGAACTCCTGCTGAAACTGGGCTGTATTTCCTTTATAGTTTAGAAGCTACATGTGTGGGTATTTATGCTAAGGTTGTCCAGATCAAAGTCTCTTTCACACTCTCATGGTGCACCTTAATTTTATACTAAGCCTACTATCAAAAGCCATGTAACAACATCCAAACATGAGAGCTAGAGAAAGAACAATAGAATAGAATAGAACAGAATAGTAATTTATTCACCAAGTACTTACATACTTGGAATTTGCTTTGGCTAATTTTACAATGTAAACGTACTTTATACAAAATATCTGTGTGAGGATCCGAGTGTGCAGAACACTATTTCAAGCAAAGAGGAGCCACTCCGACTGTGCCTGGAGCTTTTGCCTTCTGTCCCTGTAGTGACTTTAGAACAGCTTGGGGTGGTTGTTGGTGCCTCTGGCGCCGAGTGAATTGCTCTAGTTCAGGCATCCCCAAACTTCGGCCCTCCAGATGTTTTGGACTACAATTCCCATCTTCCCCGACCACTGGTCCTGTTAGCTAGGGATCATGGGAGTTGTAGGCCAAAACATCTGGAGGGCCGCAGTTTGGGGATGCCTGCTCTAGTTGATAATGCTTGACTTTGCTATAAAACTGATTTAGGTCGTTTGCCAATTTCTGACTCTCCGGAGCAGAAGAATATGTTCTCTTATATTCAGAAATGTTCTGTAAATTCTTCCAAAGAGTAGCCGAGACATGTTTGAGAATTGAGTCTGAATCATAGGTTCGTTTTGCCACTATAATCTCCTTCATCAGAACAATACTACACAAACGTCTATTCCTCCTTAGTAAGAAAACATATATGTATCACCCCCCTATTTTTTCTATAAAATGAAGGTTGCATAATTCATGGAGGGTAAGGTGAAGCTGGAGGCTATACAGATTTTGGCTGATGTTTCTTGCATGGCGGCAGTACTGTCTTCCAATCTTCCCAGAAGTTCATAGAATCTTCCATTTCCGCAGCCTTTATTTCTTCCTCTCCCAAGGGAAGTTTAATCTTTAAAAGGGTCATTTCTTTTTTTGAAGATTGCATGCCATCCACTTCTGTAATCAGAGCAAATGTGAAACCGGGCTTCGGAAGCTAGTCTGTCGCAGGTTTAAATTCCTGTCATCTTCTGGGGGTCTTAATGCTCAGGTCCTGTAGAAATATAATGGGCAGCCCTTTATGTTTGATTTCCCCCCTTGCTCTCAGTGCTTTGAATAGTTTATAGCAACATTGTTGAATGTTACAATATTGCCATATGTCAGAGCTTCTGTGGGTTCTCTCAATGTCAAGGTGGGACAATTCAGTCAAGTAACATCTCCATCCACCAATAATCAAAAAGTCAATTAAAACAGTTTTGTTCCACTTCATTTAGACTACACCCTAAGATCCCTTCTGTTCCCCCCCATTCGCCTGGTCATCTACCCTGATAATGAATTATCTGTGCATTTTTACTAATGTTTCTTTCTGGTCTGTATGGTACTGTATATTCCCCTTATCAAATGCCTCCACCACTGTTTTCTCCATGTCTGTGACTTAAGCGCGTCAGGCATATTTTAGCTAAATACCAGGAGAAGCTTACCAATAGTAAAAATAGCACAAGGGTGCATGGGAGCAAACAGCCTGGGGTGGTGGGATTGGGCTCTCCTTTGCCAGAGGCACTGAAGCTGAGGCTGCATGGCCATATGTCATGGATGCTGAAGTCGGAGGTTATCACTGTGGTAGCTGGTGCCCACTGGGACCAACATAAGGCAAAGAGGCCAGTAGTAGGCAGACAGAAAGCCATTGACAGGTGGAACTAATGGAAGTTTTGGCCACATCCTCTTGCTGAATTCTTCAGGGGCAACACTGAGGCTAAGAAGGAGGAAGCTGACAGTAAGTGCCATCTCCTTGATTGGTTGGAAGGTGAGGGGTGACTATGAGGAAGGCTGAGATTGGAGGGGCAGGGTCCCTTCTGCCCTTATGGATCAGCCTCTGCTGGGATATCTGCACTGAGTAGAGGGTTAGACTAGGCGATCTCCAAAGTCTCTTCTAACCTACAGATTCTATGATTTATAAATTGAATGTATATAGCCAAGAGATTAAACCAACAAGACATTTCCCATCGGAATTTTAAAAGATCTTCAGATTAAAATGACTTTCAATCACAGATGAAGTTGATTGGTTCTGAGCTGATGACAACTTAGCAAAGAATGACTCTCTGTCCCAGAACTCTCTCCAGAGTCCAACTTATATCATTTGTGGTTTGAAACTCTGAACTGCTTGTCAGCATTTGGCAGAAGATTTAGACGACTCTGACACAATTTATGATCACCTCTTCCTCTCTCTTGCTCTGGGAAATACAATTATTTCAGGAACTCTTCTGCAGTCCAGACTTCTGGAAATGGCCATTTTCTCTCCATTTTAGGATGT
This sequence comes from Zootoca vivipara, assembly GCF_965207765.1. Classification (NCBI taxonomy): domain Eukaryota; kingdom Metazoa; phylum Chordata; class Lepidosauria; order Squamata; family Lacertidae; genus Zootoca; species Zootoca vivipara. The sequence continues at coordinate 7,021,749 of NC_142597.1, read as the reverse complement.
GAAGATAAGAAAGCAAGAAAAAAATGTTTCAGTTAGGAACACCAGAGCAGAAGGACACCAGGATATTTAAAAGCTTAAAGCTTTGCATGACTAATGACTACCTCTTATGGAGCAGAGAACACTTTCTACATTTGAAATAGGACCAAAAAAAAATCTAATACTGGATAATCATATCATATGGGATGCCCAAGGAGAAAATTACTAAGCAACAGTGATTGAATTATATTAAGAGGTTTTGCTATTGTAGGCAAGAGGATCATTACAAAAAAAGTGGTTTCTCCATTTTCCAGCCTATTTTAGCATACTTAATAGCAGCAGTTCACACCTTTGCTGCTGCTACAAGCAGAGACTCAGTGCTAACACACCATCATTTACATCCCTTGCAAGTGTGGCATGGCGCCACAAATTTCGCTGCCAACAGGGATGGGGAGCATGTGACCCACAATATGCTGTTTTACTAGAACTCCCCTCATATCTTACCATTGGCCATACTTTATGGAGCTGATTGGAGTTGGAGTCCAACAACATCTGGACAGTGTTCTCGAAGCTACCAACATAAGTTTGACCAAACTGCGGGAGGCAGTGGAAGACAGGAGTGCTTGGCGTGCTCTGGTCCATGGGGTCATGAAGAGTCGGACAAGACTAAACGACTAAACAACATCTGGAGGGTCACAGATTTCCTTTCCCTCTCATACATCATCATCATTATTAAAAACAACTTTATTTTTTTAGTTTCTCTGAATACAGGAAATAAACAACCCCCACCCATCACGAAATGTATACACACACAATGTAAATGATCCAGTCAGATGTTAAGCAGGTTCCCACAACCTCCCTTTCGGTCCAAAACTCAATTAGTCACACTGAATAAGAGGAGAATTGAACACAATGTTGGATGCAAAAAGCAAACAATTCCATGCACTGAGTTCTTAATATTTTATTTGGACCCCAGTCATGCAGCATTCACCCACTTGTGATCTGAGGCCTGGATGAAAGTCTCATGGGCAGTTGTTTCCAAAGTGTGAATCCTATCACCCAGCATCCTGTGCCACTACATCTGATGAAGAAATTGCAGGCTGAGCAGACAGTTACCACTTGATCAGCATTGACACAGCACTTGATGAAGGGACCAATGTAGGAAACATGGCTCCATAAAGCCTATACTCCAAGACCTGCTCTTCACTCCAAACATGCTCTCTATGGCATTATTTGACTGCTTGCCTGTCTTCAACACTCCCTCATAGTTGCTTGTGCCTGGAATCTCTTTACCTATTTGGACTGCACTAATTGCTTCTCATCTATCTATCTATCCTAAGCTGCAACTTAGGGAACATGGAGTGTTGCTGGATCTCAAGGAGCCTAATCTAAAGACTCAGGGTCTTCATGAGATGTGTAGAATTCCAGGTCAAGGGACTAGAACCAAGGAACCAGGTTGCTTTGTGGTTGGCTCAAAGGTTTCTGATACAGGCGTACCTTGGAAGTCAAACAGAATCCATTCCGGAAGTCCGTTCGACTTCCAAAACGTTCGGAAACCAAAGTTTCTGCAGCCAATCAGAAGCCATGGAAGCCCCATCAGACATTTGACTTCCAAGAATAGTTCACAAACTGGAACAGTCACTTCCAGATTTGCAGCGTTTGGGAGCCAAAACGCTCGAGAACTAAGCTGTTCGAAAACCAAGATACGGCTGTATTTCCTTTACCGCACAAAACATGGGGAGTTACCTTATGTGGTCAGACTTAACCATATAGTCTAATACTGTCTACTATGACTGGAAGTGGTTCTCCAGTGATTGAGGCAGAGGTCATCCAAATCACTTGCAACTTGAGCTTTTAAACTTGATCCTTTAAATTGGAGGTGTCAGGTGTGATGGAGCAGCCTGTAGCCTGCATAGTGAGAAGGAGGGGAGGTAAGCAAATCGCTAACCAAGCCTATTCTCCTTTGGTCTTCGTCACTGCCACCAAGTGGATATCTTTATTCACTGACTGCCTCTACTAAATAGCCCACTAACCTCTGAAACCTATGCAAAGGCCCAACCAACTTTCTGCACTAGGTAATGTAGTAATGCATGGGGTGGCTAGCAAGCCACAAAATTAACCCCAAATTCTTACTTTTGCTAAAGGTTTTTTTTTAAAGGCAGCAATTTAAATAATCACATGAAAGCATCCAAACCCAATGTCAGCACCCCAAACCCAATCACCCTCCAAAAATTTATCTTAGATCTATTTATGCAATTGCTATTTGTGTGACTGACATCTCATCTAATTTTGTCCCAGAGAGGTAGTAGATAGCAGTCATGACCCAATTTAGCAAGATTAGTACTGTTCTAACTGTGGCCCAGTATTCAATATAAAGCAGAGGAACCAACACGGTGCCTTTCAGACTTTGGACTACGACTCCCATCATACCTGACCATTGGCCCTGACCAACATCTGGCTTCTTCTGATACATAGTTTTACTCTCAAAAGATCTGCATTTGTTTGCTGAAGCTGAAACCCTTAAATGCATGCTTGAGAAATTCATATTTTCTTAAACTTAATGGAAGAAGTCTGTGACTCTTGGGCAAAGTTCCAGAGGCAATATCTAAGAAAAATCACCTCCTTCTAGGTGGTCTATTTCAAACTTCAATGGGTTAACATGAGAGCTCCTGGCAACTGGTTTTATCTGAGGAGTGTTCTTGCTTTGTTTCCTTGTTCAGTTCTGCTGATGTAATATCTCCCATAAATCGAAAGATAAGAGCTGGGTACAGTATGTCCTTTTGATAAATTTACTGTGATTCCTTGGAGGGGAACAGAGAGAGAGAGAGAGAGAGAGAGAGAGAGAGAGAGAGAGAGAGAGAATAAAAACTAGCATTTCACAGCTGCATGGTTACAATATTTGCAGTCTGCTCTCAAAATAAGAAGAGACATATATCTCAGGTGGTGATTAAAGGACTTGGGGGCAGGGGGAGTCTTCTACAGCAGCTGGTGCTACTTGGTGTCCCATCTTTGTTGCTCATTATCCCAAGTTGAACTCCTGCATTGCTAAGTGCTGCATGTTGCACTACATGAGAGGAACCCTGCATTGGTAAGTGTTGTGTATTGTCATAAGAAGAGCCCTGCATTGCTAAGTGTTGTGTGCTACGCAGCAGTACAGGGCACAAATCAGACCTGCAAATAAATTAAGTTCTACACAATATATATTGCAAAAAAATTAAGTTGTAGTACAGAGTTAAATTCATGTTGGAGGAAGTAAGGGAAGTGTGAGGCAGCTATGGTACTATACTACTAGGTAGTAAGGTGCATGAGTTTGACCAAAGTGTGGGAGGCAGTGGAAGACAGGAGTGCCTGGCGTGCTCTGGTCCATGGGGTCACGAAGAGTCGGACACGACTAAACGACTAAACAACAACAACAGTAAGGTGCAGTAGGCTTTGGAAGACCAGGATTCAAATTCCCACTCAGGCATGAAGCTCACTGAGTGATAGTGGGCCAGTCAGTCTAACTTTCCTCACAGAATTGTCGTGAGGATAATGTGGAGAGGGAGACCATCCTTGAGTTTCTTGGAGGAAGAGTGGCATATAAATTTCTTCTCCTTCTTCTCCTTCTTCTCCTTCTTCTCCTTCTTCTCCTTCTTCTTCTTCTTCTTCTTCTTCTTCTTCTTCTTCTTCAACTGACATCACTAGTCCCTTCCATGAGCCTGCAGTTTAAAGCTGTTCAAGATTAGCTTGTTTGATTACTCTTACCATGTTGCAGAAAACAGAAGGGACCATCCCAAACATGCTATTAAAAAGTCTTTAATGCAATCATCCAAGAATAACCCAACATATTTCAACCTAGCAAAACACCATATTGTCACTAGAGACATGGATTTGTTTATGTTTTTTTGCAGACATAATATGGGCGCAGGGGAGAGAGGAAGTTTCGCACATCTTCACCTTTGTTATTCTCTTTTCAGTAAGTACAATTAGTTTATCCCAACACCAGTGGTTAACAATAGAAGCAAACCCTAAGAAACAATTTGTATTTTTCACACATCTCTTCTCACCCCAATCCATACTGTATCTTCTGGGGCTGACAATCAGCAGTCCCTGGATATCAAGGACAAATAGACTTAACTGATGAATGAGTCCCTGCTTTGCTGATACGACCTCCCATCTATCAGGCAGGTGATCACACAATAGGCAAAGCCAAAGGACTAATATTCACCATTGCTCGTGTGTGTGTGTGTGTGTGTGTGTGTGTGTGTGTGTGTGTGAGAGAGAGAGAGAGAGAGAGAGAGAGAGAGAGAGAGAGAGAGAGAGAGAGAGCACATCTGATAATTCTCAGTTGCTCTTTGCAATGCTTCCAAAAGTTCCCCTCAACCAAAATGCTTCCCATATTTTGGATTTCCAAGTTATGGTCCTGTATTGGAAGTGAAGCTAATAAGAACATAAGAAGAGACCTACTGGATTCGGCCAGTGATCCGCCTAGTGAGCATGCTGTTCTCACAGCAGCTAACCAGATGCCTATGGGAAGCCTGCAAGCAGGACATGAGTGCAACAGCGTACTCCCAACTTGTGATTCCCAGCAAGTGGTATTCAGAGACATACTGCCTCTGACACTAGGGGCAGAACATAGTGATCATGGCTAGTAGACACTGACAGCCTTATGCTAATGATGCATGCGCACACGCCCCCCCCCCCAGTTGCCGCAGGGGTGCTGTGCATACAGTTTCTTGCAGCTTTCAGTTCTTTCACTTCATTCATAATTTCCCCCACCCCAAAGATTACTGATACACATATTTACAAAAAGAAAAGCAAGTTTGATGTATACATGACAGCCTCATTATTCTCATCCTTTGTGGTGTTTTACTAATATGGAAATGCCCATGTTCAGCATTAAAACACCACCCCAAATAGCACTTTTCTCGGCCTTAGCCTGATCGGGGGTGGGGTGGGGGGTGGGGAGGAAAGACAATGGAGACTCTGGGCAGAAGCTGACTGAAGTCAGAGTCTGGAACTGGGGTGCCAACCTGAATATATAATTTTTTTTTTGGGGGGGGGGGTAAACTCTACCCCACATAACTGATCACATGATGCAGCACACACAAACCATTTGAATGTCAGTGCCCATCAGCTTTGGGGGCCCCCAGCCCCCTCAAATATTTAATTGTGATGGCCAAAGGGACTTCAGCCCCTATGGGTTGGCTCCTATGGAACCATGTAAATCTTCTCTTCCCAGAACTAGCAATGTTTGCTAGGTTTTGTGACTCCCTAAAGTGAGCAGCGTAAGTGCTACTGGTAACTCAGGGGCCATTTCTTCCCAATTTTCAGGGTATGCTACAGCTGCTGCTGGGAAGACTGTAGTCTTTGGGTTCACAGCCTTTATCTATCTGATGAGTTTATGGTCTCTCTGTGTGTTTTTTACTCACTGTTTCATTCTCTCTCTCACTCACTCTCATTTGAAAAACACCAAATACCAATTTGTTTCCACCTTGTATATTTTGGGAGTTCAAGTACTGCTCAGTATGCTGCTGACCTTTTTAGTATTCCATATTTTGATTATCCACCCATTTCCCTCTTTCCTGCAGGCACTTTGGGTCTGTGAACACAGTAAACAGGCAGGATATGCTCAACCTAATAAATAGGTTGTAACAGTGCTACAGAACCATAACCATAATTTACAATATATGATGCATCCAAATGTTTCAGCGCTCAGTTTTTGTTACAAACTTGCCAAATGGGAAGAAAGCTGAGAGAGAATAGATCAGACAGTGTCAGTACTAGGCAAAGGCAGGGACAAAGGGAGGGAGAGGTTTCACTAGGATTGATTTATTGTAAGGGGTTACTTGGAGAAATGAAATGTAAGTGCATAGCTGCATATTCACATCGCAGGTCTTGCCAAATATATTTTGCTGCCTAAGACAGACAATATGGTTCCCTTCACAGCTCCACATACAGAAGCTAAGTGGACTGGTAGTTTGACTCTTATTTCAACTATGGTGATGGGATGACATTCTCCACCACACCTGAGGCAGCAGCTTTTATTGGGGGGGGGGGCAGAAGAGGCCACATGGCAACAAAGATGAATGGTAGGGGATTCAGGATAAATAGGTAACAGTTGCTCCTGCTGCTTCTGAGCATCTGCCTTAATGAGTTTCAGTTGTATGTTTGTATTGGTTGGTTCCATGTATGCCTATGTTTTGCATGCTACACTTTTCCCCCTTGAAATGTGATGGATTGTTGAATGATTTCAGATCCACATTTTAAAACTGATGGGTTTGTTGGTCAAATAGCTACTAAAGACTTAAAGTAAAATAATTTCACATGGAATGTTTATAGTTCCAAAGCTACAAGAATCAACATCTGAGCATGTACAAAGATGTTGGTGGTGATTTATACTTAGTCATGCTGAATGTTTGTGTGCACAAGCTACAAATTAACTTGTCATCAAACTGAATTTAAATTATGAGAATATTACAGTTCACTAGAGAGAGATTCAGGCTCAGCGTACATCAGATTCAACCTCCAAACTCACCAAGTAGGAGATTTGATGACAGGAATCACTTTGTGACTTAAGAGTTAAAAGGTAAAGGGGCCCCTGACCATCAGGTCCAGTCGTGTCTGACTCTGGGGTTGCGGTGCTCATCTCGCTCTATAGGCCGAGGGAGCCGACGTTTGTCCGCAGCTTCCGGGTCATGTGGCCAGCATGACTAAGCTGCTTCTGGCGTACCAGAACAGTGCACGGAAACGCTGTTTACCTTCCTGCCGGAGCGGTCCCTATTTGTCTACTTGCACTTTGATGTGCTTTTGAGCTGCTAGGTGGGCAGGAGCTGGGACCGAGCAACGGGAGCTCACCCCGTTGCAGGGATTCGAACCGCCGACCTTCTGATCAGCAAGCCCTAGACTCTGTGGTTTAGCCCACAACACCAACTTGAGTTAATTCTGTTAGTGTTAAAGTCAACTAGCCAAGAAGGGGCTATTTTGTGTAATACATTTTAATTACAGTTCTATTCCCTTTGGCAGACATATTTTTCATGTCTTTTATTAAGACTCAAAACAAGCCTGTGGGCTAGGCTAACAGATAGTCACTTCTAGCTACTAGCCAGCAATGATGGCTATGCTCTGCCTCCACAGTTAGAGACAGTAATGTTTCTGAATACCAGCTGCTGGAAAGCACATGAGGGAAGAGTGTTCTTGTTCTCCAATCCTGCTTGTGAGTTTACCATAGGCATCCATTTGGCTACTATGAGAGCAGGATGCTGGACTAAATGGGACATTAGCCTGATCCAGCAGCAGGCTCTGCTTGTATTCTAATTGCCATCACAAAACCACCCAGAAATCTTTGAGGCTGAAGCAAGGATTGCTTTGTACATCTTTCAAGCCTGGGTCCAGTGGTTGCATTCAGTGCTAGTTCTACTCAGAGCAGACACATTGAAATTAACGGAAATGACTAATTTGGGTACATTGATTTCAATGGATCTACTCTGAGTAGAACGTAGTTGGATACAACAACATCACTTTAATCACTACATCACACCAGTGCAGTAATGAATGAAACACCTGCAAGACCAGACCGAATCATCAACGCAAGAGAAGCAGCAATGTCTTACAGTGGCTTACACTGGGGATGATGTGGGCTTGTTATTCTAAGCAGGTTGCCCTATTTCATTTCATTTTATTGTTAGAATAATCTAGTGTACCAGAAAAGCTCAAAGGCACTTTCCACATATTCATCCTTTAAAGATCAGCTTTATCTCTTCCCTTTGCCTCTGGTTAATTCGTTTCTGTCTTCACAAAAGGATGCCTTATTGCACCTGCAGCATCATATTTGCAGTCAACAACACAAACAGCTCTTTTACTTGTAAAATTCATTTGCCGTCATCCCCGTCTTTGTTTGCATCTGTGCAATTATCTCCCCTGCCCCGACACATAAATACATTTTTATTTATTTTTTGGTCCTCAAATAGTCAGACTAAGTATTCTTTGATCCAGGAGAAACAAAGCGGGCACCCCTTCCTGTGGTGCTGAGGGGGTGGCTCTGGAGTCATCCATGTCAGTAAAGCATAAAACCTGCAGGGGGGTGGAATCTTCTTTGTAGGAATATTTCATCCAATAATTACCCAAAGGCTGTGGCTTTTGTAGAACTAAATCTCTGTGGGGTCTCTAAAGTAGAAACAAAAAAAAAATCTTTGTGTGACTAAAGGCTAAAACAAAATTGCACACTTCCAATTGAATCAACAGTGAAACTACCTTTATTCCCCCTCTTACATTTGTAGCAGACATGGGATGTCATGTGGGAATTATTGTCTTAGATTTTCCTTGGCAGTGAGAGTCAAGTCTTGGCATGTTTGGACCTTAAAGACAATGCTCTTTAGCATTTTCATACCCACCTTTAACCCCAATCTGCACTATGGGACTCCTTTAAAATGTGTGCTATATACTGCTATGAACTTCCTGTTTCACTAGGTTTTGTTTCCTTTGGTTTGAAATGCATTGCATATTATATCAGCAGCAGCAGGGGTGTACAACAAAAACACAAAAGAGCAGATACATTTAAAATAAAACCAAACAAAAACAATGTAAAATAGACATTCATGAAAAACCAACACATTATACTTGACTTGGCAGCTAATTGGCACATGATGCAGTGCCTTTAACATTGGTCTCATGTGTCCATGGTAGGAAACCTCACATAGCAACCTAGTCGCTGCATTCTGTGCCAGCTACAGCTTCCAAGCCAAATATAAGGGTATTCCCACATAATGTGCATTGCAATAATCCAGTCTTGATGCTATCAGCACATGGATCCCAGTTGCTAGGCTATCCCTGTTAGTCATTGCTGGGAAGCCATCCAAAGCTGATAACTGGTCCTCCTTGTCATTAAGGTTGCCTAGAGCTTTAGCAATAGAGATAGATTCACAATCACCCCAATACTACTATCCTATCCCTTCAGAGGGAGTGCAATCTAAGACAGGTTAATCTAAAACAGGTTAATTCCTCAACTCCCAGACTTAGGAACAACTTACTCAACATGCATTCACCTTATCAGGATTCAACAACAGTTGTGTTGTCTGCCTCTGAGGTCTCCAGCTCAGAAATACTAGTAGAACCCACCCTCTCTGATGGAGCTGGTGACTGTTAAGAGTAAATTACACCACTTTAAACGAGGAGGCATATTCAATGAGGCTTCTCTCATTGAAGGCGGAACTGGCAACTCATATCAAAGTGCAGCTCCTATTTAAAGCTTGTCTGGCAGGAAGTTAAACCTGAGCACGTCAAAGTGCAAGTAGATAAATAGGTATCACTTCAGCGGGAAGGTAAACGGCGTTTCCGTGCACTGCTCTGGTTCACCAGAAGGGGCTTAGTCATGCTGGCCACATGACCCGGAAGCTGTCTGCAGACAAACACCGGCTCCCTTGGCCAGTAAAGCGAGATGAGCGCCGCAACCCTAGAGTCGTCTGCGACTGGATCTAACTGTCAGGGGTCCCTTGACCTTTACCTGATGTTTATTGGTGCTGAAATGACGTTTGAGGCCTGCTCTTATGGCATATCCAGTCTAAGCCCTGCATGGTACTGTCCATGGTGCTGGATGCATTGCCTTACCAGAATGCTAAACCTTGCCCTCCTTCGCTTTGACTCTCTCTGATTGTCATGACTGTCAAATTGCTGCAGCTGTTGTTTAGAACCAAACAATCTGTGGCTCATGCTCATAGTGGTGAACCACAGTTTTCCATCACATCTGAATCCAACCACTGTTATTTAATTCCATTGAGTTTTCAGATGGGACCAATCACCCACTAAGGTGTTAAGAGTGAACTCTAACTCTTCTAAAATCCCTAGCTTGGGATTCTAAATAAATGACAGTATTCCATCAATGCATTGATGGAAATGAGTTATTTTATCTCCCAAATTATTGTTGGCTGTTACCCTGTTTGATTAAATGCTTAGTTAGGTTCATTTATCCAAATAAAGTAATTGCTTACCATTTTTCCAATCATGTATTTGGTTCCCTTGAGGCTCAAACTAACATCTACTCCACATTAAGAGTGTTGCTGCAGTCTGATGGCCTCCCAGTGGACCTTAGTACTCTGATTATTTTTTAATGAGAAAATCAGCAAAATGACAATCACCAAACAAATATAAGTAATGCTAGTAATACACATAAATCTCATGACTGTTTCTAGAAGTTTCTGTAGAGCTATCAGAAGTCTGCAGGAGCATCAGAGTGATACTTGCATCATAAATCTGATTGCAAATAATGCTTATCTGAAGAGCCTTTACTCTATGGGTAACAATCTCTTTCTTAAACCTAAGATTTCCCTTAGTATATTACACATGAAAGCTCATACCTTGAAAGATTATATTTAGTTGATCTTAAAGGTGCCACTGGAATTATTAAAATATTTTTTCATCTTTCATTTTGTTATTTACAGTCATATCTTGGTTTAAGTACGCTTCGGTTTGAGTACTTTCAGTTTAAGTACTCTGTGAACCGTCTGGAATGGATTAATCCACTTTCCATTACTTTCAATGGGAAAGTTCGCTTTAGGTTAAGTACGCTTCAGGTTAAGTACAGACTTCTGGAACCAATTGTGTACTTAAACCAAGGTACCACTGTATTATGACTAAGATTTCCCTGTGACAAATGTGCCAGGATGCCACAGAGACAAGGCCAACCTGCAGTGCTTCTCCATTACTTGTAGCTGCCACCACCCACTACCAATTCACCCGAGTTTGGGGCAATACTGTGGCAGAATATTCCTGCAAAGTCCAAGTACAGTGCATCTTAAATGGCCTTAGGTTGTGGCTCTCCTACTGGTCCTGCCTTGGCATACAGCTGAGGTGAAACACATCATGGGACCCTTCAGATGTTGTTGGACTACAATTCCCATCATCCCTGACCATTGGCCATGTTGCATGGGATTTCTGGGAATTGGACTTAGAAAGCCTTCTTATATCTCATCCATCCTGTGCACTGCAGTTGACAGGGTGTGTTTGTGTGCTTGTTGCCCCACTGGTAGACTTGGTCCACAAGTCAGTGATGCGTTTGCAAATTTTAGCTGAATTCAGACAACATTGTATTCAATTTCCCAATATTTATTTATCTGTTAATTTTTGCATTTTCTGTTATTTTTCACACAACTTAAACACCACTTATGGAAATCTAGCAGAATCTAGTGAAAATTTAGTGCTCATTTCCATGTAAATTGCTTCCAGATAAATCCATTTGCAACCCTATTAACCCAGAAAATCATGGTAGTATTGTGCTGTAATTGTACCACAGTTTTAGATAACAGAAAAATAAAAATCAGGTGTGCCTGAAGCACCAATAATTCTATGTGATAATTGTGCTCGACCCAGATCTCACTCACTTATTCATGTGTGTTTTGTTTTTGGAAAGGTGGGGCACTGAGTTTCCAAGTTACTCTTAGCCATGGCTTGGGAAAATCTATTTGTCTCTTATTTTCAAATCTTCAGTTCAGCAGTCCACATGCCTATATCAGCTTGATTTTTTAAAAAAGTTTTTCTAAAACTATCAACATTTTAGTGTGAATTTCTCCAAATATATTTGTTTTTGCATGCAATATCGCCTAATAGATTTTTTTTTGAAAAAACAATTTCCACTAATATATGCATTGCTATGCACACCTAGTATATGCATTTTTGCACACTTTATTTGACAGGGGGAAAAATAGATTGCAAAATTCAGAGAAGTGTGAATTTCAAAGGACGGCTGTGTTTCTGTTTGCTTATTGTTTCAGAAAGTGCAAATTAGGTAGGTTTGCTTTTAAAAGCAAACTGAATTGCATTTATTCCCCATCCTTAGCTTGACTGCGGACTTAAATGTTGGGCCTCTGCCTGTCTTCCCTCCTTCAGAGACCGGGAAGACCATTCACCTCCTCACCGTAGGAGACAACAGGGATCATTATTTTCACAATTAATCTCTGCTAGCCACAATTGCTGTCATTGCTGCATTAGAGACATCCTCTTGTATTAATTTTGACTGATTTATTATTTGTTTGAAGAGATACCTCACAGGCTGAGAAAACATTATCCTTTCAGCTTAGGGAGAAATACGTTTATCAGCATTTTGCGGAGAACACATCTTTTCCATTTTTAAAAGGGGTTTTGCTTTCTATGTTATTTATCATCTTGCTGACTGCCACGCTGCATATGAAACAATCTAAGACCCACATACATTCTCTACATCCAAGGGAAATTTGCTGCTGGACAAAGACAATTCAAAATTTCCTCCATTATATTTTTTTATATTTATGACAATGGTTCCTATTCCTTGAAAGCATAACCCATTGTCAGTAATGTACAATAAGGAATATTATACAGTGACAGCACATAATTCAGCTAGAAATTAACTTTCCAGATCCTCTGAGTGTGAAGCACCATTTGCTTCACCAAGTGAATAGCTCTGAGATTTGAAATTTATTTCTCCGTCCCCCTTCTCTACTCTAATTTTCACTCTGCAAAGAAATGGGATTGCTTAAAAAGAAGAGATGACTAAATGCACTTCAAACTAATTGTTTAGGAGATTAGGGTGTACCATTCCTCAGGTGCTGGACGTATGCCAGACAAGATGGAAAGCTTATTATGAATACCCTTGTCCCATAGAGCTTAACACTCTTCGCCATGCATTCTCTTCTCACTTGGTTTTTTCGCCTGTATCACATCTCCAGCATTGTCTAAAACCTGAATGGGAAACCTGTGACCCTTCAGGTGTTCCGAGATTACAATTCCCATCCTATATAGGGCCGTGCTGGCTCACACTGATGGGAGTGGGATCCCACTACTTCTTAAGGGCTACAGGTTCCCACTCCTGAGCTAACGGTTAACCAGGTCTCCTCTAGCTAGGCAGGTGTGAGGGCGCATTCACACATTGCCTCTAAATCACCATAACACCACTTTAAACAGGCATGGCTTCCTCCAATGAATTGTGGGAGCTGTAGTTTCTTAAGGGTGCTGAGAGTTATTAGGAAACCCTCCCCTTCCCTCACAGAGCTATGATTCCAAGAGTTCCTTACGAAGAGGTATTGATTCTTAAACCAACCTGAAATTGTAGCTCTGGGAGCAGAATAGGGGGTCTTTTAACAACAGCTTCCATGATTCTTTTAGGGAAACCTTGACTGTTTAAAAGATGTATCATAGTATTTTAATTGTATGGAGTAAAGGTGGTGTAAGTCTGTCATACCTGGATCATAACCAGATGAAACCACCTGGGAACTAGTGATGTATTGATCAGTCTACTTCCATCAAGTTCAGCTGGGCATTAATCCCCATAGGCTACTGTCCTGTACACACAGTGCACCTGTACCCATGCCTACTCTGAAGTAAGTACTATTTAATTCAGTGGGGCTTACTCTCAGGCAAGAGGGGTTAGGATTGCATCCTTCTCTGAGAGGAAGTCCCATTGAGGCCTATGGAGCTATACTTCTGTATAGGAATGCAGGGTTAGTCTTGATGAAGCTCTCATTGGCAGATGTAAACTATGCAACCAGATCACCCAAATAAACAAATTACATTGGATATCTCTGTTCTTATATTTGCTTAATGCTAACATTTTATGATTGCTGTACCACATTCAGATCTAACCCTCTATTGAATTTTGCCATTGGAAAGTGTGAGGTGGGACTGACTTTCCAAATTAATCTCAGGCATGAGGTGTAGTAGAAACTAATTTTTTGGGCTATATGTTAGCTAGGGCTATGCACAGATACTACCACCCCAGTCCACTCCATGGCCCTGAGCTGTAATCAGGTCAATTTGCCTTTTGCCCTCTGGATCTATCTCTCAAACAATATGGGAGTTGGGGCTAAGGATTTTAAAATGATTTATAAACCCTTAAAATGTGGGGGTGCATGGCACCATGTAGACTCAGAGCCTCCTGCTTAACAGCTGCTAAGTTAGGACCCAGTCCTGCGTAGTGCTGTTCTACAAGCTGCTTTCCTGGAGGAAAACCACTTGAGAAGCACCACTCACACCACACAGGGTGAGCATTGATGCTGTGGGATGGGGCATCAGGTAGAAAGGAGAGCCATGGTGTCGGACCTACTTTCTGCCAGGAAGGCGCAGCCAGCAGTCAGGTAGGTCTCAGCCTCTTTCACGACCTGTCTTGCCTCTCCTTCCTGTTGACAGTCAAAGATCCTTCTGGGCCACCCCACCCCAACTTGCAGCAATCCCTAGCTGCTTCTACCCCACACATCCTAATGATAGCTGTGTGCACTGGCCACATGATTTGACTTATACCCTTATACCTGTAGCTAAGAGTCTGCCTTGAACCCCAGTCTGCCTTGGAGTCACTCTATGTTTTTCCCCATTTGAACCATTATTTGGGACTGAATTAGATCTGTTAAAAGGGAAGCTATGTGACTGCCCCAATTCACTATAATTGTGAATCTAAAAATATCTATAACAATGCTTCCCTTTCCCCAGAAGTGGATGAAATTTGCAAGCACAGCATCCCTCCCAAGTGGATTAACCTCAACCCAAATGCAAGAAGATGCACCCGAAATTTGAGGTGTGCGTTTGTTTTTTGTTTTGAGCATTTATTTTTTATTTAACAAGGGACAAATTTTTATCTTCTGCCAGAAGTGGATGCAATTTCCAGGTATGGCCACCCCTTCTGAGGGAGTGAAGCCTGCCAAATTTCAGAATGATATCTACAGTGGTTCATCCACAAGTACAAACTTTACCATTTTGGAGTGCATATAAGAGGAATCCTTGAAGATGGAAAAAATAGCTTGGATCACTGGAAAGACTGGGGTAATTGAAATGTAAAACCCCCACCCCACCCGACCCCCAACAGCTTCCTCAATTGTGATTGCAAAAAGGCTCCATTGTTACACATATTTATGCTCTTTTAGCATGAAAACTAGGTTGTAAGCAATAATGCCCAATAGTGCAACTGGGTGGTAATCAACTAACTTTTACTCAGAGTAGATTCCTTGAAATTAGGTCCATTAACTTCAATAGATCTACTCTGAATAAAACTTAGTTGAAAAGCACCCATAGTCTCAAGGATTTTGGTCATGTGGGAGCTGGTTTCCTCAATGCCTTCGAAATTTTGCCTCATCCATTCTCATGCTTACAGAGTAGTATCTCATAATATGGCACACACATACAGCAATATTTCATTCCAAAGTCTGCAAATGTTGTTACTTTAGTTTTTACCAATGAAAAATAGACGCAGGGAGAGAAAGTGGCTTTTCCTGAAGCAAATGGTGAACTGACTGATGAACCTGTGCATGTTCTTCCACTACCTCATGCTGGTTCTGAGTATTCAGTGCACTTTTGACAACCGCTAATGGTTAGATGCCAGTGTGCCTTAATTTGCCCCAAGCTGCAAATGCCAAGAAGGACCTGAGATTGTAGTTATGTGTAGCAGTCTAGTTTTATTTTTATTTTTTATTTCAATCTGCTGACTCTCCTAGATATTTAGAAGCATTTATAGAAGATGCCACCCACTGATAGTTTTTTCTTCATGAGTATCTAGGTCTACAGTTATTATGAGATACAAAAAGAAAGGAACTATAACAAAACCACATAAAATACAGTCCTTCTGCCTTGCCTCCCCTGTTCAAAACCTGCATCGATCCCTTTATGCTACTTTTGTTCCTGCAGAAATAATGGACAAGGAACAGGAATGCATTTTATCAGGGCTGGCTAACCCTTTTCAGACGGAAGATGACATTATTTAATGGGTACACTTCCAGGAAGGGGGATGTCACAGTGGATGGAGTAGTAGATGTGACAGTAGTCCATGTTCCAGTCACACAAAAGTGTGAGGTTTCTGTGTGCTTGGCCCCCTCTATCCAGGTACCCAACAGGCATTGTCATAGTTAAGCATTTGGGAAGGGGTAGAATAGGCCTGTCAAGTGGTCATGGCCTAAGGAAAATCCCAAGGGCCAAATAAAGACACTGAATGGACTGCATTTGGCTTCCACACCCCAAACATCCCCATTGATCTGGGTGCGTATGAAGGCCTTAGCACAACCATGTTGACATCTATTATTGGTTCCTGGCTATAAATTGCATGAGGACATGGTGCATTCACTGGATGGCTATTGTCAAACAGTGGTTATCCACTTGGTGTTACCCGGTCTCAGATACTATCTCCTCCATGCCAAAGTGTCAGTGGAGGGCAGGGGTAGGCAACCTAAGGCACATGGGCTGTATGCGGCCCAACCGCCTTCTCAATCTGGCCCATGGATGGTCTGGGAATCAGCGTGTTTTTACATGAGTAGAATGTGTCCTTTTATTAAAAATGAATCTCTGGATTATTTGTGGGGCCTGCCTGATGTTTTTACATGAGGAGAATGTGTGCTTTTATTTAAAATGCATCGTTCAGTATTTTTTTCCAAAATATAGCCAGCCCACCACATGGTCTGAGGGATGGTGGACTGTCCCATGGCTGAAAAAGGTTGCTGATCCCTGGTAGAGGGCATTCTCAACACTGATGGTTTTGCAGCTTTTGACTGGCCAAATATTTCTATATTACTTCCCAAACTTTGAGTGCATGAGGCTAATTTCTAAGCAGAGCAGATTATGTTTATTGTCTTTTCTTTCCTTATCTACATGTTATTATTGTTCTGGCTTTAAACACACACACACACACACACACACACACACACACTCTTACTTTTAAGACTATAATACTGTTTTCAGTATGAGTTGAGAAAAGACACCCCGAAGAAGAAGAAAGTCTTTCTAATCTCATCAGAAGATTTCTGCCCTGTCCTTCCACTTCTTGTAGGGTTGTTGTTGTTTCGTCTCCCAGTCTTCTCTTTTATGTGCCTGACTGCTTGAGCATGCCTCTGGCATGTGTCTCCAATAATTCATTATTGTCTAAATATAAAGCCAAGTACCAGTGAAGGGAGGAAGGTCTTATGGGGCTTTAAGTCACACAGCGTTTTGAACAATATGTTGGTCTTAGAAGCAAGCTGTTGGTTGCTGAAAATAGTTTTGCTGTGCTGCTGGGTATTTGTGTCAAAAGGGATGGTGCTCTTGGTAGCAGATGCCATTTCCAGAGTGGCTGTCAGCTAGCACAGGCAGCCCAAAGGTTATGGGAAGCTGCTATACACTACGTCAGGACACAGGTTCATCTAGTTCAGGGTTCTCCAAACGAGAGTGGTAGAAGTTCCTTGTGTGTCCTGAGATCTGACACCCTGTATAACGAAAGATGCCAGACTTTGAATCTAGGATGCTCTTCTTAGGGAGAAGCAGATTCCTTCTGTTCCACTCCATTGCCATCACACCCTTAAGGAAGACTCAGGACACAACAATTATTCCTCCTTACCCTGAGCACCTTGGATATAAGAATTTGACATGCAACACTGTGACCACACTGGCTCAGCATTCACCCCAGTGCACATGCCAAGCTAGAGGGCACCCCTCTTGACACCCCCCAGTACAGCAGGGCAGTGTGACAAAGAGTGACCTTGAATCCAATATTGGCTCATTTGATTGCCCTGCGACTCATACTGTCTCTCCTGCCCAGACTAGTGGCCAATTAAATAAATCAAAAGTATGCCATTCCAACACATGCAGCAGGCAAAATGGAGGATTCTGAAGCCAATTGTGAAGCTCCCCAAAAATTTTACTGGGCCCCCAAATATGCAACTAGCAAAGTCCACCCTGTAGAAGGGAGCAGACTGAGCAGATTTGGGGGAGGCTTACATTGCAATCTATCCTTCCCACTCTGATTGGCTCCCAAATGGGCACCAGATTGCACAACTTCTCCCCAAGACCAACCGAGTATTCTTGGGAAGGAAGTTGGGTGTGTGGCAAATTCCCCCCCCCAACCTGTGAGAGCTATACTTCAGACATGACAATATCCTCTCAGTTCTGATCCCCTTTGTTTGTTTGCTATCTTATCCAACTTTTCGCTCTAAGCATGAGACACTCAAGATGACTCAATTATTATTTGGATTTTTTATTTTAAAAATCTAAAGATGCACAATACTTAAATTAAGGTATGTATTACTTAGAAGCATATTGCTGAAAACATACTCCAGAGCTCTGGATGACCTCACTCAGGAATGGGCTCAAGCCACACATTGGGCAAAAAGATTCCTGCATTGGCAGGGGTTGGACTAGATGACCCTCATGGTCCCTTCCAAATCTACAATTCTATGATTCATAATAGTTCTATGGGTTGTATTCAAATTTACTCAGAGTAGACCTAATGAAATGAATGAACCTAGGTTAGCCATCTCTATTCATTTCAGTGGGTCTACTGAGTATGACTAGCATTGGATCCAATCCCAACTTCTAAAAAGACAATTCCAGAAGCAACCGATAACCAGCAATTAAAAAACCAAAAAAGTATTTTTTTATTTTTAAAATATCATATTATTGTAGAGCTGGAAGGACCCCTGAGGGTCATCTAGTCCAACCCCCGCCAATGCACGAATCTTTTTGCCCAATGTGGGGCTCCAGAAAAACATAACTTACACAACCTTAGATACTCATTATTGTGATCATGTCAGGCTTAAAAACCTCTCCCCCTACCCCATACAACTAAAGTTCAAAATGTGCTTCTTCTAAGGTTTTATGAGGAGTGGGGATTTAAAAAATCAAAATTCCTCTGCCAGTTGAGCCACTTCTCCTTGCAGAAATTTGTCTCAAGTTTCTTTCTGGCCTTCCACAGAAGAAAGGTTGCCTCTGGACTCAGGAGCAATGCTGTTTAACAAAAAAAAAAAAAAAAACAAAGATCTAGCAACATACCTGTGCTTACCTTTCCCATTTCCAAGGGAGAAATATTTTTGTCCTCCTTTTCTCTGATAACAGATAGAGGGAGAATTTGCCAGGTGAATCGTCATTACAAAACAGCAGCTTTATTTCCTTTTCTGGCTTTAATTTGGAACTCTTGCATTATGCCCAGAACAGAAGAAGCAAGTTGTTAACGGTTCATGCACAACTACCCATTAAAGACAGTTTTATAGGTAATATTTCAAAGGATCATGGGTAATGGTATGCAAAGGCCCATAAAGACAACTGGTGCAAAGTGTAATCAGGCAAGGCAACAGGTGTCAGATATGGTCCTCTTTGGTTGATCTGTCAAGTCTGAAATCGGCAGCCGTTGACACATATTGAGACCCTCTGGAGGCTCATCAGAGCTCTACAGCTGTTTCTCTCCACTGGAGATTTTGTCTCTTGGAATTACTTAAACTGGCAATTGTTGGCAATGCTGAGCAGGAAGAAGGAAGTCTGCTTTATAGCCTTCTGTTTTTGTTAGCACTTTACATAACATTACCAAATGAGATGTTCAGGACACACACAGAAAAAAAAGACTTATTGTCACTGCATATAATTCTGGACATAGGATTGTTGATGTTTAGTCATTTAGTCATCTCCAACTCTTTGTGACCCCATGGACCAGAACATGCCAGGCACTCCTGTCTTCGGACATATTATTAGCTATCATGATGATGATGATGATGATTATCATTAATGCAAAGGACCCTAGAATATTCTGTGCATAATAAACATTAGACACAGGCTATGCTCTTGCTGCATTACAAGTGAGGAATTCTCTCCCCCCCCAACTGTATGGCTGGTTGGAAGTAGATTATTTCCTTTGAAGAGGAGTGAATAGATTGACCCCAGTTCTACCCTTTTAGCATTCTTCTTGTTAACTATGACCTTCATTCCACTCCTCCCAAATTATGGCTCAAGCAGGAGAGTGGGGTGGCACCAGGGTGGGTTGGAGCAGCTATATTAGCTTGCTGGCAGATGAGTTCCTGTTGCTGACGAGGAGGGAGAAGAGGAGGGATGAGGTGGTGGGGAGGTTGATGCAGTGCAACCATGCCCGCGGGAGCATGTGCTGGTTCCACCAGTGCATTTTCACTGCGCTGACCTCTACACCACCTCCATCCAGGCACGTAGCAAGGGAGGGGCGTAGGGGGCGGGTCGCCCCTAGCTCCAGTGTGGTGGGGGCAGCATGCGGGGGCAGCGCCCCTGGCCTTGACCCTTGCCTCCTCCGCCACTGGCTGAGTGCTGCTGGCGGCGGCGGCCGAGTGTGCCAGCCGAGCAGAGCAGCAGCGCCAACCCGGACAACCTGCGCAAATGTGCAGACATGCGCAGTCCATCCTGGCTCGTGCGTCATGCATCGTGATGTCACAGCGCATGTGTCAGGATGCATGCGCACTGCAGAGTGACGCCCCGCCCCCAGGGAATGACACCCCGGGCAGCCAAGCGGCACCATTCTCCATTGCCTCCATCACCCCCCTCCTGATCAGCAACAGTGATCCACTGTTGCAGCTCTGTCCTACTGAGCAGTAGACTTCTGGATGGCACTGATACAGCATGTACCACTAGAGGGAAGGGTGGTCTGCAAACTGGATAACACCACCTCTCCTTCTTTGATACTCACTGTTGCCATTTGGTGGTCATCTTTGATACTTCCACTCAGCAGCTGTAATACCGGTACTCCAGCCAACTCTACAGGGCATAAGGCATTTGGATATGATGTGAATAACAAGCTTACTATGAAAATATGTTTAGTTTTTTGGGGGGAATCTTATTTACAAACCGTTTTAGCATATGAACAAAAGAACAAAAGATAATAATGTAAGGAAATATATTCAAATATCTGGAAGGCCGTTACATGGATGATGGAGCAAGTTTTCTTTCTGCTGCTCCAGAGGGTAAGACTCAAACCAATGGATTCAAATTACAAGAAAGGAGATTCTGGCTGAAGGGGTAAGAGCTGTTCAACACTGGAGTAGACTGCTTCAGAAAGTGGAAGGCTCTCCTTCATTGGAGATTTTTAAGAAGAGGTTTGATGGCCACCAGTCAGGGCTTCTTTAGCTGTGATTCCCGCATTGCTGGGGTTTGACCATCTCTTCCAACTCTACAATTCTATTGCTCTATGACTCAGCTAAACCTGCCCCTTTTTTTATTCCTTCACAGAGAGCCTTAAAAATTATTTCTGGAATTAGATTACACACAAGTAGAGTTTTTTTTTGGGGGGGGAGTGACGTTTCCGTGCGCTGCTCTGGTTTGCCAGAAGCTGCTTAGTCATGCTGGCCACATGACCTGGAAGCTGTACGCCGGCTCCCTCGGCCAATAACACGAGATGAACGCTGCAACCCCAGAGTCGGTCACGACTGGACCTAATGGTCAGGGGTTCCTTTACCTTTACCTAGAGTTGGGGGAGGATTTTGATTTACTCCTTATTTTGGAATGAACCTGCCCAGTCCACATTCAATGGGCCATACATGGGCCAGAAAAGATGTATGGATTATACTGTATGCTTACAAACATTTGCAAACATGTTTCACTGCAACTTAATTGCCCCCATTTTTTGGGGGGGGGACAGAGGACTTCCTTGGATCTTTCTTTTTCATTGATTTGAAAACATTTATATGTGCTAGCAGCATTTGTTTGTTTCTTTGATATACTTTATCCCAAGCTCACTGGAAGGACAGATCGTGAAGCTGAGGCTCCAATACTTTGGCCACCTCATGAGAAGAGAAGACTCCCTGGAAAAGACCCTGATGTTGGGAAAGATTGAGGGCACTAGGAGAAGGGGACGACAGAGGATGAGATGGTTGGACAGTGTTCTCGAAGCTACGAACATGAGTTTGACCAAACTGCGGGAGGCAGTGGAAGACAGGAGTGCCTGGCGTGCTATGGTCCATGGGGTCACGAAGAGTCAGACACGACTAAACGACTAAACAAAACTTTCTCCCAAAGGAACCCAGGATGGCAAATACAAACTTGATAAAACAAGTTCTTCTTCTTTTTCACATCTGATATTTTATTGGAGGCCCACAGCAAAATGGACACTGAACCTCTTATGGCTTTCAAAATAATCTATAAACATATTATTAGTTGTCTAAATCAGCTACTGCTAATAGTGAGGGACCTAGTGACCCACTCTCCTGATGTAACACAAGGAAAAAATTGAGGCATTTTTCCCCACTGATTTGCCCTTAGTGGCACTGGCTACATCTATTCACTCAACAAGGCAGAATTGAGGGCCCATCAGTCTCAGAGGCAAAGTGCCGCAGTAGGATGTTTATTATAACACATTGGAAGCAACAGCCTTCAGAGATGTTATTGGTAGCATTTCAGTGGTGGCACCCAAGATTGGGAATGCTCTACCCAAGAAAACAGGTACTTTGTCATCTTATTTTTGAGTCATACGAAGACAGTTTTAACACACACACCCCAGCTTTTAATGAATATTTTTATTCCTTGATCTCTTTAATTTTTTACATCTGATTTTAGCTGCTTTGGCCACTGGTGGGATTTTGAATTCAACATTCATGTGAATTGTTGGATTATTAAAACCTTTGTATTATTAGCTATCTTCTAATCTAAGCTTTGGCTGAAGGTGGCCTAGAAATGTCATCAATAAATAAAATACAAATAAATAATGTATCTCTCCCAAAAGTTCTTTGACACTTTCAGCTGCATTCAGTCAAAAATATATCTTCTAATATTAGACTGTACAGCGACATAAGCAGAATTGTTCATCAGCTAACTCAATATAGTTTCAAGTTGCTTAAAATACCATTGCTACAGTAAGTTGCTCTTTGTTGACATAACTGAGTAATGATTTGCTAAGTTTCTTTTTAATCTCTTTTACATCCATAAGCTGCTTGGAGTGACCCCTAGTTGTGAACGGTTATTATTTCTAAATGCTTGGGATAAGAGTGTAAGCAACAGAAACATCTAGATTGTTGGTGTGGTGCCAACTTGAATAAAATATTGGGGGGGGGGAAGCAGATAAGCTCCAACCTGAATAATCAACTGCAAGATGCGGGACACAAACAAGATGCAACACTGCCCATCAACTTTGTGGGGGCCTCGCCCCCTCAAATATTTTATTGGGGGTCCCAAAGGGACCTCGGCTCCTGGGAGTTGGCTCCTATTACTGCTGCATCTCTATTGATAGGACAAAATGTTGTATGTAATCAACTGGCTCTTTTGACCAATCCAGGTTTTTCACAGGGTGTAGACAGATGCACATTCACGACGTTACAGTGGTGGTAGCTTTCTAAATGGTTTTTGGGGGGGGAGGCAATGGGGTGGGGGTGCTGTCACATGTCGCAACAGAACATGTCTCCCTAGAACAGGCTTCCTCAACCTCAGCCCTCCAGATGTTTTTGGCCTACAACTCCCATGATCCCTAGCTAGCAGGACCAGTGGTCAGGGATGGTGGGAATTGTAGTCTCAAAACATCAGGAGGGCCAAGGTTGAGAAAGCCTGCACTAGAACAAGTTAGAATAGGGTGGTCCAACTATTTATACAAAGTGGACCACATGAACACTTATACAAAGTGGACCACATGAACACATGTCTGCATTTTTATTAAATTTTCAAATATATAGGCTGAAAAGACAATAGAGACAGCTCATGTCTGGTATGCAATTGGAAAGAGCCCCAAAGGGGAAGTGCTACCACACTAATAATCTCATTCATACATCATATGCAATGGACCTCTTGGTGAGATGGTACCATACCTGTAGTGGACCCTCTCTTGCAGAGTACAGGTGAGACAATATAATCAATGTGATGTATGCAATGTCAACTAACTATCTTTCACATGGCCCCTTCAGGAGAAAGAGCTATGACAGGGGCCACCTCCTGCAGAACTGGCTCAGAGGTGTGGCCTAGCTAGAGAAGTTACTATGCCTCTTGAAGTTCTAGGCCTCTTCAAGAAAAATGTTGGCTATGCATCAACTCACTTTGTAATTAGTTTCTGTGTAAACAGCCGTGGACAAAACACGAGAGAAGACAATATTTGAAGTTACAAGTGTAACAGGTATTTATGCAAGCATGTGCTTCAATATCAGATGAGGATGTCTCAGATGAGTGTGTATATCCTTTTAAGATTTCAAATGTTGTATTATTTTATAGGCTAATATCATGGCTTGCACTGTGTTCATATTTTAAATGTTGGATGATAAAACAGGTTCTAGCATCAACAGATCTTGTGGGTGATAAATTTATGACTATTACAGGGGTTTTTTGTGCTTGTGTCAGCTAACCTCGGTAGAATGGAGGCTGCTTGGTTTTGGGATGAAACTTGTAAATCTCTTTCTGTCTCCTCCCCTGCTTTTAAACCTTGTCAACATTCTTCTCAGACTCCCTCAAGGGGAAAAATGGGGATAAGATAAATTCTTTTTATTCTTTAGAATAGTGAAAATCTGAAGACTTCTTTCATATATACTCCTTGAAGGCCATTTCAAGGGCTAAAACAAATTTGCTTCCTGGAATCCTACTCATAATCCTTTCCTGTGAACACTGATGTTGAATAGTTGCTGAATGTTCCATGCTGGAGATAAAACATGATGTGATGCTTGATGGACAACATAATGAGCTTCTGGGTCTCTGCTTTATAACAGCAGAACTGCTGTGGCTCAATGGGAATGCCACATAGAACATCACTTTCTGATGGAGGATGGTGGGACTGCTTATTCCTAGCCCTTGGCAGGGGAACACATCCTACTGGAAACTGGGAAAGCCTAAGCCTTGCAGCCACAACCTCTGCTTTCCCCTTTCCTGAGCTGAAGGTAAGTATTGTTTGAGATTTGGGGTGAACCCTTGTTGTTGTTTAGTCGTTTAGTCGTGTCCGACTCTTCGTGACCCCATGGACCATAGCACGCCAGGCACTCCTGTCTTCCACTGCCTCCTGCAGTTTGGTCAAACTCATGTTCGTAGCTTCGAGAACACTGTCCAGCCATCTCGTCCTCTGTTGTCCCCTTCTCCTTGGGCCCTCCATCTTTCCCAACATCAGGGTCTTTTCCAGGGAGTCTTCTCTTCTCATGATGTGGCCAAAGTATTGGAGCCTCAGCTTCACGATCTGTCCTTCCAGTGAGCACTCAGGGCTGATTTGGATCAATGTCCCCTTCATGGATCAATGCCTTGTCGTGGCGAAGGGGCTTGAATAACTCAGAGAAGCTATGAGCTATGCCATGCAGGGCCACCCAAGATGGACAGGTCATAGTGGAGAGTTTTGACTAAACGTGATCCACCTGGAGAAGGAACTGGCAAGCCACTCCAGTATCCCTGCCAAGAAAACTCCATGGACAAAGACAACAGGGGTGAACCCTAGAAATGAATGAATGCCAGGGTTTTTATTAATTCGGGAATGGGTTAAAACTGCAGGGTTGTGCCAGGCTGGGAATCTCTGGGCTGGGTTATGCAAATCAGCATGGCCAAACTAGGACTGTTAAGAGAACAAAAGGGGGCCATTAAGGGCCCATTGAAGGTTGTTGCCAATGCAAGACAACTGCCCTGAGGTGTGAACAGGGACTGGAGATTTGGATGGTTGCTCCCTCTGGGGGAGGGAGGAAGAAAGAAGAGATCCATCTTGGTGAGGGAGAAGGGAGGACTGTCTGCAGTGCTCTGGGCCATGCTGTGAGATCTGGACTCCCTCCATGCAGATGGAAGGCATAAATAGGCAAAACACCCCCCCCCCATTTCTTAAAGAATGACAGCCTCCATTCATTACATATGTGAAAGCTATTTTTGGTCATCTGCATATGTTCCCTTGCTTGTTCCTGTAGGACTACGTAATTGCAGTCGTTAACAGTCGTCAACAGGTTTACCATACCCATTGAGTCAATCACCCATCTCCTATGACCCTTTTGAGAAAAACCCCACCCCACCCTCCCATCATATATAAGGGTCTGGTGACTTCTGTTTCAGTGTATCTGAAGAAGTGTGCATGCACATGAAAACTTATACCCAGAACAAACTTAGTTGGTCTCTAAGGTGCTACTGGACTATTATTATTATTATTATTATTATTATTATTATTATTATTATTATTTTTCGACTGCGTCAGACAAACACGGCTACCTAACTAAATCTAAGGGCACAGACCCTGCGTGGGCACCTGAGATACCATGCACTCTTGCCACTGCTTGGCAGAGAGAGCACCAGGCACCAGGCTTTTGTAACAGTATTCTTCCTCTTAATGCCTTTCGGCAGGAGCATGAGATATGGTGTTAGTGCAGTGATTGCCTGAGTTATCCTGGTAGCTCTGTGCATACATACTTGCAATGTGAACAAATCTTCAACTTCTTTTGGGATGAACCCAGATATTTTCAGGTTTCCCTAGAAGCAGTTCTGCCACTGAACACAAGCCACTTTCTGGGTGGGGCAGAGTCACTATGCCGGCTTTCTGGCAGGTGGGTGGCTGTTGCTTCCAAAGAGGGGGAGGGGGAAGGTGGCAAGGCGGTTGGTGCGATGCTCTGGTTTGCCAGAAGCAGCTTAGCCATGCTGGTCACATGACCTGGAAGCTGTACGCTGGCTCCCTCGGCCAATAGAGCGAGATGAGCACCGCAACCCCAGAGTCGTCTGCTACTGGACCTAACGGTCAGGGGTCCCTTTACCTTTACTTTTAAACCTCCAGAACGTTATAAATTAAAACAGTTATAAATTAAAATTACAAGATACAAAGTATCTTGAAGGGTCCTGTCACCGGAGTCTAAAACAGAGGCTTCAGGATGTCAAAACCTGTGCCTGGTGCCTTTTTTTTAAAAAAAAACAACACACACACACACACTCTATTATCCCCTTCCATTACTGAAGCGTAGGTTCCTAAGGAGGAATTAACTTTTTGCCTCTTTGTGACCTTTAACCATCTTGCCACTGAGGTCATGAAGAGGCAAAAAGTTAATTCCTCCTTAGGAACCTACACTTCAGTAATGGAAGGGGATAATAGAGTGGTTTTTTTTTTTTAAAGGCACCAGGCGCAGGTTTTGACATCCTGAAGCCTCTGTTTTAGACTCCGGTGACAGGACCCTTCAACCAACCGGGATTCCCATAGAATTGCAATACAAACTAGATAGTACAATGGTTCTTGCAGGATGAGTCAGACAACCTCAAGTCATATTCATTGTTCTCAAAAGCTAGATCCATTCAGGAGGACCATTCCCCTTAGTCATCCAGATGAGTCATTGTTGCTTGACTACCAGCACAATCCAACACTCACTAAAACTTTCCTGGATTTTACTCTTTCTCTATCTAATTTGTAATATTTTTTTCATTTTCCCTGGACATATCTTGGCTCCTCTTACAGACTTATTTATACTGTGTGTGTGTGTGTGTGTGTGTGTGTGTGTGTGTGTGGTGTCACTGATGTGTGTCATATGAGTGTGCCATTGTAGTAGTTAAGAGTGGTGGACTCTTAATCTGGTGAACTGGGTTCGCTTCCCTGCTCTTCCACATGCAGCAGCTGGGTGACCTTGAGCTAGTCACACTTATCTGAAGTCTCTCAGCCTCGCCTCACTCACCTCACAGAGTGTTTGTTGTGGGGGAGGAAGGGAAAGGAGAATGTTAGCCGCTTTGAGACTCCTTCGGGTAGTGATAAAGCGGGATATGAAATCCAAACTCCTACTCCTCCTCTTCTATGTGTGCATCATGTTTCTATCCTCTCCAGGGGTGCTGACTCTATATGCTGAACAGTCAATGATTGTAATGCTGTTTTAATAAAAATCCAAAAATCACACCTGGATTCCTGTGTTCAATGCCTGGTTCCCATATCTTCCTTCCTTCTCTCCCTCTCTCCCCCCCCCCCCTCTCTCACACACACAACCAGCAATAGGAGAGATAAATTTTGTGACTATATCTAACTTCATTACTAGTCCCTCTTTTCATTTTAGAATTCTTACTTCTGTAAGTCATGTGTGCTTGTGTTAGAATATTGTTTTTGTGTGTGTCCAGCACTGCAAATACATGCAGTTGAGTTTTATTCTTAAAATTACCTTTATTCTTTATAAATAAATTCTTGCTTTTCCTGTCGTCACATGAGTAGCCTGAAGGGCTCAGATACACACAGAGAGCAGCTCTCAGTATGATTCCAGATAAAAATCCTTTTAGGGGAGCATATTTTGGGACTACATGGGTGGCAGTTTCACACAGGGCCCTGAAATTCATGTGTGTGTATATATATCAGCCCCTATGTTAACAAAAAGCATTCTTGGAGCCAATCCAGCACTCCTGCTAGTATGTTTTTACCATGCTGATCTTCCTGCCATCTTGCCACTCACCCTCTGCTGGTAAGCATCAGTGAACCACCTGTTGGGAAGAAGATCCATCTCACCTGCTTCTGCCACTAGGATATATCCCCTCATCATATTTGGTATTATAAGCTTTGCTGGCAACTGACAATGCTTTTTAGCCTAATTTGCAGGATTAAAAAAATTCTGCAAACTCCCAAGAAGGGTTCTTTTTTCTTTTCTTACTGAGTATCAATGTATGTTAAAGATTGATAACATTTAAATTGGGGTGAGATGGTAGATGACAACTTATTTCCTATTCATTGCAGAGGGTTATTTAAATGGTCATTTTTTTGCAGTTAAAACAGCATGTCTATTCTACTTCAGTTTGCCCATTTTGAGATTCATAAATGCTCTTTGCAGATGGATCTCAACTATTTCACATGCAGTGTTTTGGTTTTAATGTACAAACATGACTGCTTCTATTTGAGGATAGTGCAAATAATAATAATAATAATAATAATAATAATAATAATAATAATAATAATAATACCCTGCCTTTTTCCCTGACAGAGACTCAAGGTGGCTTATACATAAAATAAAAACAGCTAAAACCAGTGCTATTACCATGTATGCCTACCTTGTTCTCTTATAACGGCAAGGTATGTTTTTAACGTATTTTTTATTAAAGATTTCTTGGTTTACAAAAGTATGTGCAATGTCTCTTTTTTCAAGTTACATTTTCTACAGATCAGTTTTATTTGTTGTTGAGACATTAGGAAGAAAAGGGGGAAAGAGGTGAAGGGGCCATGGTGAGTGGGGGGTGGAGTCATGTGGCGATGTTTCTATTTCACTTAATGTATGTGTGGGGTTTTGTGTCCAAAGAGTGGGTTGCATTAGACAGGGGAGGTTACACTCTGGCAAATGCAACAGAAATGGTTGGATGTTTCTATTTCAGTCTTTAGGAAACGGGAACTGTAGATCTCTCCATGGGAAAGCGAAACCTGAGAATTATGTATCTTCATAGGTGATGGAACCAGCAGCAACAAGTGGCTAAGCTCTGTTGCTTAGGATCTCTCTACCTCTCTGCGACCAGAGAGAAGACAGTTATTGGACTAAATTAAGGACTAAAAAGAAAATGGAACCACATTGCTTACTTGTTTAAGAGCAATGTGTTACTTTGTATCTTATAATTTTAATTTGTAACTGTTTTAAGACTGTTTCCAGTAAAGCTTTCGATATGCATTGTTGTTGTGGAGAGCAAATCCTTTTCTACTGTATATAAGGTCCAGATCAGGGATTCTGTTCTAGCAAATCTAATACATACAGTGTTCTGGAAACCTGCAGACAGTGCTCTGGAAATCCATAGAATAACTAAATATATGAGCCCTCCTTTGCAATACAGTATATGCTTTACGATGAGCTTCTGTATGGCTGGGATATTTAGCTGATCCAGCCACATGGGTAGAGGCCAGTTTTGTGGGCCCTGACCACAGCGTAAGTATGCTGCTGGGAGATGAGGATAGAAAGATATGAAAGATCTGATCCACATTATTGGGACATCTATGCAGTTTCCATTATGACCAGGGTAACATTTACCAAGTGACCCTTGTTCTGTATTGCTAATATTAATTTGATAACTGGAAATTTAGATCAAACTCCTAAATAGTCAGGTTCAAGCTTTGGAGACTCTGTAAAAGTACGTGAAATGTCATGTTAGTCATTCATGCAAATTGGGTCATCAAGCATATAGCATGGCACAGTTGATGTACTTGATGATTAACACTTACAGTCTGTTAGGTTTGTAAAGGTGTGTTGAAATTGGCTTGACTCAACTCAGGTCTCAGCTGAATTTCAAAAAGCAGGTTTGAAAGCTGGTTATGGTGACAATAAAAAAGTTGACCTTAGTAGTGACAGAGCCATATTATCACCCGACTCCACAAATCCAAAAATAAAATAGATTCTGCATATTAATTATTATTATTATTATTATTATTATTATTATTATTATTATTATTATTATTGCATACTGACCTATGCCCCCAGGTCTTAGGGTGCATGACAAGATAAAATAACAATTTGTTGTTGTTTAGTCGTTTAGTCATGTCCGACTCTTTGTGACCCCATGGACCAAAGTACGCCAGGCACGCCTGTCTTCCACCACTCCCCGCAGCTGGCGCAGACTCATGTTCATAGCTTCGAGAATACTGTCCAACCATCTCGTCCTCTGTCGTCCCCTTCTCCTTGTGCCCTCCATCTTTCCCAAGATCAGGGTCTTTTCCAGGGAGTCTTCTCTTCTCATGAGGTGGCCAAAGTATTGGAGCCTCAGCTTCAGGATCTGTCCTTCCAGTGAGCACTCAGGGCTGATTTCCTTCAGAATGGATAGGTTTGATCTTCTTGCAGTCCATGGGACTCTCAAGAGTCTCCTCCAGCACCATAATTCAAAAGCATCAATTCTTCGGCTATCAGCCTTCTTTATGGTCCAGATCTCACTTCCATGCATCACTACTGGGGAAACCATAGCTTTAACTATACGGACCTTTGGCGGCAAGGTGATGTCTCTGCTTTTTAAGATGCTGTCTAAGTTTGTTGTTGTTGCTTTTCTCCCAAGAAGCAGGCATCTCTTAATTTCATGACTGCTGTCACCATCTGCAGTGATCATGGAACCCAAGAAGGTAAAATCTCTCACTGCCTCCATTTCTTCCCCTTCTATTTGCCAGGAGGTGAAGGGACCAGTGGCCATGATCTTAGTTGAGCTTCAGACGATATTTTGCGCTCTCCTCTTTCACCCTCATTAAAAGGTTCTTTAATTCCTCCTCACTTTCTGCCATCAAGGTTGTGTCATCAACATATCTGAGGTTGTTGGTATTTCTTCTGGCAATCTTAATTCCAGTTAGGGATTCATCTAGTCCAGCCTTTCGCATGATGAATTCTGCATATAAGTTAAATAAGCAGGGAAACAATATACAGCCTTGTCGTACTCCTTTCCCAATTTTGAACCAATCAGTTATTCCGTATCAAGTTCTAACTGTAGCTTCTTGTCCCACATAGAGAATTCTCAGGAGACAGATGAGGTGATCAGGCACTCCCCTTTCTTTTAGAACTTGTCATACTATAGTTTGCTGTGGTCAGCACAGTCATTTGTGTAGTCAATGAAGCAGAAGTAGCTGTTTTTCTAGAACTCTCTAGCTTTCTCCATAATCCAGTGCATGTTTGCAATTTTGTTCCTCTGGTTCCTCTGCCCCTTCAAAATCCAGCTTGCACTTCTGGGAGTTCTCGGTCCACATGCTGCTTAAACCTGCCTTGTAGAATTTTAAGCATAACCTTGCTAGCGTGTGAAATGAGCGCAATTGTGCGGTAGTTGGAGCATTCTTTGGCACTGCCCTTCTTTGGGATTGGGATGTAGACTGATCTTCTCCAATCCTCGGGCCACTGCTGGGTTTTCCAAACTTGCTGGCATATTGAGTATAGCACATTAACAGTAACAATATAAAACCACAAAATACATAATCAAAATAAAAACAAAAACAACCCAGTAACATCCTCCTCCAGCACATTTTAAAAGGGCATTGGATGTCAGTCAGCCAAAGGCTTGGTTAAAGAGGAACCATATATATCATAGAATCATAGAGTTTGAAGAGACCACAAGCGCCCTCCAGCCTAACCCCCTGCCAAGCAGGAAACACCATCAAAGCATTCCTGACAGATGGCTGTCAAGCCTCTGCTTAAAGACCTCCAAACAAGGAGACTCCACCACACTCCTTGGCAGCAAATTCCACTGTTGAACAGCTCTTACTGTCAGAACTTCTTCCTAATGTTTAGCTGGAATCTTCTTTCTTGTAGCTGGAATCCATTGCTCCGTGTCCGCTTCTCTGGAGCAGCAGAAAACAACCTTTCTCCCTCCTCTATATGACATCATTTAATATATTTGGACATGGCTATCATATCGCCCCTTAACCTTCTCTTCTCCAGGCTAAACATACTCAGCTCCCTAAGCCGTTCCTCATAAGGCATCGTTTCCAGGCCTTTGACCATTTTGGTTGCCCTCCTCTGGACACGTTCCAGCTTGCCAGTATCCTTCTTGAACTGCGGTGCCCAGAACTGGACACAGTACTCCAGGTGAGGTCTGACCAGAGCAGAATACAGTGGTACTATTACTTCCCTTGATCTAGATGCTCTACTCCTATTGATGCGGCCCTGAATTGCATTGGCTTTTTTAGCTGCTGCATCACACTGTTGACTCATGTCAAGTTTGTGGTCTACCAAGACTCCTAGATCCTTTTCACATGTACTTCTCTCAAGCCAGGTGTCACCCATCCTGTATTTGTGCCTTTCTTTTCTTTTGCCCAAGTGTAGTACTTTACATTTCTCCCTGTTAAAATTCATCTTGTTTGCTTTGGCCCAGTTCCCTAATCTGTTAAGGTCATTTTGAAGTGTGATTCTGTCCTCTGGGGTATTAGCCCCCCCTCCCAATTTGGTGTCATCTGCAAAGTTGATCAGGATGCCCTCAAGCCCATCATCCAAGTCATTGATAAAGATGTTGAATAAGACTGGGCCCAAGACAGAACCCTGTGGCACCCCACTAGTCACTACTATCCAGGATGAAGAGGAGCCATTGATGAGCACCCTTTGGGTTCGGTCAGCTAGCCAGTTACAAATCCACTGAATGATAGCATTGTCTAGCCCACATTTTACCAGCTTCTTTACAAGAATATCATGGGGCACTTTGTCAAAGGCCTTGTTGAAATCAAGATAGGCTATATCCACAGCGTTCCCTTCATCTACCAGGCTTGTAATTCTGTCCAAAAATGAGATCAGATTAGTCTGGCATGACCTATTTTTCAGAAACCCATGCTGACTTTCAGTGATCACAGCATTCCTTTCTAGGTTCTCACAGACCGTTTGTTTAGACCGTTGCTCTAGAATCTTTCCTGGTATTATCTTTCCTGGCATATTATATCAGGTATAATATGACCATGCACTTTTTTGACAAAATCAGGAAAAGTGTTATTAAATCACATTTTCACACTCAAATATCATTCTGACCTCACATTTACTAATGTAGAACAGAACAGAATATAATATTTGCTAGTTGTAGATTAGATTCAATAATTAAATTATTTTCCTGTTTGCATCTGCAGAAATTATATCTCAGGGACAGAGAACCCATGACCCTCCAGATGTTGCTGGACAACTCCCATCATCCTCAACCAGTATGGTCTATGGTCCGGGAGTGCTAAAAATACCCTCAATATGAATAAAATGCAATATTTGACTGCATTGTATTTAAAAATGTTTGCAGAGTTGTTTGCATTAGGCATGAAAGGTTAACAACAACAGCAGCAGCAGCAGCAACAAAACAACAACAACAATTTATATACCTCTTACCAGGTATATAAGCTCCCACTCTGGGAGGCTTCCAGCAAATTAAAACATCAAACACAGTAAGACATCAAACATCAAAAACCTCCCTATACAGGGCTGCCTTCAGATGTATTCTAAATGTCAGATAGCTGTATGTTTTCTTGACGTCTGACGGGAGGGCATTCCACAGGGCGGGTGTGACTAAAAGAAGGCCCTCTGCCTGGTTCCCTACAATCTCACTTCTAATAATGAGGGAACCTCCAGAAGGTCCTCAGAGCTGGAGTTCAGTTTCTGGGCTGAATGATGGGGGTAGAGACGCTCCTGCGGGTATACAGGACCAAGGCTCTTTGAGGCTGTAAAGGTCAGCACCAACATTTTGAATTGTGCTCAGAAATGTACTGGCAGCTGCATTCTGGATTAGTTGTAGTTTCTGAATCACCCCATGTAGAGCACATTGGAGTAGTCCAAGCAGGAAAAACCAGAGCATGTACCACTCTGGCGAGACAGCGCAAAAGTAGGCAGGGTCTCAGCCGGTGTACCAGATGAATTCTGACAAATGTGGCAGAAAAGGTTGGATGTAACTGTTTCAGTCTTGAGGCTGATTACTAATCCTGTAGAGCTTCTTCCACTGAGCCAATCACCCCATCCAAGTATTGGTTCCTCGGTGTGAAGAGTAGCCTTTTCAGAGCATCAGAAGTTAATCCCCTGTTCTCTCTGTTCCTCCAGAGATAATGTGATAAACAAAATTTATGGCTTGGCTGTCATTAATCACCACATAATTATCTCTGTTGATGGAGTGTCAACAGGAGATGACTAGTCCAATACGATTCCTCTCCGGAAGTCTCCACTGGTTATAAACATTCTTAGTTGTTCAGTCAGCTGCCTTTAAACTTAGGATATTATATAGTACTAAAGGCTCAATATAGGTGTCTTTGAAAATATTGAAGGATGAGTAAGATACATTAAGATTTAATAAACAGAGGTTTCCATTCATTATTAGAAGGAAAGTCCATCTTTTCCTTCTTTAATATGTTCTTTTGCAGTCTTTATTAAATTAACACACAAGAATCAATATGTCTTTGAAAACCAAACATGTGTCCCATTATCTCATCCTCCTTATTTCAAATATGTCTTGATCATTATGTTTTGCTGCCAATTAAGTTTTGCAGTAGTAGTAAGTAATCTACAAGAAGTAACCTTGAGCAGGTCTGGGGACGGGGTTGACTTTGAACAACAAATCTCAGGAATATGTCCTTCTCAGAAAGAGTGAAAGTGGGATTATTGTGGGGAACAGGGCAGGCTCCTCTGCCTTTAGCAGCTTATGGGTGGGAGGGCAGAAATTCATATTCTGCAATTGAACTTCATGCAATGGAAGTCTCCACCTGTTGAGTGAAAGCCAGTGCTGCAGTGTGGCATGACAAAGGCTTGAGCATGTGGTTGCTCCAAAATAAGTGTGTTATAAGTATGCCTGTCTTTCTCCTGCCACATTGCAGCTCTTGTGGAAATTTATAAATTGAGTATCTTATCAGAACATGTTCTGACCAGACTCACAACTAGTGCTCCTTTGAACAGGTCAGCCTAAGCTGGAATCCAATATGGCAGCAACTCCTTTGCTGCAACTCCCCCCTGTTCAGCCTTGTGACTTACTTGTGGGTCCCAATCCACTGGTTGAAGACCTATGTTCTATAACTTGGGGGAGGTGTGTGCATTTTCCAGCTGGTTTCTTGCTCATTGCTAATCCCTTCTGCACCGAGAACCTAGTAAAGGTTTTAAAAGCAACCATCTTTGTGCAAATGAGGTTTGTGCTTTTGGTATAGCTAAGCTATAGCCTTCTGTTTAACACCTAGTAATTTTCTAGCATTAAAACAGGCCTACTCAGGTGGTCAGAAATTGTTTCACAGCTTGTTATCCCAACAGCTGTTTGGCCTGATGTTTGCATGCAGCTTTGTATATCCCACAGGTAGCTCACAGGGAAAGAAAAACTTTCCCACCTAACTGAAAAAGCAAAGAAGAAAGAAGCCAACCTATTGATATTGCCTAATAAAAGGTTCACAGTAAATTCAACATCTTTAACATAATGAGAAGTGCCTGTGCAGTCTTCCAGATAATTTCTGGGTCTGGCAACTGCAAATGCTGATTTTGTCTGTTTTGCCTTTACCCAGGCTGTGTTCCAGAAATCATAATTACTACAATTTTCAGCAAATCTGTACTGTGAATGAAGTGTTCAGTGCTTTTTATAAACTTGCAAGGAAGATGGATCCAAGTTCATAAATAGTGCAAGCTACATCTTCAGATACTTGGAATTCAGAGATGCAGTTCTAGTGATTCATGGGGTGGGGAGAAAATCCTTCACAGCTTGCATGACTGATGACTGATTCGGTCAGTTCCTTTACTAGAAGGGGTTTGAAGCAAAACATGGGTTATTTTAAATAAATGCTGTACTTTTGAAGTTACACACACACACACACACACACACACACAGAGAGAGAGAGAGAGAGACAGACAGACAGACAGACACACACACACACACACACACCATTTTCAAAATAAGCTGTCTTTGTAGGAAAGCTAGGGCAATAGCCTCATGAAATTTGATAGATTTCCAAGCTACCAAGCCTGCAAATTCCATAGAATTATGTGATGACGACAACAACAACTAAAGTTATAGACAGATCCTTTCTTAACAAATCAAGTTATATGCTCATGCCACACAAAATCTCATGGATCTGTTTGTCTTTCAGGCATTATCCACTCATGATGGGCCACAATACTTGCAAATTTAATCTAATTATGTCAAAAGGAAAACAACTTGGGTCCTTTAAATCTTCCCTATAATAAGGAGCAGTGGAGGCATCCAACTTTGTTGCTGCAAATCAGTATTCAGATTTGGACCTGAATTTAGTTGGGCAGCACAAGCCCATGTAGGAGTTTTGACTTACTTGGACTTGTGGTACAGACCTCTAGTAATTATCCTCTAGATTTTGCAGTTCTCCAGGTTTTGCAATGCAGTAGCAATACAGCTTAATGAAACATATCAGAATATGTGAAAGATGCATTTTTTGCAATAAAATACATTTTAAAATGCATGTCTGGAGATAAAAATATGTTTTTAAATATGTCCTTAGTGATTTAATAGTAAGATGGCATGAACTTATAAATGAACATGTGCAAAATCGACAGTGATCAGAATGAGACTGATATATCCATCCTTGTCAACAAATCTACATTTCTGCTCTTATTCGTATAGGTCAGGGGTTGTCAAGGTTTACCTCACTCCAGTGGAGATCCTTCCGTGGCATAGCTGCCAAGTTTTCCCTTTTCTCACGAGGAAGCCTATTCAGCATGAGGGAAAATCCCTGAAAAAAAGGGATAACTTGGCAGCTATGCTCCATGGGCCAGATCACGTGTGCGCATGAATGTGTGCGATCGTGATTTCTGGTGCCTGCATCTGCACAGATACGATTTTCGGTGTCTGCGTCTGCGCAGGCGCAATTTCCAGCATCTCAGCATGCACAGATGAAGTTTCCGGCATGGCAGAAGTGAGTCCCTGCATCGTGCTGCGCCAGTTTAGCTCAGTGGGGGAGGGACTCGCCAAGTGGGCAGCTTGGTTCAGGGGTGGCTCGGGGGCTGGTTAAACGATCCCTATGGGCAGCTTGTGGCCCATGGGCCTTAGGTTGCCTACCCCTGCTATAGGTTTTAAGCAGAGGGGTGGAGTTTGCTCCATTAAGCACTTTAAGATAAGATAATCGTTATTGTCATTGCCCCCCTGCGGGAACAACGGAATTCCTCGGCTGCTCCATCCACTCAGATAAAGCACTCCACATAAATTTAAAATAACTACAAAACATTAATTAAACAATACCATACGAAATGGCAAGTAAAAATAAGATGACTTCAAAGTCCAGACTTTCCATTTAAGGCCAAAGTTGCTCTAAGGAAGAAACTGTTCTTGAGACGGCTTGTTCTCGCCTTCATTATTCTGTATCTTTGACCCGATGGCAGGAGCTCGAAGAAGCGGTGACCAGGATGCGATGGATCTCTTGATATGTCTAGTGCTTGCTTGTGGCACCTGGTGATATAGATTTGTTCTAAGGTGGAGAGTGAGCAGCCAATAATGCTCTCCGCTGTTTTAATAATTCTGCACAACCCTATCCTATCCTGGGAAGTACAGCTTCCGTACCACACGCATAACCCATAAGTGAGCATGCTCTCAATGGCACAGTGATAGAAGGCAAGCAGCAGCTTTTGCGGAAGATAGCTTTTCCATAGAATTCTCAAGAAGTACAGTCTCTGCTGCGCCTTCTTCACAAGCCCCCCTGTGTTGACACTCCAGGACAGATCCTCCTGTAACTCAATGCCCAGGAATCTGAACGTTGTTACCCTCTCCACGCAGATTCCATCAATCAAAAGTGGCTGGACAGCGTTCTTCTGTCTTCTGAAGTCCACCATGAGTTCCTTTGTTTTCTTTGTATTTATGAGCAAGTTATTAACTCTGCATCACTCCGTCAGCCACTCCACCTCATCTCTATAGTCTGTTTCACCCTCCTTATCAGAGATGAGCCCGATCACGGTTGTGTCATCTGCAAATTTGACAACCCTGTTACTAGGGTAAGCAGTGACACAATCATACATGTAGAGAGTATAAAGGAGCGGAATAAATACACATCCCTGTGGTGTTCCTGTGTTAGTCCTAAGCATATTAGAGGTGTAAGGGCCCAACCAAACCCTCTGGGGGCGATCTGACAGAAAGTCCAATATCCACCCACAAAGTGATGGTGGGAGCCCCAGATCTCCCAGTTTAGACATCAGACGTCGCAGTAGAATGGTATTAAATGCCGAGCTGAAATATACAAAAAGCAGTAGTTACAGGTAGGTAGCCGTGTTGGTCTGACGCAGTCAAAACAAATTTAAAAAATCCTTCCAGTAGCACCTTAGAGACCAACTAAGTTTGTCATAGGTATGAGCTTTCGTGTGCATGCACACTTTTTTAGATACAGTGGTACCTCTACTTACGAATAACTACTTATGAATGTTTCTACTT
The DNA here is from genome assembly GCF_965207765.1 of Zootoca vivipara. NCBI lineage: Eukaryota > Metazoa > Chordata > Lepidosauria > Squamata > Lacertidae > Zootoca > Zootoca vivipara. The sequence goes on along the minus strand of NC_142597.1, from coordinate 6,983,412 downwards.
ACGAATAGAGCTCCGTCCGCCATCTTGGATGCGGTTTAGATAGGATTTTTTCTACTTACGAATTTTTAGATAGGGTTGCTTCTACTTACGATTTTTTTCTCCCAATGCATTCCTATGGGATTTGACTTACAATTTTTTTCGACTTACAAATGTGCGTTCGGAACGCATTAAATTCGTAAGTAGAGGTACCACTGTACACTGAAACAGAAATCACCAGACCCTTATGTATAGTCAGAGGGTGGGGAGGGGTACTACTCAGAAGGGTGGTGGGAATGGGTGATTGGCTGACAGGAGTGGTAAACCTGTTGATCTGTTAACGACTGTTAACGACTGTAATTGGTCTTGCAGGAAAAAGCAAGGGCTGAGGTGCTAAAGAAAGCTTGATGATGTATAATGAGATAAGAATCCAGTGTCCTTATTCAGACCAGGTCTCTCCATGGTTTTAAGCTTGGTAATGAGTTGCAATTCAGGAACTTCTGTTTTCCAAGGGGCCTGGGCGGGGCCAGGAAGGGAGCTAGCTCCCTTATCTCCCTCCCCGATCTCTTGCAATCAGCTGCTGAGCGGGTCCTTCCAACACTCTCTTTCCCCCATTAGCCTTTAGCTCTTTCTAAAAAAAAAAAAGCACAATCTGCCTTTCGCCCCTGGGCAATTCGGCTCCAGGGACCACACATTCGCTCCATAAGACGCACAGACATTTCCACTTTTTAGGAGGAAAAATGGAGCGAAAAATACAGTAACTGAAACAATGTGCTCACTTTGAATGGTATCAATACATATTCTAGATGATAAGCAGACCCAGTAGAACATTGTTTAACACACTGGCTCTTCTCTTCTCAGTAGACGAGAAGCAGCAGATAGTAGCACACACATTTACAGACAGCTGTGCAATACAAATTCCACATTAAGATTCCTTCTGGCCACTCTCTCGTGGGGAGAGATGGCAAAGCTTGCAAGGACAGCTTCCTATTTTAGAATAAGAGTCAAAATGGATGATAGCAGATGGTTGGAGAGGAGATCAAATTGGCCTTTAAGTGTATGAGACAAGAGGTTTGGCTGTGCTGAAAACAAGTTAGAAAAGGCAGGGGTCATGTTTGCCTTCCCTGATCTTGAATTGTGTAGAGCTGCCAGTTCCAGAAAACCAAATAACTTCCCCAGCTTTCATGATTCATTAATAGCTTTCTTTTAATGAATAGTTTTTGAGGTTTGTACAGAACACTTAAGCCTCTTGAAGAACATGTGGTTCAAAAGTTCACTATGAGTGCTTGAAGAATTGGAAGTCGAATAAAAGATATTCACCTTTTAAGGATGTTTTGTTCAGTAAAGGTAGAGTAAGCCTTCTGTGTGCAATGGCAAATGGCATCACAGTGGCATAAGATTCCTCTGCTCAATTTGCGGCAATCCCCCCCTTCGACTACAGTCCTTCATGGTACATCCCACAGTGTACCAGTGTCTGTAGAGTTAGGGGAAAGAATACAGGGTGCAGAGTATAGCAGGGATGGGAAGCAATATTCCTTAGGAACATGCAAAACTGCCTTTTACTGAGTCAAACCATTTAGGCCCATTTAGTACTGTCTACACTGACTGGCAACAGCTCTCTAGGGTTTCAGACAGGAATCTTTTCCCCAGTCCTACCTGGGAATGCTGGGAATAAAACTTTGCATGCATGTCAGCCCTTTTGCATGTGAGCCCTTCTGCTCACATTGTATACAATCAAACAGCATACAGTTGTAATACTGAAACTATATGGGGTTCCTAACACATTCAGCTTTAACATGGAACAAGATAGATTCTATTAAAAATAAATAAATCAGAACTTCACATTCTTCACACACACAAACATGCATCTGCCCCCTTTCCTTAGCTGCAGGATCTCATACCCTGGAAACTCTGATAGGCATCTCATTCAAAAAGATTCCCAACTCTGAGTATATGATATCCTAACAATGAGCTCCCATGCTGAAGCATTATCTGATGATCTTTGGTTATTAACCAGCAGACTTGAAGAGTCTATTAGCTGTAACATTAGTTAATTAATGCCTGTCCCATAAAAAGGTAAAGGTAAAGGTAAATGACGCCTGACAGTTAAGTCCAGTCACGGATGACTCTGGGGTTGTGGCGCTCATCTCACTTTACTGGCCGAGGGAGCCGACATTTGTCTGCAGACAGTTTTTCCGGGTCATGTGGCCAGCATGACGAAGCCACTTCTGGCGAAACCACAGCAGCGCACAGAAACACCGTTTACCTTCCCGCCAGTAAAAGGTAAAGGTAAAGGGGCCCCTGACCATCAGGTCCAGTCGTGTCCGACTCTGGGGTTGCGGCGCTCATCTCGCTCTATAGGCCTAGGGAGCCGGCGTTTGTCCGCAGACAGCTTCCAGGTCATGTGGCCAGCATGACAAAGCTGCTTCTGGCGAACCAGAGCAGCGCACGGAAACGCCGTTTACCTTCCCGCCGGAGCGGTCCCTATTTATCTACTTGCACTTTGAGATGCTTTCGAACTGCTAGGTTGGCAGGAGCTGGGACCGAGCAACGGGAGCTCACCCCGTTGCAGGGATTCGAACCGCCGACCTTCTGATCAGCAAGCCCTAGACTCTGTGGTTTAACCCACAGAGCCACCTGGGTCCCTACCTTCCCGCCAGAGCGGTACCTATTTATCTACTTGCACTTTGACGTGCTTTCAAACTGCTAGGTTTGCAGGAGCTGGGACCGAGCAACAGGAGCTCACCCCGTTGTGGGGATTGGAACCGCCGCCTTCTAATTGGCAAGCCCAAGGCTCAGTGGTTTACACCACAGCACCACCCGCGTCCTGTCTGTCCCATGCTTCCTCCCAAATACTAAAGTAGTAAAACAACACAATCAAAAATAAAATTGAAAATGTTTAAATACACCCCCCCACACACACACAGCTAAGTATTACAGGGTTGCCAGGAACAATACTTTCCTTCCATCAAATACCTGGGTAAATGAGAATGTTTAAAAGTTCCTCCTGAAAGTTAAAAATAAGGAGGTTAGATGCACATATCCAAGGATGTAACTCCACAAAAGGAGACCCCCACTGAGCACCATCGTGCTTTAATGGGTCAAAACTAACTGGGGGGGGGGTCTTCAGTGGTGGCACTACCAGGGCCTCCAATGCTGATTTCAGTGCCCGAGATGGTTAATATTGGAAGAGGAGTGATTTTAGGTACCCAAGTCTCTAGCAACTTAGGACTTTGAATGCTAATGCTAACACTTTGAAGCAACCCCTATAGCTCACAAACGAAATCCCTAAGTTCCCTTTTCTCACTTCTTTGTAGTCCAAGAGCAGGAAAGTCATGTGTGTATTCATGGGAGGGAGGTTGAAAATATATTACAAATTAGAACAGAAAGAAAAAGAATACTAATTACCATAGCAGTAAGCTTCCTTGGCATTGTCTTAGTTTTAATCTCTTGCTCACATAGCATATTAATGCTGATTTTTTAATTAATTACTTTTTCCACGAGCTAATGATATATTGGTTTCAAGTGCAGGTGCTTACTCCCCCCCCCCCAAAAATGTTATGAATCCCAAAGCTAAAACAAATTGCTGCACACCATGCTAATCTCTGAGCAGTGTGAGATTCCAGAGATTCCAGGCACTGCAAGTAGGGTCCAGTTTCCTTGGAATGAGACTGCAGAATTGAGACTGCAGCATCTTTATAATATATAGTTTATTCACACATATGTACAATCTGAGCCAAAGTTGAAGGGGCTCACAGCATTAACACCCCTGAAGGTCTTGCTTCTCCCATAGTCACTGTCTTGAATTCTTGCAGAAGTCAAGCATGGCTCTGAATCCCAGGCTTCTCCTAGCAGCCTTTTAGCCCAGCTGTCGCCCAGTCAATTCTGGCTAATGTCCCTCTCACCACCAACCAGTTGAAGGCAGGGGCCCACCCATTTGCCATCTGGCACAAAAACACTTCCCTCATTGAAAACCACTTCCTTCATTGTCTCTCTGAGAAGTTGACCTGGCTACTCCAACAACTGAATCTTACTTATTATTGAAAGGGGTATAATCAGGGCTTTCTTCAGCCAGAACTTGCAGGAGCTCAGTTCCGGAACTTTTCAGGTTGCTGCCACTGCCATTCTAAGAGAACAAGAGAGGAGTTCATGGTGAGTCCCAGCACTTCTTTTCTAGAAAAATAGCACTGGGTACAATCTAAACTTTTGTATTCTACTTTATCTTGCTGGATGTGTAGATCTGGCCTTAGTCCTCACATGACAATTAATTGGCATTCCAGCATCATTGTTAAATCCTGACATCTCCTAAGTGGCCAAAAACATTACAACTCTTTCAAAATGGAATCAAAATGAAGCTGTAAGCATACAAATATGAGATGAGAGAAATTTAGGGCAGCAGCATTTCTGAGAAAGGATTTAGAGATTATCATTATTGGATTAAAAAATACTAAGCATGAAGTGACAGAGTTTATACTGTAGCATTTTGGATTATTTCAGTAGAAGGATTGTTCCCAAGCTTTGGGATGAAATTCTGTCTGTGAGTTCCACTCACACTGAGTCCCCTCTGGCCATAAGTAGGGGAGTTCTACAAAATATTTATCCCACTATTCATACTTCAGTTGGTTTCTGGCAACAATTTCTCACTTCATTTAATAGTCTTCATCATTTTTGATCGTGCACATTTCATTTGTGGTCACATTGCAGCAAGATTTTAACAGTCTTAAAGCTGTGCAAACATGTTGCTTTCTTTATTTGTATCTCACCTACGCCAGAGCCTCTAAGTGACTTACAGGAGACAAAATTCACAAATATTAAGTTTTAATTATTTGATTATATCTCATAGAACAGCATCAAACAATCTTTTCATTATACAGAGCACTAAGTAAATATAAATCCCCCATGCCAGCAAAGCAACTGAAGTAACAACCCCAGTAAGACAATCAGCTAGGTGAAAGAAGTTAAGTCTAAAATATTAAAACTGTGCTACTGTCAAAAACTGATAAAACAAACCTGGTGGGATGGGGGAAGAAATATATTTGCTTGGTGCTGAAAAGATTTTACTGTGGGTGCCAGGTTCAGACCCATGGCTAGAAAGCATGGGGCAAGTGGAGAACCACTTGGACCCGAGCCTTCTAGTCATGGGGCAAGCAGAAGTGTGGATGAGCCCTGAGTGAAGACTGGAGCAATATGTTTTAAAATGTAAAGTTCTCAACCCGAGGTACTACTTCCAGGTTAGCAGCATACCTGCCAAGTTGCTGTCGGAGAAATAAGGGACCGGGTGGAAGTAGCAGACCGGAAGTAGCACTGCCGCCATTTTGGAACTGGGCGGAGCATGCTCAGAAGTGACTTTTGATGCTGCTTTGCCCAGTTCCAAAATGGCCGCCGCGCCAGAAGTCGCACTGCAGCCATTTTGGAACTGGGCAGAGCAGCATCAAAAGTCGCTTCTGAACATGCTCTGCCCAGTTCCAAAATGGCCGCCGCACCAGAATAAACCGGGGGGAAAAAAATCAGTTTTTTCAACTAGGAACAGCTGGAAAAATGGGAGACTTGGCATACGGGAGACTTGGCAGCTATGGTTAGCAGAGTTTGTAGCCCAAACTGTTTTTAACCCGAAGAGTTTGTAACCTGAGGTACCACTGTAAAGCTTATTTATATAACTATGGTTGGTATGCCATTTCCTTAAGGCATAGCAGATTTCAGGAGCTCTGCTCCTTTGCTCCAGCCTCTGAATGGATGGGCGGAGTTTGGTTCATTAAGGCAAACAGGGCACTGCCCCACCAACCTCAGTCTACCCATAGCGAGCCCCCACTTGCCTGCCTCCTTCCTTGCAGCCTACCTGGTGGCACCACCTGCCAGCTCCCCCTTCCTCCTCAGTCTCAGTGTTGCCCCTTGTGGAACTCCACAGGGAGAAGGATGGGGACAAAACTGGAATTAGTCGGCTCTCCCTCTCATTGGCTCCAATGGGGAGTTCATTATAATCAGGTCCCACAGGGACAAGCATAGTGAGAGTATCTCGTTCCTCTTAGAGAATAAAGTTATTCAATTTAAAGTGAGAGATACGTCAGAAAGTATCTTCAATCAATCAATCAATTACAGTCAATAGACACCCTGCTCTAAAACATACAGTACACAAGAATCTCAGAGAGAAACAATTTGTGAAGTGTAACATAAGAACGATAATACAAAAGTGTGACAATCTCAGGTTAGTCCCTGAGATTGGGATGGTCTTTCCAGTTTCAGCTGGTGAGCTGTTCTATTGTTCTCACTGTTACTGATAAAAATTTAGCCAGTGATACCTTTGCATTTCTTAAAGCCTCCACTAGATATTTATTGTACCCTGTCAGATGCATTGTTATATCCAATTTGAAGGGGGAGGATGAGTGAGAGTCCAATACAAAGGCTTCTTGTCCAATAAGCTTTATCCAAACACTATAATAGGTGCCCTCAGATAAATGTGCTAGCAGACCCACTCCTATATTAAAAATAAAGATCTTAAGCCAAAGTTTTAAGGCTGCCAGCCACATTATTGTCTTCAAAGGGCACTGCCCCATTTCCAAAAGTATAGCTGCATCTGGAATCTGTAGGAAAGTTTGCAGGAATTTGACTCAGCTGACATTCCACTAATCCAGATAGCTCCATAAAGAAATTGGGGTTATCCATTAAAAACTTTAAGCACATTAAAACTTTCATAGCTGAAAGGATATATTGACCTCCTCCTGTCAATATATATCATAGTATGTCAGATTGATTAGGATCAGCTTTCTAAGATGCAAAACAAAAACAACAAACCCCACCCTAAAACCAGTCCACAATAAAAGCTAAAAGTAAAAGGTAAAGGACCTCTGGATGGTTAAGTCCAGTCAAAGGTGACTATGGGGTGCAGCACTCATCTTGCTTTTCAGGTTGAGGGAGCTAGTGTTTGTCCACAGACAGCTTTCCAGTTCATGTGGACAGCACTGGTGCACAGAGGACCATGACAAGTGCCAGAGCACACGGAAACACCATTTACCTTCCCGTCACAGTGGTACCTATTTATCTACTTGCGCTGGTATACTTTTGAACTGCTAGGTTGGCAGAAGCTCGGACAGAGCAATGGGAGCTCACCCCATCGTATGGAGCAGTCCACAATATAGTATGATGGAATACTAAATATTGAAAGCTTTAAACTTGTTCCATAATTTGGTTATCCAGAACCCATCTACAAAATACAACTTTTTTGTCCTGAGCAAAGTTGTAGAACTGAATCAGTTCAAATTACAACAGGCGGATGAACCCCTTTGGTGCCAGCCCTAAACTAGTTGCTGTGTTATACAGTCCAGTCCAGTGATGCTAGTCTTGAGAGTGCATCTCTGTTCCATCACACAGGGCTCTACTGATTACTCTTGACAGCGACATATAAATTTCTGGGAAGCAACAGCAAGGCAGGACATTTGCCACCATGCTCTGCTTATGGGCTTCTAATTAGCCAATGTGAGAAGAGTCTAGACTAGATAGCTCCAGCTCGACCTTTCCTCTGCTTTTAGAATGATGTCGTATATAATCACCCAAGTTGGATGCCTTCTGGATGGGAGGCACAAAAATGGAAGAGAGGTCAGTTGTGTCACCACAGGAGAACAAATGCACAGAAGGAATGAATGGGAGGGAAGAGAATTCAAAGTGTGACGCTTTCTCTGTGTCCAGCTCACAGCACATCTCAGTGGATAATAAATGACAGGGCACTGTCTGTATTCTCTCTGTGCAGTGGGCAAGAATTTTTCATTTCATGCTTCATTCCCAGCCTGCTGCTGTAATTTTAGAGTGGGCACCTCTGCTTAGCACAAAAGGAAGGACAACAATATATTTATTGCTGCTTAGCAACTTGGTCACAAATTCCATTTCCAGTTGAAATATCCCAACAGCTTCTCGCTGCCTTGAAACAAAGCAAAGAGAATTTGGAGGACTCTGCAACAAAAACTCAAGTTAAGTCCCATTTGGATTGTTAGGTTCTGCAGTGTCTTTCTTTGACATTTGTGGCATACAATTGGCTTTGCTTGTTTGTTTTCGGTCTGCGATCTGGGCAACCTCCTGTGGGCCACAGGCTAGTGGTGGGAGGAGCCGGAGTTAAAAGTGGACAATGAAGTGAATGCATTCTTATTATTATTATTTTTACTTTTGTACAGTAGGCTAGTTTCTACACACTGACAATCGCACCACTCCATCCTCTATCTAGACAAGCAAGAGGCATGATAAGATATCAAGGGCCTATTTTAGCCAGGCAAAAGTACTCAGTGAAGGTGCAAAACATGGCCAGTAAAGGATGTTGCATGGGGGGAAGGGGTGTGAATAGCGAGGAGGGGTGGCCTGAGCAGAGTCCCAAGGACCAGACAGAGATATCAGGAGAGCCATATGTGGGTCCTGGGCCTGAGTTTCCCCACCCTTGGTGTAAAATAAGATCATGTATATCTTGCCACAGGGAAAACACTTGCAACCTTTGAACATGAAGGTTTGAAGCTACTTTCACATTGCTCTGTCTGGGAGGGCTATGCACTAGATTCAGCCAAGTGCAAGCCAGATTTGAGCATTTCCATATTCTCACACAGACAATTTCCAAGTACTGCTGTCCGAAAACTTTTTTTAAACATCAGGGATCAAGCCTGGGGTGTTCAAAATGTGTGGGTCTATTAGAAAGCAGTGCCCACATCCCTCTAGAATCATTGTAGTGTATGTGCAAAAGAGCTGTAATTTAGAAGGAAGGTGGTAGCATCGGGCTAATTGTGGAACTGAGAAAGCAAAGAAGCAGAAGCAGAAGAAGCCTATGTTGGCTGAAAGATGATTGGCACTTCCTCCAGTGAATAGGAGTAAGGGTGCAAGATTAAAATTTCATGCCAAATTTCTACAATCCCCTGTCATTCCTTAATGGACTCTAGTAAACTGCATCTCACACTATAAATAGCATGGCACCAGAAGGTGCAAAATTCCAGGAAATCTTTTTTCATGCATCCTGCTTCATACATCTCTCTTCATTGAGATAGATAAAAATGCAAAGGCTTATGGGCTGCCACCTGGCTGGCAACATTTATATCATATTATATTTTTGCTATATATGCATCTCTCTCTCTCTCTCTCACACACACATATACACACCATACTAAACAAATCACAATCTGAAATGAACAGACAGGTAGATAAATGCATATTGATAGTTCTTTCCTTGCTGTGTATTCAGAGCTGTAACTATGGTACTAATAGCTTTAGAAATAATTATTAATCCAAGAAGTCAGAGAAGATCAACATGGATTGAGCATGGCATATGATCCACATGCATAATCACATATTTAAAATGTTCACATTTATCAGGGTCAGTCCCTATTTTTTCATTTCTAACTACTGTTCATGTTCTGTGTCTATTTTTGGAAATACCTTGTTGAAATTTTTACTAGTGTGAGTGAGCTGCACACATTGTAACTCCTCAGAGCACAGCTCCCCGCTCAAGCATACATGCTTGCCTGGGAGTAAATCTCATTCCGCTCAACAAGAGTTATTTCTTAGACATGTATAGAGCTGTGCTGTAGAAGTTAAATCCCCAAAAGCGAGAGCAAATAGATGTAAGAAGAGCCCTCGTGGAACAGACCAATGGCCCATCTAGTTCAGCATTCTATTCCCACAGTTGCCAGGAATTCCACAAGGAAGACATGAACACAATAGCACTCTCTCACATGAGGTCTTGGCTCAGTGCCAGAGCACATACTGCACATGCAAAAGGGCCCGGATTCAGTCCTCAACATCACCCCAGCATCTGAGGGAGACCTGGCCTGAATCTTTGGTGAGCCACTAACCAGTCTGATCAGTCGGGAATCTTTTTCGGCCTAAGGGCAGCATTCCCATCTAAGCAACCTTTGGAGGCCACATTCCAGGGTCAGAGGCAAAAGTAGGTCAAGTAACAGTCACATACTATCTTGATTCCTCAACCCAGGAAAACAAGAGACAGTATCAGAGAGCAAGGGCACATTTCATGGAGGGTGTGGAGCAGGGCCAGCAGGGGGCTCAGCCTGGGGAGAGTCTGGAAGGACAGACAGAAAGGTTTGGGGGCTACATTGGATCAACAGGACTGAGAATCTCCACACCCAGTGTAGACAGTAATGAGCTACTTATTTATCTATTTCATAAAATTTATACACCCCTGGATTGTTTAAAAACAACAACAACCAAACCTCAAAGTGGCTTACAAAAGCTAAAACAGCAAAATCAAGAAAAGAAAAATTACAACCCTGCTATCATAGAATCATAGAGTTGGAACACAGGGATTTCAACTAAAGCATACATGACAGGTGGCTACCCATCCTCTGCTTTAAAAACCTCCAAGGAAGGAGTGTCCACAACCTCCAGAGGGAGCTTTGCATTAAAACAAATGTTAAAATACTAAAACAGATTAAAAACACCTCAACTTTCTAAGCTTGGATAGACTTGTCTAAACAGGACAGTGAAGACACCTGCTTGAATTCAATAGGCAGGGAGTTCCAAAGTGTAGGGACTGCCACACTAAAGGATCAAGTTTTTACAAATGAAGAAAGGGTATTGTGAGGCAACTGTGTTAGTGTCAATTCTGCCAATCAAAGAGGTGACCATCACACTGGTGCTGTGGAAACGAATTCCACTGTGTAACTATGTTGCGTTTGTAGAGTCTTCTGCCGTTCAGCTTCATTAAATGGCCCCTGGTTCCATGACCCCATAACTGATGCTGGAGGCCCCCCCATCCATATTAATCCCCCCCACAGGAATGCCTTCTATTATGAGCTGGGGGTGGGGTGGGGGTCATTCCATTCTCGTCTGCAAAGCACCAACATATAAATGCATACACATGAACACCAAGGCACCTTGAAGTTCCTCACTTGTCATTTCTTGGTACACTGCAGCTGCTGAAGTTTATTTTGAGCAGGGACAACATATTCAAACACGTCTTTCACCTAAAGAGCAAACACAGTTTTGGCTCTTAAACCCCAGAGGACAGCCTACTACAGAGCACATGAATGGAGTTGACAGAGAAGAAGCTTGCCTCAGCAATTCATAAAAGGAATGCGCAGTGGTATTAATTTTTGAGAATAAGAGTGGCCCAGGTTTTTTCTAATTTTCACCAGTGTCCAGGGATTTAATTGTCTAAAAATATTAACGGTGTGCTTACCTGCATGGATTATTTTTTTTAAAAAAAATCCCTGTCTCAATTTTTAATCTCGATGAGAAGCATGGGGTTGTTTTTTCCCTCCCAGTTTCTCAAAAAATATGAACAATCCCTGCAAATTATATACATTGTTATACAGGCAATATTATGCATACAAACCACTCCAGGTTTCCTAAAGTAACCAACACATAAACCAATACATACAGCAATGAATGGAATGGTAAAAAAAAATATGCACAACATTATCATGCAGGAATATAGTTCAGCCATGGACTTGAATCTTTTATACACAAAATATAGATAAGGGATTTTTGGGGGTAGAATTCTGCATATAATTTGTTGGGGGTTTTTTATTTAAAAAAAACACAGTACATAAGCAGGCACTTAGTACGTGAGGTGGTCCAATGTGCACAAAGTTCAACTGGGTCAGAACTACAAGTTCTCAGCTTCCGCTTGGAGCACCGTAGAAGATGGCTGAAAATACCATCTCTCCGGCTCCCATGGGGTAATTAGAGGCTGTAATGGGAGTATGCAGCCTCCCCAAATCTTCCCAGGAGGTACAGGAAAAGAGAGGTGGAGGTGTGGGGAAAAGAGCCGCAAACTTTTCCCGCCGCAGCAGCTGCTAACGCGGGTGGGTGGGGAAGGAGGGCGGCGGCGGGGGGCATGTGAGGCTCGGCATGGCAGGACCCGGCCGGGGAGCCTCGGCGAGAGCCAGTTTCCATGATAGTGTCCTGGGTGCGCGAGCAACTGTTTCTGCGTCCAATCCCTGTGTCCGTGGGGCACATGCGCAGTAGTGCGGGCACAGGGACACAGGGACTGGACGCAGAGACACTTGCATATTATTATATAGGATAGGCCTATTTTACCTTGCTATGATCTGTAGTTTTATTGACTTTAAAACTATATTGTTTTCAATATACACTGGGGATGGGAGAGAAATTTGATTCACTTCTTAATTTGTCTACCTAATTTGCACTTTTTGAAACAATATCCAACCTGAAACATAGCCATCGTTCAAAATTCACTTTTCTAAAGTGTGCATAAAATGCATGAATTAGTCAAAATATCAAAAAAATGCATTGTGTCAGGGAACATTGCTTTGCAAAAAATGTGTATATTAGGAAAAAAATCATACTAAAAGTCCTAAGTAGTTGAGTAGTATTCTTGGGTCAGATTGCAAACAGTGGATGAAAGAGAGCCTTAAGCAATCTGAGGAGAGGGGAGGGGAGGCACACAGTGATTCCTGTCTCTCCTGTCAGCACACACCACTCAAAATACAATATTTCCCAGTTGACTCAGAACACACATTTACCCACATCAATTCAAGTGATTAATAATCCAGTGTTGTGCATGCATTTTTGAACCAGCCTTATGCCTGCTTCTTAATTCTTATATTGACTGTAAGATGCTGAAACACTGGAGTGATCCATGAAAAACAGCTTGCAAGACACAGATCTGCTTAGCCTAAGGTCATACAAGGCAGCTGTTGCCAACCATGATTGCCAACCAGGTTTGGGCTACAGATATATCTACCTTCATGTGGGCCATTTAGTCACCCTGCCTCCACACTGCAAATTTTCCAAGCTCATCAACTTGGACTTTTGTTAATATATCAACAGCCATTACATTCCATTATCTCACATTTTGTTTGTATGGCATTTGATATATGGCCTTTTATACTGTGATTCGTGCCATTGTGATGTTTGCTCCTGGAAGCCTCTTACTTTGGGCTCTTTGTTCCACTGACATTCCATTGGATGAAGCCACAGAGAAAGAATCTGAGTTTTTCAAGCATACATCACCATAAGTTGCCATACTGATGGTCCAGTTTTGGCTTTCAAACAAATTGCTTTCCCTTTTAAACTCAATCTCTATTCTGGTAATGTTCCCCAGATCAAAGCTCTAGCATACAGTAAGCCTGCAATTTACGCAGTAATTATGTTCTGGGGATCAGACCGAAAGCCCAAATCATGCATAGTCAAATCACATTGGGTTCAATGGCAGGTGGATTGCCAGTTATTCTTCCAAAAGCCTCACCCCCTTTCAACCCGCTTTTCATTTATTTATTCGCCACATACATAAAGCTGAATGCACATAAGTTGCAGGCTTACTGTATACAGAAGGACTCTCCCTATCATGTGTCTTCTCATTTGCAAATTAAATAAAATTATACCATTTGGCAAAATAAATAGATATGATGCCATTTTTAAATACAAAACACAGCCTGCCATCATTAAAAAGGTAAAGGTAAAGGACCGCTGACAGTTAAGTCCAGTTGCGAACGACTCTGGGGTTGTGGTGCTCATCTCGCTTTACTGGCCAAGGGAGTCGGCGTTTGTCTGCAGGCAGCTTCCGGGTCATGTGGCCAGCATGACTAAGCCCCTTCTGGCGAACCAGAGCAGTGCACGGAAACAGCCTTTACCTTCCCGCTGGAGCGATAACTATTTATGTACTTGCACTTTGACGTCCTCAGGTTTCAACCTCCGTTACAACTGAAAGAGAAGTCTGCGAAAGAGTAAAGGTTAGTTGTGAATAATTCAGTGCCAAGCTGAGGAGAACCATTTCAGGCGTTCAAAACAAGGAGTGTAGACTAGACTTAGACATAGTTCTCATGTAATTATTTTTACCCCTCCATTCAAGTGGAATATTTCCTGTGGAGTCCTGTACACAGCTAAAGACACATCAAGACAAAAGATCCATGTAACCTCTGAAAGAAAAAGTGATCAGGAAACGGAGTCTCATATCATGTCCACAGAACTTCAATCAAATTCAGAGAGCTTACAAGACACGTGGGAATATGTGCATTGACAGTCTGCACGGATGGTTGACAAACTGAGCACAGAGCCTTGCAAACACAATTTTGGAAAGATCTACTGCTGTTTGCCTTTTTGCCTTTGTACCTAACATCAAAAATAGGGCTGTTAATTTATTTATCTGAAGACGTATTTATATGTCACCCTCTCACAATGTATCAGGACTGTGTACAGCAACTTTCAAACACAACTTTCCCATTAAAACAGTACAAAACAATCACAATGGCTGGCTACTCACGAATATTTTTAAATAACTACATGGGTCTGTTGGCATAAAATGTCTTCAAGGCATTTGCCTAAAAGCTAAATCTCTCTTTTTTAAAAAAAATAAATTTTTATTCCATTTTCCAAATTTAACAAATTAAAATAAAATAAAACAATCTTTTATACCAAACTTCTTATATTTCCATCTTATACCTTGCTCTGCCGAGCTCTGACTTCCCCCCCTCCCTCCATGCGGGCTTCTTGTTAAATCCCGTTTTTGCAGTTCCTTTTTAACTTTTTAGTCAATTCGTAGGATTTATTTCAATCCTGCAAGAGTTTTTAAAGATCTACAGTTTTTCTCCATGTAGTCCACATATTTACTCCAGTCCTTTTGAAACCTTGTCTCCCCCTGGTCACGGATCTTGCAAGTCAATCTAGCAAGTTCAGCATAGTCCATCATTTTTATCTGCCACTCCTCAATTGTAGGTAGTTCCTGTAATTTCCATTTTTGGGCTAACAATGTCCTAGCCGCGGTTGTCGCATACATAAACAATACTTGATCCTCTTTTCTAATTTCTCCTCCTATTATTCCTAACAAGAATGCTTCCGGATTTTTTGGAAAAGTATATCTAAACATCTTTTTCAATTCATTATATAACATTTCCCAAAATCTTTTAACCTTATCGCATGTCCACCACATATGATAAAATTCACCATCTTTCTCCTTACATTTCCAGCATGTTTTGTCACTCATTATGTACATTTTGGCTAATTTAACTGGAGTTAAATACCATCTATACATCATCTTATATACATTTTCTTTCAAGGCAGTACATGCTGTAAATCTTAAAGTTTGATTCCATAGTTTCAACCACGCGTCATATTCAATATTATGCCCAAAATCCTTTGCCCATTTAATCATCACCTCTTTTGTCAGCTCATCTTTTGTATACCACTCTAACAACAAGTCATACATTTTTGCCAAAAGCTTTGTTTTGCCTTCTAGCACTTCTATTTGAAATTTGGACCTTTTGTCCTCAAAACCTATTTTTCTATCCTCTCTAAGCACATCATTTATTTGATGATATTCTATCCATCCTGTTAATACTCCTTTAATTTCTTCATAAGGTTTTAATCTCCAGCCTTTTTCAGTTTTTGTCAAAATTTCCTCGTACGTGGCCCGCCTCCCCTCCATATTTACCTTCTTAACTGTTAATACCTCCACTGGTGAAACCCACCATGGTGTTTTAGCCTCTAACAGCATTTTATTTCTTTCCCACACCTCGTACAGAGATCTTCTTATCACGTGGTTCGTAAACCCTGTATGAGATTTCTTTTTATCGTACCATAGATATGCATGCCATCCAAATCTATTATTAAAACCTTCCAAATCTAGCAGGTCCGTATTTTTTAAAGTTATCCACTCATTAATCCAACAGATACAAGACGCTTCATAGTAAAGTCTCAAGTCTGGGAGAGCGAATCCGCCTCTTTCTTTCTTATCTACCAGAATTTTATGCTTTATTCTAGGCTTTTTCCCCTGCCAGACAAATCTTGACAAAACCTTCTGCCATTCTTGAAATTGTCTTGTACCCTTCACAACAGGTATAGTTTGAAATAGAAATAACATCTTAGGTAATATATTCATCTTTATTGCTGCAATTCTTCCTAAAAATGACGTTTTCATATTAGTCCATCTTTCCAGGTCTTTCTTTATTTCCCTCCATACTTGTTCATAATTGTCACTATAAAGATTAATGTTCTTTGCTGTCATCCATATTCCCAAATATTTTACTTTTTTTGCCACGTCGAATCCATATTTTAACTGTAACTCCTGTTTTTCCTCTTTCTCCATATTCATTGCCATAACCTTTGTTTTTTGTCTATTTAATTTAAATCCTGCAAGCTGGCCAAATTTCTCCATTTCTTCTTTTGCTTCTGCAACACTTTCCTTTGGATTTTCCAATGTTAGAACTAAATCATCTGCGAAGGCTTTCACTTTAAATTGTTTTGCACCGACTTTGATTCCTCTAATTGAGGAGGGATCTCTTAGTCTATTCAATAATATCTCCAGGACCATGATGAATAATAGCGGAGATAAGGGACATCCCTGTCTAGTTCCTTTAGTGATATCAAAATATTCTGTTAAAATATTGCTTTCCTCATCTTGGGAGCAAGGGTGGGGGTTGCACTAAATGCTCAACTCCTTTCTGACATACCATGCACCAAAGTTGTTCAAAGCTTTGCATACAAGAGCCTTGAACCTGTCCCAGTAGCATATGGGCAGCCAATGTAGCTGTTTCAACACAGGTGTCACATGTTCCCAGCCACCTGCTGTTCCACCACCTGTCCGCCGACTGCATGGTACACTAGGTGGAGCTCCTGGGTCCTAGTCCTACATTCCTATGTGCTAAACCTATTATTATTATTATTATTATTATTATTATTATTATTAAGCATGGTTTAAGGTACTGCTATCAAATTGATTTTGTAGTAGATTTTAAAGAAGGAAGAAAAACCACACTACTCATTGGTAATGAAGAGTTTGTGGGCATTCATTGTATTTCATCCAACAGTGATCTCAGGTGCTGAGTGTCAATAGAAATGAAGGGGAAATTGGATCACTAAGGAACAAGAAGGATGCATCACCATATTGGGGGAACTCAGTTTCAGAAAAGTACAAAAAACTGCACCCTCTTTTAAAAAATAGCAAACCTAAGAAGGCAAAACAAACAAATAGTCCTGAGAAGTATGAGGCTATTTGACAGTCACCATGCTTGAGCCCCCTGCAGCTTATAGTATCATAGCTGCCAAGTTATCCCTTTTTTAAAGGGATTTTCCCTTATGCTGAATAGGCTTCCTCGCGAGAAAAGGGAAAACTTGGCAGCTATGTATAGTATGCTAGAAGATGGCATCACCAGCTGGGACTTAGGGATAGGTGAATCTGTCAATTTCAGTTTCTCAGTTCAGTTCTATCTTAAGTTCAGTTCTTCAAATTTCTGCATCAGTGTGCAATCTTCATATATGAAAAAGAATCAGCATTTCAACGCATATTTCTTCTAATATACACATTTTTATGCATTTTGCTTAATATAGTTGTATCTTGGTTCTCAAATGGAATCCGTTCTGGAAGCCCTTTTGACTTTCGAAAACGTTTGAAAACCAAGGCACAGCTTCCAATTGGCTACAGGAGCTTCCTGCACTCAATCGGAAGCCGCGGAAGCCACGTTGGACGTTCGGGTTCCAAAGAAAGTTTAAAACCGGAACTCTGACTTCCGGATTTGCTGCATTCGGGAGCCAAAATGTTCGAGTCACAAGACGTTCGACAACCAATGTATGACTGTATGCATATTTGGCATGGTAATTTCCCCCCAATATAATGCATTTCACTAATAAATGCAATTATGCACACTATATTCTAGCATATGCATTTTTATATTTTTTTTATAATAATTTTTATTAATTTTACAAACGAAACTAACCAGACTACACAAACATACAATATAACACTGTCCCTTCGTTTTCCCTCCACCCACTGGTTCACCTCTGCCACCAGTGAAACCCGTGTGCTTTGAGAATCAAAGGGGTCCATTGTAAGTTGGGTTTGGCCTCCCCCCTCCCTCCTCCCCCCATCCCCCCCCCCTGCCACTGAGAGGATGGGAATGGAGGAGCTCTGAGGATTGGTTTCCCCCAACTCATTCATAAGCATATTTAAACAAATACAAACATAACAATAACAATAATAGGGGAGAATTTTAACTCCCCAATTCTTATTATCTTAACCTTATACTTGTGACTTCCTCGGTGGTCTTCCTCTTGGTTTTCCTTAAACAGAATCTAAAGTTTATGGCGGGTTTTCATTTCAGTTTAGAATCCTTTTCTTATAATATTAACTCAACCCTCCTCCTTTTCCATGCTGCCCTCCCACAGGCCCCCTCCTGCCACAAGAGGAAACTGCGGGGCACAGCATTTCCAAGGTTCCATTATATCCCCTCCTCACCCCTCTGAGCACTCCCTGCCACTGAGTATCTCAGAGTAAGGAAAGGAGAGTAGGCAGCTTTCTGCCTAAACCTAACTTAACTTACAAAAATTTTCATTAACTTAAATTCTTTCCTAAGCCATTCTTATAATTCCCTTCAGAAAGCACAGCTTTTTCCATTCATTTTTATACCCCATCTCCTCTCCCTAAGTCTTTTTCCCCAATTGGATCAGCATTTCCGTTAACAAGCCAAAATTTCAAAAACTGTCTTTCAGAAACTAAAAACAAATCTTTTAACTAAAATATTCACCCCACACCCATTCTTTCCCATATCCGTCTCCAGACCCTTGTCCCCCCCTGCCCCTGTCTTTCCCATTCCTCCCTGACATCACCCCAAATTTCAACCCCTCCAGGATCTTCAAGTCCATTAATCCTCAAATTCCTTTGCTTCTCATTTTCTTGCTCTGTTTGATTTTCTTCCTTTTGAAGTCCATGCTTTGCTTCATCCCAAACATATTTTTTATAGTCCAAGTCCTCTTTAAGGTTTTCGTCTAATTGTTCCTCCTGACATCCAGATTCAGTCTCCACAGTCTCCAAAATCAAATTTAAATCCTGGACTTGGGCTTCATCCTCGACTGCTGGTAGATTGGGATGTTGCCGTTCCTTATAGATATCTTCCCATATTGGTAGATAGTTTAGCACAGCCTCCTGGAAGGCTCGAGAGTACTTTGTTTTCATATTTCTCCTGACCGCAGACAAACAGGAGGTGGAGAACAAAGGGGTGCTGGAAAATTCCTCTCTCAGACGGTCGACTCCATTTTGGCTGTTCTTTTCCTTTGTCTTTTAACTCAGTCACCACTCCATTCTTAATTCCAATATTGAATAGTTCTATCACGTTTTCAGTCAATTTTTACTGATCACAACAATGCATTAAATCCACCCGATCTTTTGACAGCTTGACAGCTTTTGACAGCTGTCAAAGCACTCTCCCCCTTTATAATGCTGTACCTCAAGGGGTGCCGGACTCGGGAGTTGAGAGGGTTCCAAAAAAGTCTTTCTTTCTCTCGGGTCCACAGTCCCAAATGCCTTTTGTCGTTCAGTTTAAGATTATTTAAAGCGCCTCCCAGTTTTCCATTAGGAAGAGACCGACTTCCGTTTCTTTAAAGCCTCTCCTATTTTTCCAATTAACGAATTTGAAGTCCGTAATCGTAATTCCACTTACTTTTTGGAAGTTTCAATTTGTTCGGAAGAATCTGCCGCTTGCCGGGTCAGGACTCGGAGCTTCACTTCACGGAGGTAAGATATAGCCCAAAATGGCTCCCGCGGTTCCACCCCGCCGGCACTCGATCGCTCTATTGAGCTCTCGGGCAGCGGGGGATCCGCAAAAAACGGAGCAACTGCTGGGCGCGTGAGTCACCGGGACTCTCTACCCGGTGTTTTTACGGGGAATCCGCTCGCTCTGCGGACTTCCCCCCCCTCCGAGAAGCCAGGGACATCGGCGCGCGAGGTCCCTGCGTCCTTCTCTCCGCCGCGACAGACCGGAAGTCTGCATTTTTATATACTACTTGGCTGCAAAATCGGAAACCCAAAAATTTGAGGAAAGTTTGAATTTTGAAGGATGGCTGTGTTTCAGTTCATGCATTGTGTTGCAGAGTGCAAATCAGGTAAGTTTCCTTTTAAATGCAAACTTAATTTCTCCCCATCCTTACTGGGAGGTAGTCCAGGGGCTTTTTTTGTTAGAGGAGAAGCAAGGAGCAAGATACTCTGCATGTTCACCTTCTCATTGCTGCAGATACAGTTGCCCGTTCTCCCTCTTAGAAAGAGGAGAGCCAGAAAGTCTGAGTTCAGAAAGTCTGAGAAACACCAACTTAGAGGTGAATAAATCAGAATGTTTCCACGATGGCAACAAGGCAATAAAAGCAAATTAAAGTACTTGATGGATGTTAATGGGTTACTAAAATCTATATGGCAAAATCATTAAAGTATATGCTAAAATCTCTAGCCAATAAACCTAACCTATAGTTTTATTTCAGCAGGCATTTTAAGTAAACTTTATTGTTTATGATTAATTTGAACCACTGTATTTTTTTTAAAGAAAACAATCTTATTGTACAGATGGAAGAATCAACAAATTTCAGTCCTCTGTTTCTTATTTTTCCGATCTTAAAATAAGTTCTCTTAATTTGAAGCTATTTGCGGATTTTGGTTTTTTAAAATCCTGATGAAAATTATTCAGCACTTTAGTCTGAATTTCTCTTAATAAACACATTTTTTAATGGAGTTATGATTAATGCACACCTTTTGCAACTGATTTCTCCCAATATGATGCCTTTTTTGTATGTTTTTTCACTAGGAAAAGAATTTTACCCAATACAGTCGTACCCTTGAAGGCGAACGGAATCTGTTCTGGAAGTCTGTTCGACTTCCAAAACGTTCAGAAACCAAAGTGCAGTTCCAATTGGCTACAGGAAGCTGCTGCAGCAAAGCAGAAGCCGCGGAAGCCCCGTCAGAAGTTTGGTGTTCCAAAAATAGTTCGCAAACTGGAACAGTCACTTCCGGGTTTGCTACATTTGGAAGCCAAAATGTTTGAGAACTAAGCTGTTCAAAAACCAAGGTATGACTGTATATGCATTTTTAAAATATTGGCCTGTTGCGAGAACTGCATCACAAAATTCAGGTAAATGCAAATTTTGAAGGGTGGCTGTATTTTGGGAAAGTGCAAATTTGTTAGAATTTGTCAAAACAAAACACTGCAGCTTTTTCTTTTTCCTGAACCACCTCAGCCCCAATGCTTTAGATACTGCAGGGAAAGTATGGCACGGAGTCAATCCCCTTTTTGTGGAGTTTTGAATTTAACCCATCCAACTATTCTTATTCCAAGCCTCAGAAAGAATGGGGTGTGTGGAAACAACCCTGACAACAAAACATGCTACGAGGATAATGTGTTCAACCTTTCAGTTCTCAAATTGTTTATTGCAGTTCTAATTGCAATCTCCCACAAAAATAACCTCCTAGAGAGGACATTTGGATGGAGTATCTTTTTTTGAATCGTTATTTGCTGTACAGAGATAAGACAATTGATTGTGGTCTACAAAATAATGAGTTACAGAGTATCTACTACTTAATTTTTGAAAAGAAAAACAACTTGGCCTTTAACTTCACCACAAAATACATTAGATTACCTGCCATCAATACAGATGCTTCCGGTAGGAAGAAAAAGAGCAAGGCTATAAACCACAAACTAAGGACCAAACATGATGCTAAATGCATTAGGAAGTCCAGCAAGATCGTGGTCTCTTCAAATGTGAGACAAATCAGGATTCTGATTTATTCCCCACTGCAATTCCAATTAAAATGGCTCCCACTGCATTATTATGAGCTCTAGAAGCAAAAGCTTCTATTGGTGCCAATGGAGGCTGCCTCCTGCCCCAAGGGCTAAAAGCAGCATTGGGGGGGGATCCCCACATGCTAATATACACAGATGTACATTATTTCACTTAAAATCTAGCTTAGCCCTTAGTGTTACACAGCATTGCGATACCATGTATTGTTCGCGTCCGTCTGTCTCAAGAGACAATGGAAGATTGTACCATTGGGGGTAAATTCAAACCATTGGATAGTTACAGTGCTTGCTGTGGCTGTACAAACCAATATGAGAGAGAGATGCGTTATTGCAGTTGGGACAGATGAAGGAATTCGGTTTTGCTGCTATACCAAATTGTGATTCGTGTCACAATCAGCACTGTGATAGCTCCGTGTGACACAAATACGGTTCAATGATGATTACCTGGTGACAATCAAGTCCAGCTGGTGCCAGTGGCCTGAACTTCGATGTCCAAAACATCAGTTTGAAAGCTGTTGTTCTATATCAGCCATTCCCAGACTACGGCCCAGGGGCCAGATACGGCCCAAGGACCGATTTATCTGTCCCGTGGCGCCTGCCGCCAGCTGCTGCCACCGCCCACTCGTACTGGTGTGGCGCGGTTTGGCGCGGCTGCCCACCTCCGGCACCGGAAATAGCTTGTGTGCATGCGCAAGTGTCATTCCCGGCATACTTCCGGGTCAGAGGAGGCTCATGTGCATGCACACAAGCTATTTCCGGTGCTCCTGAGACCCGGAAGTACACCGGAAATAGCGTGTGTGCAGGCGTATGGGCATGTGCTCCTGTGCGCTCCCCATCCTCTGGCCCGTCGTGCGGTAAGTTTAGGGACCCCTGTTCTATATCATGTGGTTATGTGATAATGGGAATGGGGGCGGGATTTGTTTGGTCCACATTTTAATGTGAAATGACCTAATATGCTTCTCCTGAACTTATATGTGGATCAGAACACAGTTGTCCATCAATTCACACACTTCTCCAAATTTTCAGATATAGTTTCAGTTTTCTGAAAAACTGCTGAAACTGTATCAAACAATTGCACCTGCAAATCCACTCCAGAAACTCCAGAACAGATATGGAAGCAAGTGGGGGGAGAAGGAGGGGCAAGTTCCATTGTGATACGAATAATTGCACTAACCAAATTAGTTGCTTTTTGCTATTTCGAATACAAGACTTACGATTGAACCCATGCAAAACCGACACAGAATGGAAATATGTCAGGGGCGTTGACTTGGGCCCTACATTATGGGTGCTCAGCATGTGCGGACTGCACTGCATTGTGATGTGATGGCGCAAAGTGATGTCATGATGTCATGTTGTTTTGGTGTGGTGCACACGCCGAGGCCCTATGGTAGCAACTGGACCTGCGGGACCTCACAGAAGAGGCACAGACCCTGGTTCAGTCACCGCCATGGTACCAGAGCGCCAGAGGTAAGGCGACGGGCGGCTGCGGCTATGGTGCACAGAGGCAGCTGTGGACATTATTGAAACATCCTTTGAGGTGGGGCTTGGGTCTGTGGGGAGGGTGAAGGGAGTAGGCAGGCACGGTGCTAGGGCTTTTTTGTGCCCTAGGCTAAATCACCTTCTGGCGCCTCCCCCTGGCACATGCGTCATGACGCGTGCACAACGCCGCTGATGCCGCTGCATCCCCTCCATAGGTGGGAGGGCGCTGAGCTCGTGGAAGGGACGCTGTGAACCTTTCAGCGGCCACGGCAGCGAGCGAGCGTCAGCAGCAACAGCGCCCATAGCTGAAGGCTTCAGCTACGGGTGCTGCTGCCGCCACCGCCACCGCTCCCTCGTTGCAGCCGCTGAGGAGTGCACAGCGTCCCCTCCATAGGCGGGAGGGCGCTGAGCCCTCTTTTCGGCTCGCACGCCTCCTGCCTATGGAGGGGACGCTGTGAGCCCTTAAGCGGCCGCGGCAGCGAGCGAGCGGTGGTGGCGGCGGCAGCAACAGCGCCCATAGCTGAAGGCTTCCGCTACGGGCGCTGCCGCCGCCACCGCTCACTCGTTGCTCCAGGCGCTGGCGGCAGTGCTGGCGGCCGGCGGGCAGGCTCGACAGTGCCCCCTCCATTTCGGCGCCCTAGGCCAAGGCCTAGTTTGCCCTAAATGGAGGCGCCGGCCTTGGGAGTAGGACCGGACGAGGAGAGAGCCAGAGTGGGCAGAATGGCAGCCGAGAGAGCAGGGCAAGGGCTGTGGGAAGGGGCTATGGCACCTGCTTTTGTGGAGGTGGTGGTAGGCAGCAGCTGCCATGTACAGAGGCGGGGGAGAAGGCTGGCTACTCAAAGGGCACCCACAGCAAAAAAAGGGGGGGCACACCTATTATATGTTGATCTGTCCATCCCTGCCAGTTGATCCTTCCATCCCTAGATACTGCCAGAGTACCCAGTTCTGCATAATCCCTGGCAATATCACTTTAAAAAGAAAAAGAAAAAGAAAACAGTTCAGTCTACCTAAACAGACTTTTGAGATCCAGTTCTTAAGGAAGGCAAGCCATAATTGACAAATCCCATCTTCATCAGTTAACATCCCGCATTAGATCCAAAATCAGCAAGCACAATGAGAAAATCAACACAGTGGGTACAGTTGATGGCAACCAGAGGGTCTAATATAATCTTATCAACACATCATAAAACCTTAAAATCACCTTTTCATTCCAAATTATTTGAATTAAAATTGAACGTCTATTATGAACCACCTTCCTTTCCCTCCTGCTGTGTTTCATCTGCACATTCAATAGAAAAGCCGAGCGGCTGATTTTTTAAATCAGCTTTTGGAAGTAAAAGGCTACACGGGAGAAAGCAAAGCAGTCTACCTACAAATTGTTGGGACACTGGGGTATTTCGTTAAGAAATAACACCCCCTGTAAGGTTGCCTGAATGCAATCTCCAAGAGTCAGATTGCCATTTGATAACTTGGCCCCTCCTGCTGAGAAGATTGACAGCTCTCAATGTGTTATGGGGATAGATGGTAGCAAGTCCAGGTTTACTTCTCTCTCTCTCTCTCTCTCTCTCTCTCTCTCTCTCTCTCTCTCTCTCTCACACACACACACACACACACACACACACAAACACACACACACACACACTCACGCAAGTGCTTTGCTTTTTTATTCTTTTTAATCCAACTTCAGTTTCCAGGTCACATCTTTAAGGCCTCGTAGTACAGTTCAGCTTGAAACCATGCAGTCTAATTTAATCAAGCAACCTCTAGAAGAATAAGAAAGTTATGTTATTTTATTATTTAAAAAAATAAAGTGTATTTAAAATGGTAATTTCATTTTGTGCCAGAATCTTTCAGCCCTATTTTATGAGAAATTTACTCAAAGATTTTTATTTTTTATTTTTAAATGGATGACTAAAATGGTTCATTAATGTTGAACAGGCTCATCAGGAAAGGGTCAGGCAAAAAATCAGTCCTGGGAACAGAGGTAGACAAAACTATTAAGAACTGCAGAGAAAATAGAGCAAAAATTACTCTTATACCCCCCCATCCATATTCAGACACCCATGAACCATCGAAACCCACTCCACAGGGTTGGAGGAACCCCAGAGGAGATGTTGGGGGGTATCATTAGGTGAGGGGGAGGAAGGAAGAGGTCCAATTGCACAAGTGGATTTGCACACATGCAGCCCCTATTACAACTCGTAGATTCTTACCAAATGAGTTTTAGAAGTGTAAAAATGTAACAGCTTCTACTGAAGGGGTGGTGGGTCTTCATGTAGAGAAAGAAGACTAAAATAGGGACCACCAAACTTCCTTGGTTGTCCTTTAACCCCTGCTGACCATCCCTCAGCTGGAAGTCTGATACTCTCAGGGCTGCTGAGAGGAGTGCAACAAGTCCACTTTAAAAACAAAACAAAACACAAAACAACAAAACAAAACAGGTATTATGCGGTTTAGAAAGTGGTGGTGTGGAATTCTCCGCTTTGAGGTTCATTGTCTAGCAGAGACCAATAACCAGACAAAGCAAAAATGATTTATTCTTGTACAAAAATTGAGTCTCAGTCACCTTACAGTGCAGACAAGAGACTCCACTTAACAGGTTACACACAGCACAGGTTTATATTTCTCCAGAAGCAGCCTGATACATGCATCATTTATTCTTCTTCTTCCTCCTCCTCCTCCTCCTCCTCCTCCTCCTCCTCCTCCTCCTCCTCCTCCTTCTTCTTCTGTCACTCATAGGCGGGTATGATTGTATTCCATGAACATGGTCTTAACAATGAGTCCATAAGTGACTGTGAAGACCAATTCTGGATCCACACATCCTTCCACAGTGGGAACATAAGTTTCCAGGTGAGAGTTTGCCATGGAGAGGGTTTGCCAAATGTGCCTTCCTCTTAGCACGTTTCTCCCTTTTGTCCTGAGTTTGAGCATCTACAATGCTCATGACAACTTTGGTAAAGGCTGTTCTCCAACTGGATCACTTGCAGGCCAGTGTCTCCCAGTTGTTGGTGTTTATACTACATTTTTTAAGATTTGCCTTGAGAGAGTCTTTGAACCTCTTTTGTTGACCACCAGCTTTACGCTTTCCATTTTTAAGTTCAGAATGGAGTAGTTACTTTGGAAGATGATAATCAGGCATCCAAACAACATGACCAGTCCAATGAAGTTGATGTTGAAGAATCATTTCTTCGAAACTGGTGATCTTTGCTTCTTCCAGTACATTGACATTAGTTTGCTTGTCTTCCCAAGTGATGTGTAATTTTTTTGGGGGGAAACCATTGATAGAATCTTTCAAGGAGTTGGAGATGGAGTTTATAAGGGGTCCATGTTTCACAAGCATACAGTAAGGTTGGTAGTACAATAGCTTTGTAAACAACCATTTTGGTTTCCCTGCGAATGTCCCAGTTCTCAAACACTCTATATTTCAATCAGGAGAAAGCTGCACTCGAGAGCTCAGGCAAATTCTAGAGAGTTTTCTAGAAGTTCTCATGTGATTGGCTAATGTTGGTCACATGGGAAGTATCTAGTGAATGAGAGACTCCATTTTATGTGAAGCAGGATGACTGTTTTAGAATCCACTGTGAACACTGCTAAGTTGAATAGAGTGTTGGAGTGTTTCTTCTCTGCTTGAAAGAAAGAGAGCAAAGCTGCATGAGAATGTAAAGGTGGAAATCTCTCATAGGAACAGCAAGGCATAGCCTAACTGAGATACAGAAGGCTGAGGGCTGAGCTTTGGTAAAAGAGGAAAATACAGTTGTTTGGAAGTTAGAAGAAGAGACGGTAAGCCCATGCTTGGATGGGCATGTGATTGTACCCTGTTTCTCATATTTTAAGACATACCCATAAAATAAGCCATAGCAGGATTTTTAAGCATTCAAGGAATATAAGCCATACCCCGAAAATAAGACATAGTGATAGGCACAGCAGCAATGCCGGCCGCGGCAAGAGGAAGAGGAAAAAAATAAGACATCCCTTGAAAATAAGCCATAGTGTGTTTTTTGGAGGAAAAAATAAATATAAGACGTGTCTTATAATATGAGAAACACGGTAAATATTATGTTTTAATTCATCTATATAAGTTTCTGCAAATAAAGTTTTTGAATGTTAAAGTCTGGACATTGGTTTAATTTCCAAATAAATATGATTTGAGCTTTTTAGCTGTGTTTTTACTACCCTTACTTCAACAAAATATGTGACGCAGGCCAATTGCAGTAGTGTCACCCAATAAATTCCTGCTCACTCCCCTCAGAGAAATCAACTAGCAGAGCCTACAGTGGAAAAGGGGTGGGAGGGCCGGTTTCTCAATGTGAAAAGTGGAGAGTGTTGTATGGAGTGGCCTTAAATAGCCCAATCTCTACTTCTCCCCTAAATGACCAGTTGCCCCATGTGGGGGAGAGAGAGAGAGAGAGAGAGAGAGAGAGAGAGAGAGAGAGAGAGAGAGATTACAGTATGTAATACCCCTTGTACTTTTTTTTAAAAAAAAAGTTGTACAATTTCAAAATATGGATATGCATTGCGACTTTCTGATATCATTCAGAAACTTTTGAATTAATTCAGTGAATTAGTAAAACTGAATTAGTTCATTCTAAGCATGGCTTAGAACACGCTGCCTTCACTTACTGTTTTAATTTGACAATATAGCATTATTTATCCTGCAAAAGCTCCTCTCACCAACTTGACTATTTCTTGAGAGTTTGTGGTGCCTGTGGGAGACAACTTCAGCTGATTTTTTATTTAAAAAAACAAATCCTTAGTCTCTGTTTGTCTTTAATTAGGAATTGACCTACTTAAGTCAAATCTTATTCAAAAACTGCCAAATGCATTCAAAGAGACTGAAAGTGCAACTGGTAACCTATTTGTCTCAGCAAATGTGTGATTTCATGGAGTTACAGTTGTTTGTTTCTTTTAAGTACAGCTTTATAAAATATTTTCTAATGCAAGAGAGACTCTCAAGTAGCTGTCATCGCACAGCAGTGAGTAAAAGCAGGAATTTAGTAGTTCCCTCATCTCTTCTCTCACTATATATTAATAACTAGAGATTATTGCAGTCAATTAGACTGACCACATGGATTTTGAACTTGATTTGACTCAACCCAGCCGATTCTTAATTAAAGGCAGTCAGCTTTACTAGGTGAGCATGTAACACTGTCTTTTAAGTCTTTGGGAACATCTGAAGCTGTCTTTTACTTGGCCTGGGTCCATCTTGCTCAGTATTGTCTGCAGCAGTGTTCTTCAAACTTGGGTCCCCATATATTGTTGGACTACATCGCCCACCATCACTGGCCATTGGCTAAGCTGGCTGGGGATGACGGGGACTGTGGTCCACCAACATCTGGGGATTCAAGGTTAAAGAACCTCCAAATTTTGTAGGATTCTAACTCCTATCAGTCTCAACCAGCAGCAGGGTCAGGGATGGTGGGAGTTGCATTCTGACAATATCTAGAAGGATTCCCAGCCGTGATCTATGCCAGGCATAGGCAAACTCGGCCCTCCAGAAGTTTTGGGACTACAACTCCCATCATCCCTGAGCAATGGTCTTGTTACCTAGGGATCAGAGGCGTAGCAAGCCCAGGTGGTACCCGGTGCGGTTTTTTTTTTTTTGTCACTCCCCGTCCACGCGGCTCTGGCTCTGGTGGAAAGTGAAAAACATGAATTGCAAAAAAAACTAGAGCTTACAGAACAAAACCAACTTCAGATATGAAATCAGCATTGAAAGAACACATAAGAACAGTTGAAATATCTAATGCAACAGAAAATTTAAAAAAATGTTCCCCATTGGGGGGCACTGAGTGTCACCCCCCCTCCAGGGTGGCACCCAGGACGACCCACCCCCATCGCCCCTTTGCTACGCCATTGCTAGGGATGATGGGAGTTATAGTCCCAAAACATCTGGAGGGCTGAGTTTGCCTATGCCTGATCTACGCTAACTGGTGTGGCTCCTCAAGGTTTCAGACATGGAATACTCTCAGCTCCACCCAGAGATGCTGGGAATTGAATCCAAGACTTTCTGTATGCAAAATTTTTGCCACTAGCTATACCCTTTCCTGTTTTCAATTTTACCGTTTTCAAAGAATAAGTGCAGATTTTTCAGAATTTATACAGTTTTGTTATTTAAAACCTGCACTGAAAAGGGATGGAATTATTTAGTCACGTCCTGTGATGAACTGGCTCAACAACTACAGGGTCAGGCAGACAGGTCGCGTCTCGGATCACCGACTAAATTTCCCGAACTGTAGCATCACTTTAGGCTATTTTGAGAAATTAAAATTCTGTTCTGGCCTTGACTGGTGTGACTATGGTGAGCCCGGCTGACTGAAGTTGTCATGTGCTGATGCCTGGCCTGAGTGGTGGACTGATGGGGACAATTATAATGGGATTCTGTGGGAGCTGCTCCCTCTATGTGTAGGGCACAAGATTGCATCCCACCCCTTGACCACAAACACAAATCTTCTTGTATTTATTTTACTATTTCATATTTGCATCCATTAAGTTCCTTGCAGTGGAGAAGCCACACACACACACACACACACAAACACCACATAACTTCCAGTTGCATATTAATAACTAAGAGAGATTTGCCCTCTCTTGGTCAACCTCCTTACATCTCCAGCCTCTGTCAATAATGAAGAGGGCCACCATCACTGCTTTTTTCCTGAAAAATAGGTGCTGGTACTCACCAGGAAGTTGTTACAGTAAGTGCCATACTTTTTAACAACAACAAAAAGGGGTGACGGTACCGTGTACCCTTGAGAAAACACATTGGCCACCATCC
This sequence comes from Zootoca vivipara, assembly GCF_965207765.1. Classification (NCBI taxonomy): domain Eukaryota; kingdom Metazoa; phylum Chordata; class Lepidosauria; order Squamata; family Lacertidae; genus Zootoca; species Zootoca vivipara. The sequence goes on along the minus strand of NC_142597.1, from coordinate 6,953,691 downwards.
CTTTACATTTGAAACAGTTGCTCCAAAAGCATACTTCCATATATTGGGATCAACACACAGGATAATAATAAAAAAGTGTTATATATACACATACATAATTCTATGTAGTATTAAATGTCGCTACAGCACAGTTCTATGAAAAGAATTATTTGCTACACTCAAACCCAGTCTGAATATAAGCTTTTCAACAATCACATGGCCTTTGGAGATGCCTATTGAACATCAGTAACATTTCAGATTGGTTATTTCATTTTCTAAACTATTTGGACACCCACAAAGCAAGAGGTTAATCATCCCGTAAAATGAATATGTGTTATGAATTGCAGCCCATTACATAGAATGAAGATGGCAAAGCAATATATTTGGAAATAGTACCTGCTGATTATTATGTAAGATATGTGGGGAAAGAGAAGAAGAAAATAAACTACGTGTGATCCAGGCAAAAGCCAAGCTCTTTCAAATACGATTTCAGTCGGAGAGATTTAACTCTTTCCTAAGAAGTTGTCTTCTTGATTTTGGGTTTGTTTGTTTTGCTTCTTCAAAATTTTGTACAGGCTGACGTTCAGCATGCACACAGTTTCTCCACACATCCCAGAACGGAAATGTGAAATGTAGCCGGTGTTAAGGTCACAACAAAGAATCTGCACCCATTAACTTTACCTAACTGAACCCTGCAGGGATCCTTAACTTGCTCAAAAGGCTTCTGCCCTTTCTCCATGGATGAGACCATCTCAATGTCAGATCAGAAAATTAACTGATTTGCATCATCCTGGAAGGTTGTATTCAATCAACTTTTCTTGAGAGTAGACCCATCAAAAGTAATGAAATAAGTGTAAGAATGGTCATTCATTTCATTAGGTTTACTCTGAGTAAAAGTTAGGTGACTACAACCTTCAGGCTTCTAAAGCACAGTAGGCTCTGCAGTTTGTACATCCACCCTCTAATTCATGGAAGGCATCTGGAACAACAATTGTGGGTATAGATATTGTACTCAGATCTGTGTCTTCCTCACGTGGAAGGCTGAGGGATAAAATTGATTTTGCTTGCATTTTAATTTGAAGCTACCTGATTCACAATTCTTGAACCAACATTTGAACCAAAACAGACCCAAAAGGAGGAATAAAACTGAAAATAAGTGTGAAAATGAGATACAAAAATGCATTCTATTATGGCAAATGGCTTGGCAAAACATGCACATTGGTCAAGACTGTATACAAAAAAAACATGGTTTTTTATAGAAATGTGCTCTAATATGATGGATTTTTCATGAAGGTAAATGTGGAGAACTGATTTTAAGATTGAGAAAATGAGAGAACATAAATCAACAGATCCATCCACCTCTACCTGCATGCTTACTTTACATAGTATGCAAATACCTGAAGGTTGTAAAACAACTGAACTATATCATTGTCATCCAGAAAATGTTTCATTTTAATAATGCTAGGCTGAAAAGAGAAAATCACACAGATTCCTGATTTATACACACTTCACCCTTCTTGCATGAAATGGACCAAATAGTTTATGTAATGCCATTCCCCAATGCCCATGCTTTACTTGTGTTATCCAGCTAAATTAAAACTTTGAGTGAAATGAAATGCCCTGCATTCTACCCCCCTTGCATATATTGAGACATAATGCTTGCATAATGACACCACAATTATTGTAAGTGCATCCCAGTGAACATAACTTTAGCTGCAAGGGGACATCCCGTTGCCTTTAATTCAGCTCCCAAACATCCAAGACTAATTAAAAAGCCTGCATGGAAGATTTATGACATGGAAGAAAAGGATTTTCCCACAGCAAAATCTGCCAAGCACAATGGTACGGATTTGGAATCTTTGGAACAAGTGAAGACAACACTGTACTAAATGTTCTTTTGCTCCTCCCAAAGAATGATGCTAAATGCCCTTTTCAAGTATGTGACTTCAATCAGAGATTATGGGGAGAGACATGAATAAATTGGTAGATGAATGCAGATGACTGTCAAGTAGTTCTGACAAAGCTGATAATGTGGGCAGCTGAATGTACATGCAAGGGAGAATGTTGCACATTTCTAAACCTTTAAGGCAGGAGCGTGGAACCTCAGGCCCAGAGGCTAAATGTGGGAAGAGACCCTTGGCACTCTTCCCAGATAACATCTTCCAAGATAACGCCCTCCTTGAATGCTTTTGTCTGGTTGGCATGTGTCTACAGTGTAAAAACTCTGATAATGCCTCTTGCTTGTTTGGAAGGAGGCAGACTAAAATGCTGGTGAAATTTTGTGATTTTTTTTTAATTATTTAATGCAAACTGATGTGGAAATATAAAGCACAGAGTTTTAGACTGGAGCAAATAAGAAACAGCGAGAAACCAACATTGACAGATTTGCCCATCTCTACCTGGGTGCTGGTAAAACACTGCACAGAAAGAATCCTTTAGGGCTCCCATTTGTTTGTTCTGGATTGTGGCAAGTCATTATTTTTGATTAAAAAAATTGACTTTGAGGTTCTCCTTTGAAAACCTCAACAACTTAACTTTTGGGGTGTCCTCGTTTTTACTTTTTGAAAATCATGTCAACTTTTGCAGTGTGTTATTAATTAACATAAGTACACATGTACATAAGTAAAACACAGTAGAAAAATAATCTTGATGTATTCTTACAAACAATGTTATCAACCATTAATGATAGATCTGGAGGTACAAGAAACTTTAAGAAAACTGCATTTACATAATACACTGGTACCTTGGTTCTCGAACTTAATCCGTTCTTGAAGTCTGTTCCAAAACCAAAGCGTTCTAAAACCAAGGCACGCTTTCCCATAGAAAGTAATGCAATACAGATTAATCCATTCCAGACTTTTAAAAACAACCCCTAAAACAGCAATTTAACATGAATTGTGCTATCTAATGACCATTGATCCATAAAATGAAAGCAATAATGATGTACTGTACAGTACTATAAAATAAGTAAGGCAGTATTGTAGATGATTAAAATTATTATTTCTTCTTACCTGCACTGATGATAGTCATGGTTTGGATGGGGGGCTTTTATCCATTTCCACAGTCACAAAATCAATCAATCAAGCAGTAGCTGAACTGGGTTCCACACAGTCAGAAAAACAAATTTACCGGAAAAGTCTCAAAAACAAAAATGCAAAATAAATAGCAAAAACAAAAGTGCCAAACTTAATCCGTTTCGGAAGTTTGTTTGACTTCTGAAATGTTTGAGAACCAAGGCACAGCTTCTGATTGGTACAGGCGCCCTGGAAACAATAGCCGACAACTGCATCGGATGTTCGGCTTCCGAAAAACGTTCAAAAACTGAAACACTTACTTTTCGGCATTTGGGAACCAAGTTGTTTGAGAACCAAGGCATTTGAGAACCAAGGTACCATTGTATTGCATACAAAATTCAGGGTTTTTTTCTCTCTCTAAAGGGAACTATGGAACATTCCTGATACCTCCATTCTATGCAATTCTGAAACACACAACCAGAGGAGAAAGCTAGTTGAGATTATACTATCTAAGAAGCATCACAGAAGTGTGTATTATGTATAGTTTAGCACTAGTATTTTTCCTCTTGGACAGCAATATAGGCAAAAGTTTGGGAATCATCCTATAAGTATTATAATATTCCCAGGTTTGACAGAAGGGCTATTAGAAGAAGAAGAAGAAGAGTTTGGATTTGATATTCCGCTTTATCACTACCCGAAGGAGTCTCAAAGCGGCTAACATTCTCCTTTCCCTTTCTCCCCCACAACAAACACTCTGTGAGGTGAGTGGGGCTGAGAGACTTCAAACATGTGTGCCTAGCCCAAGGTCACCCAGCAGCTGCATGTGGAGGAGCGGAGACACGAACCCGGTTCCCCAGATTACAAGTCTACCGCTCTTAACCACTACACCACACTGGCTCTCTTTATTAAAGTAAAAGGAGTCCCTATGTGTACACACACAAATTAAATAAATAACCTCACCAACACCTGGTTCTGAATACAGCATTGCACCTTTTTTTTGGGGGGGGGTGTTGCACCAAGTATATCCTCCTACCAGTATTTTTAGCTGTCTTGATAATACAGCCACTCTCCTGCCTGGCAGCATAATTACAGCAATCAACATCTCAGTTCCAAGAATCTGAAATAACAAAGCTGAAGCTCTTTATTTGTCAGGGGGGGGGCGGATCTTGAACTGTCTCACAGAGGGGAGAGGCCTAGAATAGGGACTTACTGGTGGAATAAATCAGGACCTATCTTGTATGTCAAGAGAAAGAAGCTTCTGTTTGGAACTCGGTATTGGAAAATAGTACAATAATTCACAATACTTTTCTTTCTGTGTACACAACCCTCTCCATCTGCTCCCTCAGTTTCCTTCCTTGCAACCAGGGGTGAGGAGTCTTTTTTCAGCACAAAGGCAACATTCCCTTCTGGACAATCTTATGAGGACCATATGTGAGTGGTGAGACCATACCCACCCACCCATCCCTCTCTATCCCCCATCTAGGCAAGCATTGGAGTTCAAGGATGCATTTCAGCCACTCAAAAGCACTCAGAACGCAAAATAGGTCTGCAGCCTGGATAATGGCTGAGAGGTGTGGCCTGGGGGGAAATTCTAAGGGCCAGATAGACGGGCCTGAGTTTCCCTGCCCTTTCTCTACAAGTGTTCAGATCACATACGTGACTTTGCATCTTCAGAATCCTAAGTCAGTTGCAGTGTAATCCTGTCCATGTCTACTTAGAAGTAAACCACATTGTCTGCAGTGGGATTTCCTCACCAGTTAAGTGTGCACAGGATTGCAGCCGTAGGCATTTTTGGATAACATTATGAATGGAAAGCACATGAAGCCAATGACCGGGCAACAACGCCAGCCCCCTAGTAAAGTTGAGTTGATATTCTCATTTCCAATTCCTAGTACGCTTCTCACTCCGTGGTTGGCTCATTATCTGCCCCAGTGGATCAATTAATTTTTCTCCACCATCTGTTAAGCCAGTTATCGCTTCCCTTGGATGCTGCCGCAGATCTGCCACGTCCTTTAACAACAAAAGACTGTACAAACCAGAGAGGCAGCAGGTGAGGCTCCTGGTGGTTAAAGTACAGTGCAGAATGTCAGTTATTATCCAAGGTGGCTGAAAGAAAAACCTAGTGAGTCTGGGGTGGGCATGAGGAGTGACTTGAGCAAAAACTGAGACAGTTGTATTTCCCCGATCTGTTTGATAAAACTATATTTGTTTCAACCACCTGTGTGCAACACCTGGGTGTTGGTTGAGGTGTAGAAATTGACTCCATGCAATTGTGAGGTTCTTTCACACCAGAAATATTCCCCACATAAGGTATTCCTTATGAGATGGGGCTACCTGATATTCAGGTGGGGCTTCAAGGAAATGAGGGGAGGGGAATCCACAGTAAATCGTATGCCCCTCTCCCAAAGGGATTTACGGAAGAGTCATGTACCATGTATTTAATGATATTACATGCCTATTTTCCACATTTTATCTGCATCCATTCTCAGGATATCTCAGGCAAATAGTATCCCCTCTCTGTAGTTTCAGAACAAATGGAAGGGGCAGCACTTTATCTGTTAAAAATAATGATAGGCCTACAGAGTCTTTATTACAGATTAATTAATCCAGAACAGTTGGGTCTCTTGCACCACCCACCACTGGCTTGAAGCTACTGACAAATTACCCCAAAGAGAATGTGGAAAGGTTGTCTACCCCTTACATAAGGTTTAAGCTGTTGGAACAGCGACACACAAAACCTTTGGTCAGGAAAATAATAATAATGTGGACTTTCCTGTACTTGCTACTGCCAAAGAAGATTAGGTAGAAAATTTGTTATTTTAAAAATATTTTGATATATTATCAATATATATTATCAATATATTATCAGCCACACCCAGAGTGGCTGGAGGAACCCGGCCAGATGGACGGGGTATAAATAAATTATTATTATTATTATTATTATTATTATTATTATTATTATTATTATTATTACTATTACTATTATTATTATGCTTTTAATAAAATGAAAACTGCAAAATTTTGTCATCTCTGAATCTCTGTGTGCTACCAAAGCTTCTTTGTAAGCCTCCAAAGGGACCTGAAATATGTCTCACTGTCACATTTAAAATATATTATTGTCCAAGCATTAATAAATGTCTCTGCCTAGGCTGCTCTTTTGCAACTAAAGAAATCTTATGACACTTGTACATACACAGGGAACCAAAGGAATAATTGTGTTGTCGTGTTTTCTTTCCTTACAATAACAAAGATGGCTTTTCACATTAAGCACCAAATGGCCTGTAAAAGTGGAGCAGAAAATAAAGTAAACCTAATTCTGTGGAATGGCAAAATCGGGCTGCACTTTCCTTGAAAATATAGGCTTTCCCCCTTCTTAAATATGTCAGTTAGACTCATCAAAGTGGCTTTTTCTGCCCCCGAAGTCCAATTTTTTCAAAAAGCAAAACCATGGATTCAGTGAAGAAACCAAATATGATAGGTTTCAGCGGGACTCTTCCCCTTTCAATTTATCTCTTCTTGGAAATAATGTGGTGTTCTTTTTGGAAATGCTTGCACAGCCTTTTAAAAATACACTCCAGCTGTGAATCATAGACATTATAGCCAGAGAAAGCCCTCTAAATACATGGCAGCACAATCCCATCCCCCTGGTTATATAGGATTGTTCGCTATGGTATTTCACGCACAGTTGAACATTCTTTCTCTAAGGATTCAAGGCCAACCAGCACATTCAAGAGAGGGGGAATCAAGCAATATAGGCCTCATGGGACTCAGTAACCTGAGAATGTAGGTGTGGGGAAAATCATATGTTTGCTCTAGTCTGAAGCTGCCATTTTTTTCCACGGGGAACTTTAGGGTGCAGGAAACTCCATTTGCATTCTGAAATGGTCCAGAGTTCTAGAGTGGCCTGGAAGGATGGATCTGACAAGAAAGAAAGGCTCACATAGCAGAAGATGAAACAAATAAGGTTGCTTCGCCAGAATGGCTTACTAGTGGAAGCAAGGAGATCAGAAGATGATCATGGATGATCATAGGAAGTAGCCGCGGGTGAAGTTGCACCTGTTTGCACAGGCCTTTGAAGAAGAAGGTTGAGGTGAAATGAAATGAAATGAAATGACTGTTGTCACTTCTCTCTGTAGTACAAAGTGTGTATCTGTTACTTATATATTTTAGAGTAGTACCACGTTTTAGGTGGTTATTATTATGTACTTTATTTATTCCCACCTTTTCTTCAGGGCTGAGACTCAAGACAGCTCACAAAAATTCAAGCAAATATAGGTAAAACACACGTAGCTAAGAACAGATAAAAGGTTATGGTTAAAAAGGAATTAAACTATCTATAGAATTAAAGCATATATGTGAAAATACAAATAGTAGATAAACCAAGCAAATGATACAGCACACCATGAAGAGTCATTTCCTTAAAAGCAGTCAGTTCTCCAAAGCTTGCGGGAATAAAACCTGCATGTGAAAGGGCAACAAAGAGAGAGACAGCCTAGCTTCTCACAGAATCATGTTCGAAAGCATGGGAGCAGCCACCACAAAGGCTCTCTTCCAAGCTCCCACCAAATGTGTCTGTGAGGGTGGCAGGACTGAGGGAAGAGCTTCCCCTAAATATCTCAGAGCCAGGTTCATCAGAGAAAATATGGTCCTTCTCATAGCCTGGGCAAATTAGGTAGGTTCACCTTTTAATGTGAACTGAATCAAGTTTCTCCCCCATCCCTAGTCCGGAGAGGTTATGACTGGCCAAAAGTGGTCCAGCAACCTTCGTGTCTTAGAGGAGAGAAACACGAGTCTTTCTTGTCCTGGTCTGATTACACCAAACTGGATCTGTCTAGCCAGAATCCTATCTTTATTTATATTACTCAATATATCACATTGGAAAATGATGCTACTGTGACACTGCTAATGACGATATGCGCTATACTAGATACCCTATTTTTCCATTCCTTCATTTCTGTTGAATTATATTCCTCAGGACACAGAGAGAGAGGGGGGCAGGAAGCTTGCTCTTAAATTATGCCATCTCAACAAAGGTCTATTTATCTCCAGGTCCTCTAGAGTCTAACTCTTCCTAGCCTCTTTAGTCTCCCTGGAATGTTTTTTTGGATTACCAGCCCATTCACAAGTAACCAACAGCCCACTCATAAATGCTCACAGGTCAGGGAGCATTTTCTTGTACTCTGAGATAAGTGAAGTGTTTATCTCCAAAGAAAACCCTACAACTAATGTCCAAGCTCTTCTAATACTGCTATTATGTTTTCTTTCTTTCTTCAAAAGACATAAACAAGTCTGCAACAAAGCCTCTCTTCTTGTGACAAGATGCCAAGAGCAAACAGAAAATGAGTGTGCTCATTGTTCTTCAGTGTTATATAAGTCTTAATTTTCACTCGTCATCATTGGGAGTTCAATTTTTCCCTAGCCTGCAATTTGCAGTCATCAAGACCCTCTTTTGTTCCTGACTTGGGAGAAGCACGTAGTTACCTCTGAGGTCATGCTAAACTTGGGAGTAGCTCTAAAATATGATGGGAAGTCAAGGACAATGCAGATTTAACACCACACCTTGGTTCACCCTGACAATGTAAGGGAGAAGGAAAAGTTGGCATGTGAAGGAGTGTGTGACCTTGCACAGCACTCTTGATCTCTCAAGGTTCAGATAAGAGGATGTGTTGCATCTGCTCTGAACCATGGTTGGACAGTGCGCACATTTGCCAGTGCGCACATTCATGGTGTATCCATGTATCCATTTTTTTTTATTCCTGTTTTGGTAGTGATGGGGGCATGGATCATGTATAGACTGCTTTCTAGACTGGGTTATAGTTTTCTAATTTTAATTAGTGTATGTGCTATCTGGACCCCCAGCTACCTGAACTTTCTATAACACAGAGGAACCCTCACAAATCACTGATGAGTGTGTGTGTGTGTGTGTACTCCCAGTGGAATATGGCAGTATATAAGGTCTGATTTTCCATAATTCACATATAAACCAGAAACTAAGCTGAAATCTGCCAGCTCTTGTTTTATTGCCTTGGCTGCTTGTATTGGCTCAGGGATCATTAAGTAGCATATCATCTGCATATAAATTGAGCAGGTGATTGCTTTTGCTTATATTAACTCATTTTATTTTTGGATTATCCCACTGACATTGAGGTGACATAGCAGGGTGAATAACAGGGATGAGAACGGGCACCCCTGCTTTGTCCATAATTGATGTTAAGATGCCTAGAGTTTGGCAGAGAAATCCACCTCCATATTGCCCATAGCTGCCAAGTTATCCCTTTTTTAAAGGGATTTTCCCTTATGCTGAATAGGCTTCCTCACGAGAAAAGGGAAAACTTGGCAGCTATGATATTGCCACCACCGTGACAGTGGTGGAGCAAGTAGATTTGACCCAATAGCTCCTCGTTGGCACAGTGATTGGGCCTGGATTAGTTTGATGCCAGTCAGCTGTAAGCAGAGGCGTAGGAAGGTCAGGTGGTACCCGGGGTGGAAAATTTCTTGTCAACCCCCCCCCCAACTGATTATTTTTTACCTGCAAAAAACGGTTTTATGTTATTTCATATTTTATTACAAAGGAATGTGGATTCTGGGCCTCTGATAACAAGTAGGCGACTATGGACAGATACTAAAATCTACAGGATGGATTGTGTTTTGGCTTGTGTTGTTTTATTTGACCAAACTGTGGGAGGCAGTGGAAGACAGGAGTGCCTGACGTGCTATGGTCCATGGGGTCACGAAGAGTCAGACATGACTAAACGACTAAACAACACAACAACAAATTTTTATTTATAACAACAAATTTTATTTATATTTATTGTTTATTTATTTAATAAAATTTATTTTTTTAAAAAAAAACCTGCAAAGTGGTTTACCAAGCAAAAAAACACCACAGCAGTAAAATCAAGAAAAATTAACAATCCTAATTTTAAAACATACAAAAGCTAAAATATTAAGATTAAAATTACTTCAACTTCCTAAGCATCTAGGTAAAGATAAAGGGACCCCTGACCATTAGGTCCAGTCATGACCGACTCTGGGGTTGCGGCACTAATCTCGCATTATTGGCCGAGGGAGCCGGCGTATAGCTTCTAGGTCATGTCGCCAGCATGACTAAGCCGCTTCTGGCAAGCCAGAGCAGCACACGGAAATGCCGTTTACCTTCCCGCCAGTATCTATTTATCTACTTGCACTTTGACATGCTTTCGAACTGCTAGGTTGGTAGGAGCTGGGACCAAGCAACGGGAGCTCACCCCGTCGCAGGGATTTGAACCACTGACCTTCTGATCGGCAAGCCCTAGGCTCAGTGGTTTAACCCACAGCGTCACCCACGTACGGAAATGGTACGCTTGCCTAAAGAAGAATGCTTTTAGCAGGTGTCCAAAAAGAGTCTAGCAAAGGCATGTGCTTTGTTGCAATAGGTGGGGAGTTCCAAAGTCCAAGTGCTGTCACAGTAAACAATGCAGTACAGATATTATGTGGAACCTGTAGTAGTGCTTGAAACCACTGAAGGGGAGATTTTATTTATTGTGATTTCACCATGCTCTGTATTATCTGAAAAGGAAAACATTTATTTAAAAAACAGGACTAGTCTCATCATGATAATAATAATAATAATAATAATAATAATAATAATAATAATAATTTATTTTATTATTTTACCCCGCCCATCTGGCTGGGTTTCCCGCCCATCTGGCTGGGGTGCGTTGCTGAGAGAGGTGGGATCCTAGCTTCATGCAGGGGAGACTGGGGTGTGTGACTGAGGGAGGGGGGTCCTAGCTTCATGCAAGGGAGACTGGGGTGTGTGTGGCTGAGAGAGGGGGGTCCTAGCTTCATGCAGGGTAGGCTGGGGTGTGTGACTGAGGGAGGGGTGTCCTAGCTTCATGCAGGGGAGACTGGGGTGTATGTGGCTGAGAGAGGTGGGGTCCTAGCTTCATGCAGGGTAGACTGGGGTGTGTGACTGAGGGAGGGGTGTCCTAGCTTCATGCAGGGTAGACTGGGGTGTGTGACTGAGGGAGGGGTGTCCTAGCTTCATGCAGGGGAGACTAGGGTGTATGTGGCTGAGAGAGGTGGGGTCCTAGCTTCATGCAGGGTAGACTGGGGTGTGTGACTGAGGGAGGGGTGTCCTAGCTTCATGCAGGGTAGACTGGGGTGTGTGACTGAGGGAGGGGTGTCCTAGCTTCATGCAGGGGAGACTGAGGTGTATGTGGCTGAGAGAGGTGGGGTCCTAGCTTCATGCAGGGGACACTGGGGTGTGTGACATTCAGCCCTACCTCCTCCCCACCCTTGGAGTGCCCCATTCTGGAGCTTTCTGCCAGGCTTTATCTGCAAATATGCCACTATCAGGTCTCCCACCCACACTTTTGGCAACCAATGGGAGGCTAGATGACCCAGCAGAAATTTTCAATCTAAACTTCCCCCATAGCCCAGCATAGGGTGGGGGATGGTTTGTGTCCTTAAAGTGTTGTTCAACTAGGTTTTACTCCTAGATTCACTGAAATGGCCTACGTTCAGCCCATTAATTTCAGTGGGTCTACTATGAGTAAAAATTGACCATTATCTGAATCTCTCTCTCTCTCTCTCTCTCTCTCTCTCTCTCTCTCTCTCTCTCTCTCTCTCTCTCTCTCTCTCTCTCTCTCTCTCTCATCTATCTCACAGTATGTTTGTTTGTTTGTTTGTTTGTTTTGTTTGTTTCAAAACCTGGGCCCAGTTGCAGTTTGCTAATAACTTCCAAAGAAACATTCCAGGTCACTGAGTCAAAACATATTACCAGGACAAGGACTAGTAGCGGGGCTTCGTTCTATTTGCAATATGTCATTGCATTTAATAATCATTTCAGGGGGTGGTATATATTTCCTTCTTTTGTGAATGAAACTGAATTGATCTGGATGTACTTTTTTGTTGTTGTTACAATCTGGTTGAGGTGAGATGCTAGGAGGGAGGTGAAAGTCTTATAGCCTTGATTTAGAGTGCAATGGGGGAGTGTGAGCCTATTTGCTACTTCCTTTTTAAATGGTGTAAGCTGCTGTGAGTGCTGTGTTTGACTTTTACTGTGGAAAATGAGGCATGAATTTCTTAAAATAAATATACGTAAAGCAGGATGGCTGGGGGTGGGAGTCAAATCAATGGAAGAAAAGTGTTTAGCAAAACTGTTGTCCATGCATTGCTAACCTCACAGCTAGGTGACTGCAATGCACTATGTGAGGATGGTCAGTTGGTATAGAACAGGCATAGGCAAACTCCGGCCCTCCAGATGTTTGGGACTACAATTCCCATCATCCCTGACCACTGATCCTCTTAGTTAGGGATGATGGGAATTGTAGTCCCAAACATCTGGAGGGCCGGAGTTTGCCTATGCCTGGTATAGAACACAGTGGCAAGATTGCTTGTGGGGGCAAACACATTGCTTGTGGGATATGCACTGTTGCCTATTTGCTACCAGGCCAAGATATACAGTATGTCTTATAGAGCTCAGAACAAGGTTACTTGGGAAACCAAATTATCCCTTATATACCCAGTAGCTGCTCTGCAGTCATAGAATCATAGAATTGTAGAATTGGAAGGGACTGTCTGGTCTAACCCCCTGCAATACAGGAATCTCAGCTAAAGCACCCATGACAGATGGTCATCCAATCTCTGCTTAAAAACCTCCAAGGCCGAAGAGTCCACAACCTCCACAACGTGTTGATAGGCCTTCAATATTTCTCCTTTTAGAAACTCCCATCCTTCTTGGACTCCCTTCTCATTGAGTATTTCTGACCACGGGATCACACCCAGTAGCTCCTCCAGCTTTTCGAAATTGGCCGTCTTAAAGTCCAGAGTGGGTTTCTGACTACACACAGTTTTCCCTTGCTTTTGTATCCTGAAACATGATCACTTCCTCCCAAGTTTCTGAGCACTTTCCTCATCAATCACTTCCTCCTTATTGGTGAGGACCAGGTCCAAGATAGATGATCCCCTTGCTGGTTCTTCCACCTTCTGGGAAATGCAATGTGATGCAATGGAGGAATTTGTCAGACCTTACACTCTTGGCAGAATTTGAGTCCCAACAGATATCAGGGAAGTTGAAGTCCCCCATGATTACTATTTCTCTCCTTTTTGAATGTTTCATAATCTGCTCTAGTAAGGCATCATCCAAGACTTCAGTCTGGCTAGGCAGTCAATAGCAGACACCCACAGTAAGGTCACTGTTGATTCTCTCTCCTACAATTTTTACCCATGTGCTCTCAATCTTCTTTTCATGTTCCAGGTCATGGATTTCTTCACAAGTGTACACATTCTTTATATACAATGCTACTCCTCCTTCCTTCCTGTTTGGTCTATTCATTTTGAACAGGTTATACCCCTTAGTTCCTACATTCCAGTCATGAGTCTCATTCCACCAGGTTTCAGTAATGCCTACCAGGTTGTATTTGCCATCCTATATTAAAAGCTCCAATTCATCTTATTTGTTTCCCATACTCTGTCCCATACTCCTTCCTGTAGTTTCTTGCCCTTTAGCAGGTTTCTAGAGCACCACCTCAGTTTCCTGTGCATCAATGAAACTATTATCTCCAATGCCAGGTGCTATTTTGTCATTCATATTGTTTTCTCTCCCCACCCCCCTCAAGATCTAGTTTAAAGCTCTCCTGATCAGATTCTCAAGACTTGTCATCCTTGTCAACTGCTGTGAGGTGCAGCCCATCTCTCACCAGAAGTCCTACCTCAAAAGGAGACCATGATCCAGGTAGCCAAATCCTTCCTAATGACAGTACCTGCACAGCCAGTGGTTTACCTCAAGTATTTTCCTCTCTCTTCTTGGGTCACAACCTTCAACAGCCACCTTTGTGTCTTCGATATAATGCTATTCCTCCCACCTTCCTGTTTTGTCTATTTCTTTTTGAACAGGCTGTACCCCTCAATTCCTACATTCCAGTCATAAATCTCATCCCACCAGGTTTCAGTAACACCTACCAACTCATATTTGCCATCCTGTATTAAAAGCTCCAAATCTTCTTGTTTGTTTCCCATACTTTGTGCATTTGTGTAGAGACAACTGAAACCATGAGTTGCTCCCTCCATCTGCTTCCTTCTTGTTGTTTCTTGCTCTTTACCAGGTTTCTGGAGCACCACCTAAGTTTCCTGTGCATCAGTGAAGCTATTATCCCCAGTACCCGGTGTTCCTCTGCAGAAGAGTTTCTCCTGTGTGTTCCAAATCCCTGGCCACAGTAACTCAGAGCAGGGCTTTCTGCCTGTATGCCCCTGTTCTGTGGAATGGCATTACTGATGAGATATGACATGGCCAATCTATCTGCACATTCCAGAAATGACTGGAGTCATTGTTGTCTTGATGGCTTTCCCCAGCTAAACGAATGATATTTGCCATGAGTTTCTATTTGTTATAGTTTTGTTTTAAATATATCTGCTGTCTTGTGTTTTAACTGTTTTTTGCTGTTTTAATTGTACATTAGATTGAAATGCTTGTGGACAAGGTTATTAATAATGATGATGATTAGAGTCCTGTTTTCTTCAAAAAAATCATAGAACAGAATTGTGGAATTGTAGAGTTGGAAAGGACTCCAAGGGTCATATTGTTCAATGCAGGAATCACAGCTAAAGTATCCCTAACAGATGGTCATCCAACCCCTGTTTAAAAACCTCATCTGGAGAGTTCATCACCTTCGGAAGTTGTCCATTACACTGTCAAACAGTTCCTGCCATCATAAAGTTATTTGTAATGTTTAGTCAGAATCTCCTTTACAGTGGTACCTTGGTTTATGAACACAATTGGTTCCGGAAGTCTGTTCATAAAATGAAGCGTTCATTAACTGAAGCAAACTTTCCCATTGAAAGTAATGGAAAGTGGATTAATCTGTTCCAGACGGTCCGCGGAGTACTTAAACTGAAGCGTTCATAAACTGAAGCAAACTTTCCCATTGAAAGTAATGGAAAGTGGATTAATCCGTTCCAGATGGGTCCGCGGAGTACTCAACCTGAAGCGTACTTAACACAAAGCATGGGTGTAATTGGTTCCGGAAGTCTGTTCATAAACTGAAGTGTTCATAAACTGAAGCGAACTTTCCCATTGAAAGTAATGGAAAGTGAATTAATCTGTTCCAGATGGGTCCACGGCATTCGTAAACCGAAAATTTGTAAACCAAGGTGTTCATAAACCGAGGTTCCACTGTATTGTAATTTAAATCAATTAGTTTGAGACCTATCCTCTGGAGTAGCAAAAAAGAAGGTTACTGTATCTTCCATTTGATAGCCTTTCAGATGGCTATCACATCTACTCCTAGTCTCCTCTTTTCCATGCTAAGCATCCCCAACTCCCTCAGCCATTCCTCATAAACCTTAGTTTCTTAGTCACCCTTCTCTGCACATATTCCATCTTGTCAATATCCTTCTTAAACTTTGGTGCCCAGAACTGGACACAGTACTCTGGGGAATCTGACCAAGGCTGCATAGATCTGGACAGTATACTTTTGTTGATGCAACCTAGAATTGTATTAGCTTTTTTGCTGCTGCATGTTTGCTGTTGACCAATGTGAAGCTTCTGTTCCACTGAGACCAGTGCCTCCCAAATATTGTTTTAAAATATCTAAGTTAAACTGAAAGGCCAATGAAGCAAGTAGAAGGGAAGAATCCTCTCAAGGGACAGGACTTGAGATCATACATCTCAAGAAAAAGCCCAACTCTTTATGGAATTTATAAGACTCTGCTTTTGTTCAGTGCAAGCATTGAATTGTTTTGCTAAAACATACAAAGAGATAGCAAGAACCTAAAACACTGTACAATCTTGGAGAGTTTCTCTCTTTCTCTCCCATTGAAGTAATTAACACTGAAAAAGCCTTTCTAATTCCCTTAGCTGGGCCAAGGGGATGAATAGTTTATTAAGACTCAATATCACCCCATTTCATTGAGACCCATCAGCAGCCCAGGAGTTGGGAGGTGGGGAGGGAGCGTGGAAATGCCTTGTACAAATCACTTAATTGCTTGAAGCCTACCTGGTAAGTGCAAATTACAAAATTGATCAAACTAATTTATATTTCTCCAAAAGAAGTTTTTTTTTATTCTTCTAAAGGAATAAATCTCATTTCCAGCTGCATTTTAAGCTCCCCTTGGCTCTTGTCAGAAAATTGTACAGGATTTGAGCCAAGGAGCTGCTGCTCTTGCGGTGTTTGTCAGACTGTATAATAAAGCCTTGCTTCTGATGTGCCACTGGAGGGCCATTTTTGTAATGGTTAGCAACCATGATGGCTTGCTCAAGAAACAAGAGGCAAAGCAGTGGTGCAAGCAAGGGAGAGGAGAAAAGAACCTACTGGTAAAGTGCAATAAGAACCTATGTGCAATAGACAATTTTGAGAATATTTACTTGCAGGTACTGTATACATTTCCTTCCTACCTAGGACAGGAATGGGTAACCTGTGGTGCTCCAGATGTTGCTGGACTGAAGCTGTCATTATCACTGAACAATCATCATCTTATCTGGGTCTAATGAGAGTTGGACAACAACAATATTTGAAGGGCAACAAGTTCCACATTTCTGATCTAAGAAATTGCATTGGTTTCTACATGCAAATGCCACAGCTTTCCATATTTTCCAGTGTGTCATAGTCTCTAACGCACAGGCACACAAGAGAGAGAGAGAGAGAGAGAGAGAGAGAGAGAGAGAGAGAGAGAGAGAGAGGAGAGTTGTGTTTTTCAGAATGTTCCCACATTATGGAATGTGTGTGGGATGAGAGAATAGTTTTAATGGAGCAATGGAATACAAGTCATGGATAAAACAAAGAAAATGATAGCTGGCTTAATTGGCTGATTCTAGGCAAGCTGTGCATGAGTTCTTAAATTGTTGATAGTCTTCTCAATACCCCCCTCCCCCAAAAAAAAGTTATGTAGAGGGACATAGGAAGTAGTCTTTTAGTGAGTCAAACCATTGGTCCTTTTAGCTCAGTATCTGGGGGAGTAATTAGGTTCTCCTACCTCCTTGCTAAAACAATACAAATGAGAAACTCAGCAGATGTGGTGACTTTATACTGTCATTGTAGTTACTCAGGGTTGTATCTAATACTTGTCCTACTTAGAGTGGACCCATTGAAGTTAATGGACATGCCAAGCTTCAGTTCATTGATTTCAATGGGTCTGTCCTGAAAAGGGCTAGCATCTGCTACAACCACCCTGTTTGCATGTTTGACACCTGTGAATATGAGAAAATGGACATGATATTGGAAGTAAGGATTGATGTTTCTGCCAGTTCCAGTTTTTCTCATTTTCCCTATCTTGAGCTCAGTTCTCCACTTTCCCACATCAGTTTGCTGCTGTCATGAAAATTCATCAGCATTTTAGGGTCACATTTCCTAATATTTTTATTGCAGTATTTTGCCAAACAATTCCCCCCAATATAATGCATTTTAATGTGATTTCCATGAGTGTATGCATTTGTACATTTCCATTATATTTCCATGAGTGTATGCTGTATGGCATACAACAGGTTACTTGGCTGGGGAACAGCAATGCAAAATTTGGAGGAGTGCAAATTTTTAATGTTAGCTGTGGCTGTGTTTCACTTTGAGTATTGTTTCAGAAATTAGGTAATTTGCCCTTCAGTGCAAATTGAATCTGACTTCTCCCTCATCCCTACATGAAAGCATGCATGCTGGCTTCTATAAGGGTTATCATGTTTGATGACCTATGACAAACAATACTCATGTACACAAAATTATTTTTATGGGTGGAAAACAAGCCATACTGGAAACAAACAAAAATCAAAGTTAAGAAAGCGGGAAAAGAGAAGTCTAGTTGTTTAAACAACAGCACATTTTACTCAATTATTCATGCAAAATTCTAAAAGAGTGTACCTGTCTTCTAATAATTACCCAGATCCTTATCCATGAGCACACAACTTCTAGCCACGATAGTGTGCACTATTTATGTGATTGAGAAACAACAACAATATTAGCAGCTATCCTCCAGGCTGAAAGTTAATGCAAGTCTCTGTGTTCTTTATCCGAAGATGGCCCTGTTCTCATTACTTGGGTGTAGCATCATTTTATTTCATTATTTTGGCTCCTCTGCGCCTCCTCTTGGCATTGCAGCCTGGCTTGTTTCACCCCTATTAAGAAATTTTTAATGGCAACCATTTGTAGTACAAAGGGTCTAATGTGGAGATCAATAAAAAGAATTCACTGGGTCTTATGTCAAAAAACCCTCTTTCTATTCTCTCTTGCCCAAATGTCAAGTGAGCTGCAGTGTGTTAAATGATGTCACATCAATGCACTAAGTGAAGAGCACTTAACCATTCCCTGAGGGATTTTGATTCCTAGAGCCATTTATGCTTCATATTAACTCTACCTTTTGATTCTACTGCATGGAGTATCCGGGTTCATTCAGGAAGACAACGGCCTGGCTTAGCCAACAGTAGCTAATGGGCAAAAGGCACGATTAGATTTATTTTATTTTGTTAAATTTCTTAAACACACTTTAAAAAAGAAAGAAAAAAAGGCTCGAGCGATGATATCCAATATTAGCCATGTTCAGAGTAGACTCTTGAAATCAATGGATGATGTCTAACTAATCCATCCTGCTGGTACAAGGATTTCTGCTTGGACAACTGGATCTTCCCCACTCTCCTTTACCTGTGCACATCCCATGTCCTTCCCAAATCTGTCACAGAGGGTTGCAGGAACCTCCAGAATAGATTGGAAGGGATTGAGAGAGGAGGGGGGAAGTCCCATTGTGCAAGTGTTGCACAAGTGGAAATCCTGGGATTGATGGGGGGGGGGAGGCTTGCTACTACTCTAGATACAACCAAATGGGTTTAAGGAAGTCCACTGATTTCAGTAGGCCTGATGAAAGTATGACTTAGTTGGATATCACCCAAGGTGCTTTACAGCACATTGAAATTTGTCATCATCGTCTTTACTTCCCACCCTTCACCAGCAGGTCCCAAGGTTGGTTACAACAATTTGAAATTCAGTCTTAAGAACAGCTTAAACAATTTATAGTCGCAGGAATAAAGTGGGCCTGAAAACACACATCTCAGGTGTCAAAGACCAGAGTAAAGAGGTGTACCAACAGTATTCACCAGAAGCTGTATAGTAAAGGTGCCAGACACACCTCAGCATGCAGGGGATGCCACAACTTATACAAAACAAAAGTAGAAAACAGTATAAACAATATCATGACATGACAACCGCCTCACGCCAGCAGACATCACATCAGGGACAATCAGGTAAAGAATGATCTGAAATCAGTTACCATATCCAATCAAATCCCATCCGTACATTGATTTGACAACAAAAATATGTCAAAGAGAACTTGAGGAGCTGTTGTGTGAGAGCTCATTAAATCTGTTCACACTGAACACAGGTACAAGTTGCCTTTATGCATGTACAAGTGTTAATGTGTTTGAACAACTCAACTAGTGTGAAAACAGGTGCACAGACTGCATACTTGTTGAACATTGCCTATGAATAATAGTGCAAGTAAACAACTCAGCTATTTGTGTGCAGATGATACACACATTGAATGCAATGTGTACATTGTTTATTGGATACCCAGGAGCTTGTACCTTCTGTGTATCCTTTTGCCCGTGTTCTTTTTGTCCTCTTTACCATTCTTTCACACGCTATTGTGCAGAGCGCACATTTACACTAAATTACTGCTTGGGACATTAACTATCTTCTAAGAGTCATTTTTAATGCTCAATATTGACCTCCTTTAAATTTAGGAAGATCATTTAATGACAATAACACTTAGCATTTGCTTAATGCTCTACATCTTTAATGTGCTTTACAAATGTTAACTAATGAATTATGAAGAGAGATTGGTTCTCCCTTAAGTACAGGTGGCTAGAAAATCGAGGTGGGGGAGCTGTGGATGCTCATTGCATCAGACTCCCAAGATGCTGAGCTAGACCAGGGGCTGACATATTGTTGAGATATAATCTTGGGGTCTTCACAGGTAAATCTTTGTGAGAGGCTCATAGCACTAACAAGCAGATCAGTAAAGACTGCAATCCTTTGCATGTTAGGACTGTCTCCTACTGAACACAGGATTGCACAGAACTGGGCTTTGTATCAGATGCAAACAGAGCTGTGGTCAGATATTTAATCTTCTAAGCTGAGACACTCATAGGAAGGCTAGAAGCAAGGTAAAAATTCATTAAAATGGCAGGAAAGGAGCAACAAATGGAAGTTGCATAGCACATAGTACAGAATGATTAGAGTAGGTGTTAGTTTAAACTAATACAGTGGCCATCCTCTTCAGTATGTTTGTCTATAATTATAAGTGACTGTTCAATCATTAGCATAAAGTATGTGTGCGATGGGGAAGGCAACAGAACTGCACTTACCATCTCCAGCATTGACATTCACACATTCAGTGGTGGGTTAGAAAGATTCCTAATCAGTAGGAAGATCTTATGTACATCGAAATATATTTGTGGAGACTGATGGAGACTGGTGTGTGTGACTAACCTGTTGCTAATGGCTACATGCAGCCTTCATCCTGATTTTGTATGGGTGATGGGAGCTCAAAGGGAATATAGGATAGGATGGCAGGAGGAAAAAATGTGGCGTGTGTGTGTGAGAGAGAGAGCAGATAGAATGGTGGAAGGAGGGGAGAACACACTTTTCCTAGATCTGTCCCTTCACCAGCACTAAGAGCAATCTGTCCCTCCTCCAGCAGCTTTCTGGATAAGGAGGAAGATGTTGGAGGAGGAGGATGGGGGGCAGCTGAGGTAGAGAGAAGTGGGGCATAATTTATGCAGTTGTCCATTGGTTTAATAATTAATAAACTTCCCACCTTTTAAAAATAATGATAATACAAAGAGGGCAAAGAGTAATGCTAGCTGCTCCCTAGGGAATAACCATTTTGAGTCTCCTTCCCAAGGGATTGGGGTGTGGCAAATTTCCCTCTACAAATCACCACACCCATGGACTGCACCACTTCAGCCTTCCTGGGTGCTTCAATCAAAGCCCAGGGGAAGACAGTATGAGGTAACTCCTTCCATGAGGCTTTTAGGAGAAGTGTGGAAAGGCTACAGATTACTGTACTGGAGAAATATTTGCTGGAAAGAATCATGCATAGCATGACAAGAGAAGTGTGAATTTTGAAGAACGGCTGTGTTTCAGGTTACAGGTAGGTAGCCGTGTTGGTCTGGATCGAAGTAAAATAAAAAAATTCCTTCAGTAGCACCTTAAAGACCAACTAAGTTTTTATTTTGGTATGAGCTTTCGTGTGCATGCACACTTCTTCAGGCTGTGTTTCAGTTCCTGTATTGTTTCAGAAAGTGCAAATTAGCCCAGTTTGCCTTTAAATACGAACTGGATCAAATTTCCCTGCATCTCTAGCCATTTGTCATTTTGCACTGGTTGATACTTTTCTCATAGGCTTAAAAATGTCTTACGCTGTACACCCATTTTTGTGTTAGCACCAGTTCTAATTTATCTCCTTTTGGAAGGCTTGTGTTAGGATGCTTCAGTACACTTCAATTCCCTTGTAAGTGCCTTCTCCCCGGGTATCCAAATCAAGGTAATGGGCCATTGCCAGACTTCCATCAGTGGCGTCACTCTGTATTCTTGGAAAGAACTGACATGTAGCCATATGTACCAGCTGATGACCCAGCTTTCAGGCAGATAATTCAACTTCAGCACTTATAAAAATTGGCTTATGATCTTATAAACTGTGGTGGTGTCTTCATGTTTATAAAGGAATAAAGAGTACTTTTGTCTTCAGAATAAAGTCAGATGCCTCTGAAAATATGTGAAAACCAAAGAGATAGCTCTGAGACATCAATTGCAGTATGACTTTTTTAAAAAACAACTTTTTTCCTATGATAAAATAAGCTCTCCTTACTGGTCATCTGAAGTGGATTTGTGTCATATGTAACTCAATAGTATGGGTAATATTAGTTTTGTGAATGATGTATTTCTTTTCTTTCTACTACTTCTCAGCCCATTCTGTTTGAGTGTTCCTTAATATATCCATGCATTTATATTGTATACGAACATTAGGTTTTTCCACACTTAAAATTAACTTGTAAGAAGCTTCTAAAAAACTCCTGGGGGATTGTTCACAAGATATTGTAAAATCATACATCCAATTAGTGTTCCATTAAGAGAGAGCTGAGGAAGCTGTGGCCCTGTAGTGCTGGATTCCAGGTCCCATCAGCCTCAGTTAGCATGGCAAATGGTTGGGGATGGTGGGAACTCTACTCCATAAAAATCCCCTGTGTTAAGAAAACTCCACTTTCAGATGCCCACATTGCAGGAGAATACGTTAATGTTCTGTCTGGCTGGATGATATCATCAGGAATGGACAGCTTTGTTTAGGTTGTTGTTTAGTCGTTTAGTCGTGTCTGACTCTTCGTGACCCCATGGACCACAGCACGCCAGGCACTCCTGTCCCACACCGCCTCCCGCAGTTTGGCCAAACTCATGTTCGTAGCTTCGAGAACACTGTCCAACCATCTTGTCCTCTATCGTCCCCTTCTCCTAGTGCCCTCAGTCTTTCCCAACATCAGGATCTTTTCCAAGGATTCTTCTCTTCTCATGAGGTGGCCAAAGTATTGGAGCCTCAGCTTCACGATCTGTCCTTCCAGGGAGCACTCAGGGCCGATTTCCTTAAGAATGGATAGGTTTGATCTTCTTGCAGTCCATGGGACTCTCAAGAGTCTCCTCCAGCACCATAATTCAAAAGCATCAATTCTTCGGCGATCAGCTTTCTTTATGGTCCAGCTCTCACTTCCATACATCACTACTGGGAAAACCATAGCTTTAACTATACGGACCTTTGTCGGCAAGGTGATGTCTCTGCTTTTTAAGATGCTGTCTAGGTTTGTCATTGCTTTTCTCCCAAGAAGCAGGCGTCTTTTAATTTCGTGACTGCTGTCACCATCTGCAGTGATCAAGGAGCCCAAGAAAGTAAAATCTCTCACTGCCTCCATTTCTTCCCCTTCTATTTGCCAGGAGGTGATGGGACCAGTGGCCATGATCTTGGTTTTTTTGATGTTGAGCTTCAGACCATATTTTGCGCTCTCCTCTTTCACCCTCATTAAAAGGTTCTTTAATTCCCCCTCACTTTCTGCCATCAAGGTTGTGTCATCTGCATATCTGAGGTTGTTGATATTTCTTCCGGCAATCTTAATTCCGGCTTGGGATTCATCTAGTCCAGCCTTTCACATGATGAATTCTGCATATAAATTAAATAAGCAGGGAGACAATATACAACCTTGTCATACTCCTTTCCCAATTTTGAACCAATCAGTTGTTCCATATCCAGTTCTAACTGTAGCTTCTTGTCCCACATAGAGATTTCTCAGGAGACAGATGAGGTGATCAGGCACTCCCATTTCTTTAAGAACTTGCCATAGTTTGCTGTGGTCGACACAGTCAAAGGCTTTTGCATAGTCAATGAAGCAGAAGTAGACATTTTTCTGGAACTCTCTAGCTTTCTCCATAATCCAGCGCATGTTTGCTATTTGGTCTCTGGTTCCTCTGCGCTTTCGAAATCCAACTTGCACTTCTGGGAGTTCTCAGTCCACATACTGCCTAAGCCTGCCTTGTAGAATTTTAAGCATAACCTTGCTAGCGTGTGAAATGAGCGCAATTGTGCGGTATTTGGAGCATTCTTTGGCACTGCCCTTCTTTGGAATTGGGATGTAGACTGATTTTCTCCAATCCTCTGGCCATTGCTGAGTTTTCCAAACTTGCTGGCATATTGGGTGTAGCACCTTAACAGCATCATCTTTTAATTTTTTTCTCCATCTTTGGCTGCAGAGAATATAATCAATCTGATTTCGATGCTGCCCATTTGGTGATATCCATGTGTAGAGTAGGAGGTAGTTGCAATAAAGTACTTGAAAAATATAGATGAGCGAATCACAGAATTGTAGAGTTGGAAGGGATCCCAAGGCTCATCTAGTCCAGTTCCTTGTAATGCGGGAATCAAGCTTTCAGAGATGTCTCCAGTCTCTCTGCCCATACATATGTCAGAAGTGCCTGGCACAGGATCTGCCTACCCATGCTGTCAGCTTGACAGTCATCTGTAGAGGGGAGCCAAATAGACCAGAAGAGTGTGGGCAGGGTGGCATTGCTGGTGGAGACTCTCTTTCACAATGAAAGTGTGGTGGATGCCACATTTAGAGGGAGGGAGCAAGGAGAGAGGTGGAATAGAGAAGGACACTGTGGGAGGAAGGAAAAAGCAGAAGTTATGAGGGCCAGCTACCCCAGTGGCAAGCCTAGGAGGGAAAGGTTAACTGAAGGAATGGGGAGCCTACTTAAATACTTGGTGATAGAAGGATTAGTGGGAAAGTAGGACTGTTTAAAGGGCTCTGAGGATGAGGAAGAGCTCGCCAGGTCTTTTCTGAAGGCAAGAGAACCCCATGGATTCTTGGGATCCATAACGAGAGGGTGAAAACTCACAGAAGGATTGAAAATGAAGGCTTTGGCTCTGACTTCCACATGTGTATACAGCATTCAGCTGCATGCTCATATATGTTCTCTGCAGCTAGAAGACTGCTTTCTGTAAATTTCCTTGCTTAGTGAGTTGCCAGAGGCAGCACCCATACCAATTGACATACAGTGGTACCTCGGTTTATGAACACAATTGGTTCCGGAAGTCTGTTCATAAACTGAAGCGTTCATAAACTGAAGCAAACTTTCCCATTGAAAGTAATGGAAAGTGGATTAATCCGTTCCAGACGGGTCCGCGGAGTACTCAACCTGAAGCATACTTAACCCGAAGCATGGGTGTAATTGGTTCCGGAAGCCTGTTCATAAACTGAAGCGTTCATAAACTGAAGCGAACTTTCCCATTGAAAGTAATGGAAAGTGAATTAATCCATTCCAGATGGGTCCGCGGCGTTCATAAACCGAAAATTCGTAAACCGAGGTGTTCATAAGCCGAGGTTCCACTGTACATGCATATCATCATCAATCAATCATCATGAATTTATATACCACCCTTCATCCAAGGATCACAGTTTATAAAAACACAAAAACGCATAACATGATAACAAACAAAAAAGTAGCCACACACATAAACACACACATAGGAAGCTGCCTTCTACTGAGTTTAAGTTTTTAGCTTAGTATTGATCAGTTGGCTGTTTTTGGTGTGCAAATCGGCAGTAGAAAAGTGTTAAAAGTAGTAGTAACTTTTGTTTTTAAGATGGTAGATAGATCTTCCTTTGGCATCCTGAAATATCCCTAAAAATGTGGACTTTGAAGGAATCCCCTTAGCTATCTAACCCTACTCTCTGCTAAATGCAGGAAAATCAGAAGAAGTGTGCATGCACACGAAAGCTCATACCAAAATAAAAACTTAGTTGGTCTTTAAGGTGCTACTGAAGGAATTTTTTTTATTTTACTTCGATCCAGACCAACACGGCTACCTACCTGTAACCAGGAAAATCAGAGTTAGAGGACTTACAGCCTTTGCTTGCAGACCATTTCTTAAATTGTTGTTATGAATGTGTGTGTGTGTGTGTGTGTGTGTGTGTGTGTGTGTGTGTATATATATATATATATATATATATATATATATATATATTCATTGTGGTAATGAAAATGTTTATTTAATTCTGACTGATCTGTCTTCTAATCAGTTAACAAGTATTGCTGGGACTTACATATAAATGTATGTTTGAGTTGCTGAAGGAAGTTCAAAATAACATAAAATTCCAGAAAGAAAATATCTTCTAATAATGAGCTTTCGTTTCTGATTTTTCTTCTAAAGCAATTTTAATATTTCCTTTTCAATTCCATATTGTAGATACAGTATATCAGCATCCAAATTTTTGAAACCATAAAACCCAACTAAGATCAGTTAAATTACTTTTTAAAAAAGCAAAAAGCAAGATGAACATCACTGGGGTCGCATCAGCACATGTGGTAGCCCTCTAAAAAAAAAGGGAACATATTTTGGGGAGGTTTTCTGGGAAATCAAAGTAATAATGGGGCAAAATGTTATCAAATGTCTGGTGTTGGAATTACTTAACCTTCATTTGGGAGAAAATACAGAACTGCATTATAAACACCTTATTGAACAATTATTGCAAGCAGCCAGAGTGATGAAAGTCTGATACTGGGAAATGGTACAATAAAGTAAGTCAACCTAACATTAACAGAGAAGCCAACCAATAAGGTTAAAAATAACAATGGGAATGAAAACAAAGGACATTTCTTTCAGTAGACTACCAGCAGTAGAGGAGAGGTGGGACCCTTCTCATATATATTCATATATATATATGACTGATGTGACTGTATATCATAAAGTAATGTTACCAGATTTGCATCTCTAGAGATGGGGAGGTTATATATAACATGCTTATATACAAAGAGAGAAAGGGGGGGGAGGCAAAAACAGATTTTTTACAATCCTATAAAAACCTGCTCAAAATTACTCTCACTGAGTTCTATGGGATTTTTATTCCCAGGGTATAGGATTGCAGCCCAAACAGATTCTTTGTCTTCTCTTGATTTTTTTTTTTAAAAAATTAATGATAAACATTTTGGGAATTCATATCTAATGTTTAAAATCTATCTTTCTGAAGAATAATCCAGCCAACTAATCATTGAAGTCACAATAAAAAGAACAAGAATAAATGTGCAGATTCTTATTATGCTAAAAACAAACACAACTCAACAGCAGCTGTCAAATATAGAGTTGCCCTTCCCCTCTTTGTGAGCAAGAAATAATGGGACAAACAGCATTCTGTGCAATCAGTAAATAAAGCAAAATACATAGAAAAGAAGGAACTGAGAAAAGCAAATATAAAGAAAATGGCATTACATGGCTTTACAAGATGCTGATCTCAGAGTCAAACAAGTGGCACACAGTCCTGCCATGTGTATTCAGTGCTGTTCTTTGAGCTGACTGCTGTTGCTGCTTTATTTTCCTGTTAACTCTTTATTAAACTCACCATTTTCTTGTCATAGATTCACTTGTTTTACACATTGCGCAAATTGTGTCTAGAGTAGGTTTAGAAGAGTTCATAAATAAGCAGTTCAATATGGAGCTTCATCCTTGTATAAAAACACAATTAAAAACAAAGCAATGAAAGGGCAAGTTAAACCAAAAACCACATGACCACATTTTTTTCAAAGTTGAAAAAGGTGGAGAAGCTGAGACTGGTCACATGTCACATCCCATCATCATAGCAAAGATCGCTGCTTAATTCCCCCAAGCAACCAATTTACAGTCCACATCCACTCTCTGAGGATGAATGAAATCACTTTAGCTGATAGCAAAAACTGCAGCAGCAACAAAAAATTAGCAGGGGCAATGAAAATAAGATCTATTATTTGATTAGCATTCTAACATTGTTTAAAAAAAACAAAAACAAAAGAAACCCTCTTGGCTCACATGTTTTATCTGTGGTGAAAGTATCATGTATCAATTATGTCATTTACATTAATGTAAACCTCCAGGGGGGACGCGGGTGGCGCTGTTGTCTAAACCACTGAGCCTCTTGGGCTTGCCGATCAAAAGGTCGGCGGTTCGAATACCCGCGATGGGGTGAGCTCCCGTTGCTCGGCCCCTGCTCCTGCCAACCTAGCAGTTCGAAAGCACATCAAAGTGCAAGTAGATAAATAGGTACCATTCCGGCAGGAAGGTAAACAGCGTTTCAGTGCGCTGCTCTGGTTCGCCAGAAGCAGCTTAGTCCATAGCTGCCAAGTTTTCCCTTTTCTCGTGAGGAAGCCTATTCAGCATAAGGGAAAATCCCTTTAAAAAAGGGATAACTTGGCAGCTATGGCTTAGTCATGCTGGCCACATGACCCGGAAGCTGTCTACGAACAAACACCGGCTCCCTCAGCCTATAGAGCAAGATGAGCGCTGCAACCCCAGAGTTGTCCGTGACTGGACCTAATGGTCAGGGCTACCTTTACTTTTAAACCTCCAGAACGTATTATGCATAGCTATCTATTTAGCTCTACCCTCAGTATATTTTATCTTATTGCTATGGTTAGTGGCTAATGCAATTAATGTATCTATCTATCTATCTAAGGATGACTGCTGTTGAAACAACATCTGTGTTCTGTCTTTATGGAGCCAGCACCTCGAAGTCTCACCCACTGCTGAGAGCAACACTCAGAACAGAGCAGAAACAAATGTGTTTTGTTTTCATTCTTGTTTTTATTATGTACTCTGGTTTTATTCTATGAACTGCCCCGAGATCTTCAGATGAAGAGTGGTATAAAACATGAATAAACGAATGAATAAATAAGATTGAGCATGCCCAGTGAATAGAGGGAGCAGAAAGGAAGGGGGAAATGGAAAGAAACAGCAAGGAAAGGAATTGGAGTATTCTGGAAGGGAGCAGAGTTCCAGCCAACCAAGCTCCATAGTCCATACTGTAATATTTTGTTGCAGCTCCCTCTGATGATAGTGAATATCAACAAAGTGAGTATATAAATGGTCTCCAGGGCCGTCTCAAGGAGGTCAGGCGCCCTGGCGCTGTGGCACGGAGATCGCTCCGGTGCCCCCGCCCTGGTGGGCGGGCGTAATGCACAGCATGGCTTCCGCACGACTTCGCCCCGCAGCACACACACACCCGCCGGCCCGGCGCCCTGGCGCCCCGCGCCACCGGGACTACCCCTAGAGCTGGGCCTGATGGTCTCTATTCTCTCTTCAGAGAAAATATTGAGGCAGAACTCATTAAGGTGGTTGGGAGAGTGCCAAGTCAGCAGTGACTAATGGACTTCATGAGTTGTTAAAGAGGTGGGGTGCTTATTTTGTTCAGAAGCCTCCCATGAAGGTGTTAGGTACTCCTGGGATTTGTGGCAGTATTGCTTAAGAACCTTCATGCTTGCTCTGGTATTAGAGCAGGGATACGGAATCACTTGAAGCCGGAGGGGTCCATTCTGTTCCAGAGAAACTTCTGGTGGGCAGGGCCAGGGGCAAAATTGGACAAAGCAACAAATGCAAATTTTACCTTTGTACGGTAGGCCAGTTTCTACGCAACATTCACACACCTCTTTCTATCCTACATCCTGGCAAGAAATAGGCATTATCAGAGTTCAAGGACACATCCCAAAGCCTGATAAAAACTGTCAAGGAGGATGCAAAGCAAGGCCAGTGAGGGGTATAGTCTGTGAAGGAGGGGTGTGGCTTGGAAAGAGTCCCAAGGACCAAATTGGGAGGACCAGGCGGGTGTATTTGGCCCCTGGACCTGAGGTTCGCCATCCCTGTATTGCAGAGCTCTGGTCTGGAGATTAGGGTATGGCCCAGAATCTCGTGAGGTCATGGTCTGAAACCACTACACAGACTGAATGTGGTTGATGCCTGGATGTGTGACTGTCAGGGAGTCACATGAAAATGGAACATGTGCATGTGGATAAGGAAGTAAAATAAAAATAGGCTCTGCGAGTCCCAGGATGCAATACTCTCTTATCCCTCCCAATGTGCTCTGCATGACGTCTCACTCTTGTTTATATAACCCATCAGTAGTAGCTTCAACAAGAAGCACTGCCTGAAATCTTTTAGTTTTAACTTTTTATTTTCCTTCCCTAGGGTGATTGTGCAGGGTAAATGTTTGTGAATTCACTCAGCTCTGAAGATTGCTGCTATCATCTTGATGACATAAATACAGGACTTTGATTGGGGCCTCCTGGAAGCCTGGGGAACGAGGAAACGACTTTAAAAAATCTCACTCCACTTTTCAATGGGTTTCTTTAGGGGAAAGGGGATGGCAGAGTAGGGGGTACTGAAAAGCAAATGACTGTCACAGAAACACCAAGGCACTCAACTGGCCCTGTAATCAAAGGCCATCAGCTACCTCTCTTGAGATCTCACTCATCTTTCTTGCCAGTGATCTTTCCTTTTAAGCAGCCTAATTCTATCTGCTCACTCCCTTATGGATGTTGCTTTTTATTGGCAACCACATTATTATTATTATTTTGCTGTGGGCAATCCATATCTGTCAGAGGCTGTGTATGCACATCCAAAAGCAGAGCACAGTTACTTTTCATTCATGTCACATTCACATGAAGGATGATAGAATTTTATGATAGCGTTTAACGGAAAATTCACCCCCTTGGAAAACATTCCCCCATTTCAGCAACACATGAGTGGGTGGTGGGTATTTTTGGTAGTGTCAGGGACTAGAATAGGGCAAAAATGTCCATTCATTCAGACTGAGGACAACAACCATTGTCCTTACTCTGATTTAAGTTTGTGATGTCATCAATCAACTCCCTCATTCTCATTTTCTACCCTATGAGACTGTAAATAAGAATAAGCCAATGCATAGGAAATAATGACACATTATTTCCCTCTTTTCCCCTGCACCTGTTTTCCTCCCCGACATAAGTTACTTCTCATGGCAAATTTTTGGTTTGTGATGTCCTCAGGGCAGAGACATGTCCTCTTGGACTCTGTAAAGGACCATGAACACTAATTGGGCTATGCAAGTTTATTAACAATAATAATAATTACATATAATTGTATCAAATGCTAGCCCTGTGCGGACCCATTGAAGTTAATGGACATGACTCACTTAGGTAAACTCATCCCAATGGATCTACTCTGAGTAGGACTACCAATGCATAAAACTCATAGCATTGTCAGCAATCTTCTTTAGAGTGATAACAATGTTTCTTGTACTTAGAAAAAGAAAGAAAATTGCATTCTTCAGCTGCCACGGTAATAGTAAGAACATAGCAAGAATAGTAAGAAATAGAAAAAAATAAACACTTAAACTCGGCACCTACACCCTTGTGCAAATTAATTGAAACAAACAATGTAGTTTATTGTACAAAACTCACATATACATGTACAAAACTCACATATACGTACGTTAGTAATGGCTATGACCTCCGCTATTTTTAAGCAGCATTTGAACACGATTTGGCATGGAGTCTACTAGTTTCAAACAGTCACTGTTGATTTTCGGATCCCTGTACCACACTTGAATCAGCACCCAAATGAGCTTCTCCATAGTCGTACCATCTACAGCACAGAGGCAACTTTTGCATATAGCCCACAAATTCTCAATGGGATTTACGTCCGGGGAATTCCCTGGCCAATCAAGTATCTGTATTTGCTGCTCTGTCATGAATTTATACACCACTTTCGATGTGTGACAAGGGGCTAGGTCCTGCTGCAATATCCCAGTACTGTCAGGATTCCTCTTTTCCAGCTCTGGTATAAAACTCTCTTTCATAGAACCCAAATATATTGTGGCAAGCGCATCATTCTTTCTATTGGCTGCAGGCTTCCGACACCATAACTATCAACTGACTTTTCATGTTTGTTTTGAGTACAGGATTACGAGTAAGTTAGAAAACATGCTTTGTTTCAATTAATTTGCACAAGGGTGTACTATAAATGTGGGTTACATAAACCAAGGCTCCTTGCATAAACTTGCATATATACTTGCATATATTTATTTTCTATTTCTTATTCTATGGAGGAGGTGTGGAGAACCATTGGCCCTTCGGATGCTGCTTTACGGCAACGCCCATCCTCCTTGGCATTGGCCAGTCTTGCTGGGGCTAATGTGAGTTGTAGTTCAACAACATCCAACGGGCCAAAGGATCCTGACCCCTGCTATTAAGGATTGGAGGTGTTGTGCTAAGGTTGTTCCATTCCTATCTGCAGAACCAAAATTATGCTGCAAGAGTATTCCTTGCCCTCCCGCCATCTATGCTTTGGGGTCTGGGTTTCTATTTTATCCCCCATTATTTTAACATTTTCATGAAACCACTGAGGGAATCATCTGAAGGTCTGGAGTCAGATGTTGTCAGTATTAAGGACAAGCACTGTTTGGGGTTTGTGTGTGTGTTTTGTGAAATATTTTCCTTGCATTTTCTCCTCTTCTTCATTCAGGTATCTCTGATGTTGCCATACATTTCAAACATGTTGTCTAGTTTCTGCTTACATTATCTGCAAAACACTTTATCTGTGTCAGGTTCTGAATCCCAAATGTTGATCTACCTTTCAGTCCCATCTGTGAGGCTTCACCTTCTGAAACCTTCCCATCCATCATATTCATTAGAATTTAGCTGTGAGCACAATATGAATGCAACAAGATCCTTCTTGTTAATGCTTCATAGACTGATGAATGTTCTTGTGATTTTTTTTAAAAAAATAAACCCTGAGTTTTTCAGTCTTCAATATATTATCTTGAAGGTCTAGCTACCAGTCAGGTAACTTGATGAGAATCACAGATTCCATTCTATTTTTTCCTCCTGTCCACCAGTAGAGTCCGCTCTCTTTACATAGTAATGGCTCTGCAAATCTGTTAAGGTGTACTGTACTAGACTTACCTACCTCCAAAGAAATGTGTATCAGGATTCTTCCACTAGTAGTGACAGGCTCCTGGGCGTTGGGGATGGACGAATCAGTCTATTTCTTGTCCATGTCACTTTCACACATGTTCACTCATGAGTCCATCTCTTCCTGCCAATGTTGTGCAGTAGTTAAGAGTCCTGGACTAGGACTGGAAAGAACTGGATTCAAATCCCCACTCAGTGAGGAATGTCACTAGATGGCATTGCACTCGTCATTATCACTCAGCTCAATGTACCTACTTTACACATGGGATCAGGACTTTTGCACAAGGGCCTCACCAACCTTTTATGGGTAACCTGGGAGTGTCAGTGACTAGATAGATGGTTGTGATATGGAAACACCAAATATGTGGACCTCCAAAAACCTTCCGGAAAAGCCCCTCACAGAAGGTTCTTGAATGATCTAAGGACTTATCCACTCTTATCTTTTGACTCACTCTTTCCAGGCACAGGCCTGCCATTTTCTCCAACTGAGCTTTAAAGAGCAGTGCTTTTGCGGTGGCACTCAGGCATGGAATTTTAAAGTGCGGACCGTGCTTGGAAAGAGCAGAGGATAGGTAAGTGTAGATAAGTCCTAAAATGAATAATGTTTGACCAAGGGATGAGAGAGGTTGGTACATTTACAATTCTATATTCATGACTGCATATATAAGAGTTAGTTCAATGCTATCTTCTCATGAGCTGATATCCCAAGGCGATAAATAATTGTAGTGCAATGGTGCTTGGTGTTGATGCAACTAAAGTGGCAGCTTCCATGGTGCAAGTGGAGCAGATTCTTCCTTCCTCTTATGCCCTCTCAGAGGTGATCCACATATTCAGAAAAGAATGTAGAATTGTCTTCACGGGTCAGAGGTACTTTAGAATGTAGGTATGAGAATCACACATTAAATAATTTCCACAAAAGTAGCCGTGTTAGTCTTTTGCAGCCAGGACAATAGTCTTCTGACCCTTTAGGGACTAACAAATTTATTGTAGCATAAGCTTTGATGGACTACAGTCCACTTTGCCAGATGCATGAAATGTTGTCATGGGTTGCAGGTATAAATGGCTGGGTGGGAGGATTGTAAAAAGTGAGACCAAGAGAAATGGGGTGGAGAAAAGTGCAGACAAGGATAATTAGACATTTAACAGTGGTAAACTCACAAAACAGTTTTTGATGACATAGACATCCTGGCAATGGTAAGTCACACATATTTGCTGAGATTTAACTTACGGTAGTTCAATCCACAAGTGATGCCATTGAAACACTCACAGTACTGTAATTAAATGTTGCAGTCCTCCTTTGACATTTGTTTCCTTCAACATGGTGACTTTACAGAGTGTATTTGAATGTATTTGAACATCTGAATGTTTCAAGCTAACAAGTTAGTATATAAATGCAGTCCATTCATGTAAAAAGTTAGCATGTTAGAGAGAAATGCTCTAGCTTCACTGCCTTTGTGATGTGTTAGCTTTCCATAAGCAGGAAGTGGTTTTTTTTTCCAATGGAGATGCTTTCAAACAGGAATTCCCCACTGGCATTGTGAAGCAATACGAACTAACAAATGTTTTAAATGACATGAAGCAGAATTACAAAGCTTCGGTACATCTGGTGATTAAGTTTGTACTGACAATTTGATCTGTGGTGACCCATATGCCTGCAAGATGTGACACTGATGAGTCCCTCCTCAACCTTCTCTTCTCCTGCCACTTCATCACCTCCACTTCCTGATGCATGGTGGCTGCAACACATATATTGATGGTTGTGGTTTAACTGGTTCAGTAGTAGCACCTGCATACACGCTTGCATCAGCTGGACAGTGTGCAATGAATCATAATCTTATAAGATGCAACTCTGTGTTGCAGCATCAGTGACAATTATAAGCTCACCCTGAACATTGCTTTCCCTGTCCAGAAGCTCCAGAATTGGAGTATGTAAGAACAAATAACACAAGGGTTAAAAAGAGGACTTGGTCTATTGCAGATTCTATAGTCTGAGTGCAAAGTAATGATTTAGTAGCAGCGAAATGGCTGGTATGAAAATGAATGACCTATGCCCAGCCTTTCCATTTGTGACTGTTTTATAAAACCTCAGAGATGCAGTTAATAATGATGATTTATATTGCACTCAGATCTGAGCTGGGTGCATTGCAGGAAGCTAAAACTGATGAATCTTGTCATGAGTTCTGAAATCTTTGAAATGATGCTACCAGTTGTGATCACAGATACATGAGAGCACTTGAGGAGGGTTTCTTTAGCAGAGGTCCCTAACATGGCTTGTTTGGCACTTGCAAACTAGGTTATATGCTTCAGAGGAGATCTGAGATTAGTTTTGTGTAAAGCTGTTCTTTTTAAAAAATCAAATAAAAAATCAAATCAAATCCCATCCTGCTTCCATGAACCCGTTTGCAGAATGTCAAAGCAGGGCAGCATTTTTGCCAAAGTTCTCTGGGGCCAAAATAAAAGACCAGCTAAGTTTTTATTTTGGTATGAGCTTTCGTGTGCATGCACACTTCTTCAGATACACTGAAGAAGATTTTTAAAAAGTTGGCTGTTGGAGTGGGTATATGGTATCTTCCATCTGTGGTTTCAGCAAGTGAATCACCCACAATTCCCCTTTAATGCCACCACATCCCAACAAAGCATCTTATCAGAGGCATTGTGAGGGGTTATGAGGGTCAACTGTGGAACTGATCTTTATCTCCTTCCAGCAGTTGCCCCAATTCTACCAGCAGATCTCTCTTCCACCACCCATGCCTTTGCTTTCTGGCACAACTGGCCTGTATACGCATCCACACACCCTGATTTCTACCCCTCTCTCAACCAGAGATTGAGCCTGGAAAGCATCCCATTCATAGCCTGACTGGAGCCGTAAAGGTACAGAGGGAGGGGCAAACTTCCAGGATGTGAAAGTGGCCAGTTCCCCTGTACCTGCATTTGTATTGTAGCTGTTTTTATATGCTTGAAGTGTTTTATCACTTGAATGTTTGCTGTCTTGTTTTCCTTTGGGATGAAGGGTGAGATATAAACTTAACAAATAATAAATAAACAATGCATACATACATTCATTTATTTCTTCTTCTTCTTTTGGTTGCAGAACTGCATTGCCAAAGTGCAAATTTCAAAGGAGAGCTGTGCTTTGGTTTTGCATTGCAATGAGAAGTGAAGCGGATTCCTACCCAGCCCTGCAGGAGGTCGAGTACTTCCTAAGTCAACTTTGAAGCAATTGTGTCATAGATTCTCTTCACTTAATCAATGCTCACCCCCTACTTGATTCTCCACAGTTGTTCTCTGCAGGACTCCACTGCCTGCTCCCAAATCAACTGCTGTTTCACTTTCAGTCTTTTTGTAATGCCCCTGGGTGGGCATTGCTGCATTACAAATAGCAGGGGTCATAAGAAAGGGTCAAGGCTCTTCAATAGGTTAAGTGCTAGCTCCCCCTCCCTGCTAGCAGTGAAATGTGGCCTCTCCAATGCCAGCCATCATTTAAAATAGATTCCACCACCCCCTCCCTGGCTCCAGTTAGTGTCAAGCAGATAACTTAGCAGTTCATTACTTATAGCCCACTGACTCTGTCTTTTAATTACTGTCCTCTGTGACATCTGCTTCCTAAGCATCAGAAAAGCTTCCCAGAATACAAAAGAATCTATTTCAAAATTGTTTTTTTAAATTTATTTATTTTGCTTTAATTCTGCCTATGTAAGTATTTCGTAGGGGGAATGTGTGGGGGGAGATAGAGAGAGGCAAATATTTAACTGAGTCTAACCATGTGATGTGATGATAATATTTTATTATATTCCATAATAGGTTTGAAGCTGAGTTGGGAAACCTTGTACAGCTTGAGGGCCACACCTCCCCATGGCCCATGCCACTGGTGGGTGGGGCCAGGGGCAAAGGTGGGTGGGGTAAGGGAGAAAAATAATTTGGAGTAATGGATGGGGCTCTTGAACAGCCTACTGGCTGTATTATAGCTATGCAAATCTCTGAGGTTTCTCTGTGTGTGTGTGTGTGTGTGTGTGTGTGGAGGGTCGCTATTACAGGTTGCTGTAAGTGCATGCTGTTGTCAACAAACAATTAACTCTCAGGTGTGGCTAAGGGTGCCTAAGACATTTTGGTATGCTATTTTGTCAATGTATGCATTTTTTTCACACACTTTTACCAATGCATGCATTTATTACACCTTACTTGGCTGCATTGCAAAATTCAGAAAAGTGCAAATTTCAATTGATTACATTGAAGTTCACATATTGTTCTGGAAAGTCTGAATTAGATACAGTAGCTTCACATTTAAATGTGAACTGAATTTTTTCTCTCTCTCTCATTCCTACTTATGAGTAAATCATTTCAGTAGCGTTTCAGGAAAGATTCCAGCAATTCCTGTCCGCTTTATGAGGCAGCCTCCCACTGTTATTTTCCGATAATGGCACAGACTTTTGGCGGCCACAAACCTTTTTTAGCCTAACATAACCAAACAAAGCAAAGCTCTGATAATGCCTTCCCAAAATCAGGAGTAAGATAACCTCTTACTTCAGGTTTACAGTTTAAAAGACAAGACACAAAAGGAGGGAAGGAGGATTGGGAGGGAGGAGGAAGAAAGTAACCTCAGGCATCACTTCTTGAAGTTACAGTTCTTATAACAGGGATGGGATGGAAACAGCTCAGGTAGCCTGACAGAATGGTTGCTGCATGATGAATGGTGAAGAGCAAAAGACAGCAGGTCTCACAGGTCATGAAATAGCCTTGCTTTATGCTAGCTTGCCAGTGCATAAGTTGCTATTGCTCACTGGGAAGGAGAGGAACAGGGTACAAACTGCCAATCTGTCACTCTTGATGGTGTATTTGCACTACTGGTAAGCCACAGCAACCCTTCTGCTGGGCAGTTAGTGTAGCAGCTCCACTCCACCCAACAAAGCATTTCTGGTCATGGAGGATCCTAACCAGGATCAGGAATACAGCAAAGCAGGAGGGAATGCTTGACCATTTGCCCCCATGCTGTGACCTAACAAAAATCAGCACCCAAATACGCATGTGCAGACATGCACGCACACATTTAGGGAGCTGGAGAAAGGAGAACTCCACGTCTGCTTTCAAATATTAAAGCAGAGTTCCTCCTAGTGGACTTCTCTGAGGGCAGGTATTTTTGCATACTGTGCAATAAAAGTTTTAGACCCGTGTGTCAAAACTGCCTTGATTTGATTGCCGTGGAAGTAGAGGGGCTTGATAATAATAGTTGGCAAGCCTCTGCAACGGTTAACATAATGGCATCAACCCCACAGCAACAAGTCAAACCAGCATTGCCATTGACTCCTGGGGCGATATGTACAGCTGGTGGTCTGACTGATCTGACAGTTGAATCCACTGAGAGTCTCCTCCATCATTTACATTGTAAATGAAACACTCTCCCACGTCCAGGCACCGTCTGTCATAAACACAGCTTAAGCCACCTTCAGCATCAGAATGCTTTCCTTTCTCTACTTTCAGGTTGCAAATATAGACTTGGCAAGATCCTGTGTGCTTTGTTCTATCTAGAGAACTAAGGCTGCAATCCAAATACACATACCTAGAGTAATCCCTGTTGAATTCAATACTGCTCACTTCTGAGTAGACATGTTTAGCATTGTGCTGCAAGTGATGATTTAGTAAATGGGTGGGGAGCCTGAGGCCCTCCAGATGCTCTTGGAACTACAACTCCCACAATTATGAACCATGGGCCAAGTTGGCTTAGACTGATGGGAGGCAGAATCCAACAATAGCCAGCATGCCACAGGTTCCTCATTTAGACTGAGTGCCTCCTTACTTTTGGTTGCAGTCCTATGCTCACTTACTAGAAAGGAAGCAAGTTGAACTCAATGGGACTAACTTCTAAGTAGACACATATAGGATTGTGCTGTTAGAAGGCAAACAACCACTTAGCACATTTTTGTTTTTATCTACTGGTGGATATGCCATCTTTTGAGGGGTGGGGGCAACTATTAAAGACCTTCCTTTTGCAATGAGCTTTTTAAGTGGAGGAGTCCCCTCCCCTTTTATCCTTTTCTGTGGTTGAATTTGAAATTGTGTTAAATATGAAATGGTTTTAATTGTGTTTATATTTGACATTGTTTTAGAAGCCTTTAAATATGGAATTGTTTATATACATGCATATTGTTAAACCCCTTTGAGATGATTCATAGGAATAGATTGATAAATGGCATAAATAAATATGTAGGAATGCTTATGCTGTAATGATGGCAATGAGCAATAGTGGAACAATCCCTCATTTTTTGCAGGGACATTGGCCGGCCTTGTTGAGAGATGCAGTCCCATTCAGTATTACATAATCCCCCTTTCTAATCTATGTTGTGCTCAGTACCTTATATGATTAAGCCAGATATTATGCATTTAATTCAGGAAAGCCAGGAAAGGATTACAACAAATCCAATCTGGAATAGAAACTTGTTTTTGTTTTTAAGCGACTGTTTCTGCCTTTCCACTTTTAAACTCATCCAGATACCTGGAAAATTCCTCCCCACAATTTTTATGGTATGATTAGTTTATCCCTTGGTCCATTTTTTCATTTTTATATATTCATGGAAGGCAAATATTTAATGTTTTTCCCCCACCTGCATGTTGTTAAGATCAGGATCAGTGAGCATCCTTTTCATCATATTCTGGGGTGAAATATAAACATTTGGCTATTTTTTGTGAAATGCAGTGAAAACTTACTCCTCAACCCCACCCCCAAAATGAGACTTCGAGATGATGTACTTGATTAATAAGAATATAACCCACACCCACCAGTTCCAAACTTTGTAAGCATCACTGGCATCAGGTGATGTGGATTAAATACCACAGACAGCTGACCTCTCAACACTTCAGTGTGATTTTAATGAAGCCTGTTGTAGTATTCAACTATAGGCCAGCAGGTAATGTTCCTACATGTGTAAATCAGCCTAGCACCTACTTTCATGGAGGAATGGGGAAAATTTACAGTCAAGCCCTTTGTCATTCGTACCAGTAGAGATGGGGGAGAAATGCATGAAAATTAGGTAAGGCGTGCAAATAACATACAAAATGCATTCTATTAAAGAAAATTGCTTTGCAAGGAATGTGTATTTTAAGCAACATTGCATGCAAAAAAAAGTGTAAGAGGGAATTTTCACAAATGCTGATGAATTTTCATTCACATGCAAATTTATGTGGAAAATCAAATTTAAGCTTGGAAATGGACAGATCCACCCATCGCTACTGTCAGGGACTAGTTGGACACAGAGGAATGTTGGAAGGACCCAGCTGGGGGAACCATCAAGGGAAGAAGGCTCAGAGCCTGGGGCATGGTGGTTTCCCACATCTATCCAAGCACCTTGTCCACAACCTCAAGCCTTACTCACCGAAACTGAGCTATCATTGGTTCCACCACCTCTTTGGGGCCAGATTGAAAGAGGCCCCACACTACCCAGAAGAGCTCTGCCATACAGCACAGTGAGGATGAAATGGAGTAACCCACTAGATCCATAAGCCTCCCAGGGAGGACTGTCCTAATAGGTCCCCTGCCTCTGCAGAGGGGGAAAGGTGATGAAAGCCTAAATCTGAAAAGAAGCGATCTGATCATGACAAGGGACTGGTGTCAATACCTCCCACTTTCAGATCTCCCTCTTCCTGCCCAGTTGAGAAAACAAGGTCCAGAGTGTGGCCTGCCACTTGCGTTGGGCCAGGGACATGTTGGGACAGCCCCATGTCATCATGGCAGCCATGAAGTCCTGAGCCACCCCAGAGCCAATCGCCTCAGCATGGAAGTTGAAGTTCCCCAAAACTAGCAGTCTGGGACTCCTCAACACTGCCTCTGAGAACAGCTCTGTCAGTTCAGGCAGGGAGACGGCTGGGCAGTGAGGTGGGTGGTGAACCAGCAGGTTTCCTAATCTGATGCAATTGTCCAATGCCACACTCTAGACCAGGGGTCCCCAAACTAAGGCCCAGGGGCCAGATGCGGCCCAATCGCCCTCTAAATCTGGCCCGCGGCCAGTCCGGGAATCAGCATGTTTTTACATGAGTAGAATGTGTCCTTTTATTTAAAATGCATCTCTGGGTTATTTGTGGGGCATAGGAATTCGTTCATATATTTTTTCTCCAAAATATAGTCCGGCCCCCCACAAGGTCTGAGGGACAGTGGACCGGCCCCCTGCTGAAAAAGTTTGCTGACCCCTGCTCTAGACACTGGTGGAGGAAGAGGAGTGTAGGGGGAGTGCACCACCCATAGCTGCCAAGTTATCCCTTTTTTTAAGGGATTTTCCCTTATGCTGAATAGGCTTCCTCGCAAGAAAAGGGAAAACTTGGCAGCTATGGCACCGCCCCCGGCAGCGTGATCCCAGTGGGGTGCCATCGCAGCTTCCCCCACCCATGCTGTGCACCCTACCCCGAGGATGCACACCAGCCCCCCGCCTGCTCCCCCCCCCCGGTGCCAGAGCATGAAGCTCCACCACTGACTCTAGATTCCCCTCCCCACACTGGACAGAGAGGCTGGAGGCACAGCAGGAACCTCTATAGACTACAGCATCTCCTGCTCCCCAAATTCAAGTGGGCACAGTGGGGGGGAGACCCAAACTCTACCCTGCTTACCTGCCTTGCTAAAAACTATTTAAAACATACAAAATGGAGCAATGCTAACAGCAACAAAACCTGCTAAGCAATACCTAACCTAAGGTCTGCTCAGATGCCTCAGCTTTTATAGCGGGAGTCAGTCTGTGCCCCCCAGCACTTGCATCCATGATTGTGTGTCCAGTGTGTCATTATTCTGCAAGTGTGGGTGTAATCTTTTGTCATCCTATCTATGCCAACATTATTTTCTATTCTTTCTCTTAGTTAAAGCTGCCAGCTCCTGTCTTTTCTTCACTTACTCCTCTATGCATCAGTGGATTGCAGTGACTTAGGTTCCCTGTAGAGATATATTTCTACATTTCCCCCAGCTGCATTATGTGGATGACTCTTTCTTCCTCTGAGACTTTACCTTATTCAAAGGGTAGGCAAAGAATTCAACTTACTTATTTCCTGCCAAGTTCCCACTTGTAGCTTCAGTAAGAAGAGCCATACTTTGTAAATGTAGTTAAGGTTCTAAGGCCGGATAAGTTATAGAAGTGATGGGGAACCTATGGGGCTTCAGAAGTTGTTGGACTCCAACAATAT
This sequence comes from Zootoca vivipara, assembly GCF_965207765.1. Taxonomy (NCBI): domain Eukaryota; kingdom Metazoa; phylum Chordata; class Lepidosauria; order Squamata; family Lacertidae; genus Zootoca; species Zootoca vivipara. The sequence goes on along the minus strand of NC_142597.1, from coordinate 6,912,290 downwards.
TTTGAGTGTATGCCAGGTGGGACTGGTGGGAGTTGGAGAACAACAATATCTGGAGGACCATGCTTGAGTTATGGGTACCTCTTTGCATATGTACTGACTGGCTCTTGTGGCATTCATCAACATGACATTTACTGTAGTTACCAAATTGTCAAGGAATTTAAAGGGAGTCCTACTTGGGAAAGCATGCCTGGAGAATCTGAGAAATTTGTAAGGTAAAGCAGTTGGAAGAGCTGTGGCATGCAGAGCCCAGAGAAAGAACTGTGAGTAGAGGGAGTCCCTTTTGCCATCATTTAGCCACCCTGCTGTAGCCTGGAACTGGATGTGTGAAGTGCAGCTGATAACTGAATGGGACACTGCTGTGGGCAACCTGAAGCAGCTCCATCAAACCTTGGTGCTTTAGGTTGAACCCTAAAGTGAGAGCAAGTGTGCCACCTGGGGTGGGGTGGGGGTGCCCCCCAAATTCAATGAAGGGGCCAGGCCCCCTCCAGGTTCCACAGTAGCCTTGCACACACACTGTGAGGCATGTCCACGTCACATCATGCCCCACAGCATGCACAAGTGATGTCAGCACACTTTGGGGGGGGTGCATGACACGAGCACGCCGTGGGGCATGAACACATAGAGTGCTGATGTCATGCAGCCTCAGCCCCGTCAATCTTGGGGGTAAGGTGGTGCATGGGAGTGAGAGAGTAGAGTGAGGTCAGCAGGTTCAGGAGACCCTCTTTGTTTTGATAGTTTTGAAGGTGACATGAGAATTTCTTTGGGCCATGGGCCAAAGGAGATGTTGAGTGGAGACATGTGTTGGGAGATATTATTATCAGTACTCAATTACCGTACTGATCTCTCTCTCTCTCGCTCTTTCTCTGTGTGTGTGTGTGTGTGTGTGTGCACGCGTGTGTGTTGGTTGGCTGGTTTATTGCATGTGTGTGTGTGTGTGTGTGTAGAAGGATGGCTCTGTTTTAATTCCTGTATTGCTTCAGAAAGTGCAGAAAGATGCAATCATAACTGATGCACTACATGTAGCCTCTGGCATTTGTATACAAGTAGTGATGTGACATATTCATGTTTAAGGATATGAGGAGTATTATGTTCAGATTAGTTTTACAAACTGTAGATTGGGTACATTTAATAATTTCTTACACAAGGGGAATGGCAGGTGTGATTAATGACAAGGCTTAACAACTGAAGTGCAACACAACTTTGTCTCCAGCAAAGGAGCTGTGCCTATTTGATAGATTAAATGTTTTGTTTGTTTGTCTCTTAATATTATCTCTGTGGCAGAAAAGCAAAATGGGCTCAGAAATATCTGAAGTGGGAAGCTTCTCCCAGTCCTTCAATTTTTGTGGCATATAATTGGGCCCTGAAGGAATTGCTTGTTGCCGTTGTTCAGACTGAGGTGGTGTATGGATATTGCCTCTATTTCTCACAGTTGCCTTAGAGCAATACATTTTGACAGGAGCCCTGAGGACTCTTACCTCACAGGAGGGGGAGGGAGCGCAGGAAGCTTCTGCTCTGTTAAAGGGTCAAGTTAAAATGATCCAAAGTTCCATTCAATTTAAGAAATCCACCAAGGAATAAACTCCTCAGCATTTCAGAAAATTCTGAGGTACTTTGAAGAAGGCAAGTTCACTGGCAGTCTTTTATCATTTGTCCCAGATGATGTCTGAGACATCTCACTTTTACAAGGCTTTAAACCTTACAGACAGGCTTCTGCTTCACCTGCCTATACTAGCGCAGGTGCATTTGGGGTTGTGTTATGTAATGATGCTCAAGAAATAACTCCTATGGTTTTAGCACACATACTTGCACAATGAGGGTGTGGAGTTTGTAACCTAGAATTGTAGACTGGGAACTCAGAGGGCCATCTAGTCCAACCCCCTGCAATGCAGGAATCTCAACTAGACCATCTATGTCAGATGGCTATCCAACCTCTGCTTAAAAACCTCCAATGAAGAGAGTCCACAATCCCCCGAGGGAGCCTGTTGAACAGCTCTTGCTATCAAAAAAATACTTGTAACTTGAAACCCATCCTGGTTTGGTGTTGTTTGCAAATTTGATGAACATCCCATTAATACCTTCATCCAAGTAGTTTATAAAGATGTGGAACAACAATGGGCCCAGGACAGAATCCTGCAGCACCCCACTTGTCACTTTTTGTGTTTTTAATATTTTGTTGAGAGGTACCCTAAGTAGCTGGGACTACCCAGTGACATGGGCAGCATATAACAACAAAACAACAACAACAACAACAACAACAACAACTGAAATCAAGATACACTGTCCACAGCATTCCCCTGATCTACCAAGCTTGTGATTATCAAAAAAAGAAATGTGATTAATCTGAAATGACTTATTTTTGAGAAACCTATGTTGGGTCTTTGTAAATACAGCATCCTTTTCTAAGTGATCACAGACTGACTGTTGAATTATCTGCTCTGTGTTCTTTCATGGTATCAATGCCAAGCTCTTCAGTCAGTTGCTACCTGGGTCTTCACTTGTTTAAGATGAGGACAACATTTGCTCGCCTCCAGTCCACAGGGACCTCATCTATTCTCCAAGGATTCTCAAAGGTTATATACAAAGGTTCCAATAATACATCCACAAACTCCTTTAATATCCTTGGTTGCAGCTCATCAGGCCCTGGAAATTCAAATTCATTTAAAGTAGCTAGGTGTTCCCTTACTGCCTCTTTTCCTATCTTGGGTCACAGCTCATTCCTTGCATCATTTATTCTGTTATCACCGGATTAGGCACTGCTTTCCTTTTGGGTAAAGAAAGAGGCAAAGTAGATGGTGAGCAGTTCTGCTTTCTCTCTGTCGCCCAATAGCATTTCTCCATCTTCCCCATGCAAGGGGCATACTACTTGCTTGTTCTTCCTCTTGCTTCAAATATAATAAACCTTTTTTGCAAGCTTGAGCTCATTCTGTGCTTTGGACCATTTGACCTTCTTCCTGCAGCTGTTGGCTACTCATTTATACTCTTCCTTTGTGATTTCTCCTTTCTGCCATTTCTTATGCATGCCTTCTTACATCTCAGCTCATTTGTAAGTTTCTTATGCAACCACACCAGTTTCTTTAGCTGCCTTCCACATTTCTTCCTTCTTGGAATTGTAGGCATTTGGGCCTTCAGTATATCACCTTTCAGAATCTCCCGTCCATCGACATCACTGGTGCCCTGATTCTGAACAAGCTCTTTTTTTGTTCTAGATGTGGGTCCTGATCCAGCGGGGCTTTTTTCATGATTCCCTGAGATGATCCTGAGTGCAGGAGACAGGCTCAGACAGCTGCTGGCTTGGAATAAGTCACCCGAAGAACAGAAGGGAGAAGATGTCTCTTTATGGCATTTAAGGTGTGTAAACTGTGGTGACAAGAGGCAAGCACTCTGTTGGGCATACGGGCAAGCTGGGTGGCCAGCCAGCCAGTAGATTCTGGGATGGGTCTCCATTCACTCCCCTCTCAGTGGCATGATACTTGCCTGGGGCTCCTCCAGGCTCCTCCCACTGATTTGAGGACCTTTGATAAAGTCCTCATTTTGTGTTTATGTCAGGCATCCCCAAACTTCGGCCCTCCAGATGTTTTGGACTACAATTCCCATCTTCCCCGACTACTGGTCCTGCTAGCTAGGGATCATGGGAGTTGTAGGCCAAAACATCTGGAGGGCCGCAGTTTGGGGGTGCCTGATTTATGTTGATATGATTTCAGCTGTGGATTTCAGTTGGAGCTGGGTGGGAGCTGACACCTGACTTGCCAGCACTTCCTTTCCACAGGTCTCTGTATACAGTACCATCAAAACTTGTTCCCTTTAGGCAAACTGAGGCTTTTCCTCAGGGCCGTCCATCCAGCGCCCTGGCACTAAGGTCCCTCCAGCGCCCCCCTCCAGAGCCCCTCCAAGGACCCGGGAGTGCCATGCAGACCACGGCAGCAGCGGGAGGCCACCTCCGAGGACTCCGCGCTGCGCCTCCTTCTCTTTTCCCCAGCACTGGGTTCCGCTCAGTCAAGCTTCGCCAGTCAAGTGGTGAAGCTCGACTGAGCGGAACCCAGCGCTGGGGAAACGAGAAGGAGGCGCAGCGTGGAGTCCTCGGAGAAGGAGAGAGACGCGGCACAGCCTCTCAGCTCGTGGAGCGCAGTCCTGGCCAGATCGCCGGAACCCTGCACTCACTTGGCGCCCTTCCAGCGCCCTCCAGCGCCCGGCGCTGTGGTTCTCCGCGCCACTAGCCTCTATGCCTAGGACGGGCCTTTTCCTCTACAGAGAGGCCTGGAGTTGTCTCAAAGCTATGGATATGTTTGGCAGTGCCAAAAAAATACTTCCATATGGCTTTTTTTTATTCCTTACATTTTTTAAATAAATAAACATTAAAAATTGTCGAGTAGCACCTTAAAGGTAAAGGTAAAGGTTCCCCTAACTGTTAGGTCCAGTCACGGATGACTCTGGGGTTGTACGCTCGTCTTGCTCTATAGGCCGAGGGAGCCGGTGTTTGTCTGCAGGCAGCTTCCGGGTCATGTGGCCAGGATGACTAAACCACTTCTGGCGAACCAGAGCAGCACACAAAAACACTGTTTACCTTCCCGCTGCAGTGGTGCCTATTTATCTACTTGCACTTTAACAAGCTTTTGAACTGCTAGATTGGCAGGAGCTGGGCTCGAACAACAGGAGCTCACCCCGTCGCTTGGATTCAAACCGCCGACCTTCTGATCAGCAAGCCCTAGGCATGCACGATACCCAGAACAGACTTAGTTGGTCTCTAAGGTGCTACTGGACAATTTTTTAATTTTTTAATTCATTTCGACTGTGTCAGACCAACACAGCTACCTACCTGAATATTTTTTTATATATTTCTTGATATTATTCTCTTGCCTTCAGTTTGCCTTCACTTGCCCTTGGTGAAATCATCATGTACTGTAGCTTAATCCAATTGCCCAACATCCAGGGTGGGATTATTTGAATTTATAGCTTCAATATGCTCTTCATTAGTGGCTAGGAAGCTTTCTAGCATCATGGTTGATGCAGCATATGCTATTGTACAGTCAGTGGCTTTTGCGTACAAAGTCCCATCCCAATTATTCAAACACCCATTTCCACGAATCTAGATTTTCTTTGCTCCTTTCTTACAACTTTTCCCAAGCACCTTTCCCAAGAATTCAAGTATTTATATGCTCTGGATAGCAGGAAATGCTTTTTTTGGCTGACATACTGGGGAAGGGGGCAAAGACTCCCTACCCCCTCTCTACTCTCTCCAGGCAAGTGAGATTTTGTTGGGCAGTTTGATTAACTCTACTTATAATGAGCGAAAAAGCAAGAAAGAAGTCTAATTTCTATTTCTCCTCTGAGTTTGCTTAATCCATGTACTTCTGAAGGTCACCTTTAAATCCCTGAAGTACACATAGTCCTATAACTCTCAAGCAGAATTTGAGAGTGACTTATGTGTGACAGTTTAATAATACTTTGAAATTGGAAGAAAATGTCTCAAATATATATATGGTACATCAGCGTTAACAGTGTGATGTACTGAATCTTTTTTTGTTCAAAAAATAAAATAAAATAATTAAGTGTACAGAAATGGCTAAAAGGTTACTTGTCTAAAAATAAAAAAAGACCCAAGTGTGGCTGGTTGGCTAGGAGAAGTAGTCACTTTCTTCTGCCTACAAGGGACAATGAGAATGAGATTTGAAAGGTCATCAGTTCTTTTGTATGTTAATAAACAATTAGTATGGCTAAGGGGAAGAAGTGGCGGTCTACCTCTATATATTCCTAGGCAAATTAACTATTCATGACAAGGCTCAAATATTAGTTAAATCAACATGCCCTGTCTGATTTCCTTGCCATCATGTTCTGCCTTTCTGAAAATAAAACTATTTAACCAGAATTTGCTACCAATGATTTCTCATTAACAAATACCTCCTGGGACTGTCATTCACTCCAGAAAATTTATTTTATTTTTTTTACCATTTCAGAAGCGATAACAAGAAGGGCTGATGAAAAAAGCACACACTATAATAATTGAAAGTTCCTTCCAGGCAGCTGTATTTCATATGCGCAAACTGTCATGTGCAGAGAATCTAAATACGAAATGACTTTCAGTCATTTGTCGTGGCTGTTTGCTGCAGTTCTGCACATTCCCATAATTATGATTCTGCCTTCCCTCCCCACAAGGCTACTGCACGGAAAGTGGCCATCTGGTCAACATTTTTAAAATAAAATCAGTCAGCAAGTGAATGCAAGTGCCCAGCCTGCTAAGCACGAGATATATCCATCTAAAGGGTACACACAAAAGGGCTGTTTTTTGGGCTATTTTGAAATAGCCCACCAACATCTGCAGTCTAGTAACCAATTTCCTAATCATTAGAAAACACATTTTGTAACCCACTGAATTAGTTTAGCCCACATGGATGCTGAACTTAGCTTTCTCTGTGTTTACTATCAAGGCAAAGCAGCACCAACAGCATTTCATATGGCAGGATATGCATTGAGAGAATTGTAGAGCTGGAAGTCTATTTAAGATCATCCATCCCAACACTGATTATGGCCTTTAAGGTAAGGCTGGCCACAACTTACACTAGTGAGAGTTTCCTACCTGATGCCTTTCAGATGTTTTGAAATACAACTCCCATCAGCCCCAGCCACTAAAGGCAGAGGTCAGGGATAATGGGAGTTATAGTCCAAAACATCTGATGGACCCTGAATTGGGGGAGGCTGCTATAATTACTCAGCCCTATTTCTTTCTTTACACAAAGAGGGCATACCTGCCAAGTTGCTGTCAGAGAAATAAGGGATCGGGCCGGAAATAGCAGACCGGAAGTAGCGCTGCCGCCATTTTGGAACTGGGCAGAGCAGCATCAAAAGTCGCTTCTGAGCATGTTCCGCCCAGTTCCAAAATGGCCGTCACACCAGAATAAACCGGGGGGAAAAAATAAATCTGTTTTTTCAGCTAGGAACAGCTGGAAAAATGGGGATTTCCCGGGGAAAACGGGAGACTTGGCAGCTATGCAAAGAGGGGTATACTGGGATTCATGGTAGTTCATTAAGGCAAGACACAGTCACAGATTCTGATCATCTTGATTCATTTGCAGGGATGGTAGGCTTCCTGGATGCACCTGGTTGTGTGAAACAGGATGCTGAACCATTTGGGCACTTGATCTAGGCCAGTAGGGCTTTCCTTGAACCTGGGAGTGCTTGACAATTGGACATTATTGCCCTTCATGTAAACCTCTGCAGTTTGCAAGCCATCTAGTTGTTTGTTTGTTTGAGTTTGTCTTAGGCTCTAGAATAGTGATGGAAACCTCAGGCCTGCGGGCTAGATAACACCTTCTGTGCCTTTTTTATTTGACCCTCAGCCATACCCTTTCTGTAGGACACACTGACTGGGCCAGCTCTGCACGGCTTTTGAGTGCTTTTGCCTGGGGTGTATTGTTAAGTATAGTAATTTATTTCACTGCTTGTATGCATTACTATGTGTTTACTACACTTGATCTTAGCCAAAAAGCTGAGAAGCCTTTTAAAATTTTACTGGTTGATAACTAGGGTTGCCATATTTCAAAATGTGGAAATCTGGACAACTTTTGCCAAAGTTTTATTATTATTATTATTGGCAGTTTATTATTATTATTATTATTATTATTATTATTATTATTATTATTATTGGCATGGCGTCATTTTCGACGGATGAATCCCGGCAAATTCCGGATGTATGGGAGCCCTATTGGTAACTGAATTCTAGTAGTTCCTGTGTGATTGGCTAATGTTGCTTATATGGGAGGTAGCTAGTGAAGGAGATACTCCATTTTATGTGAGGCCAGAGAAATGTGTTTTAGAATCCACTGTGAACACAGTGAACGTAAAAGTGGAAATCTTTTATAGGAACCGAAGGGCATGGCCTAATTGAGATACAGAAGGCTGAGGGCTGAACCCTGAAAAGAGAGGAAAATACAGTTGTTTGGAAGTTAACAGAAGATAATGTAGGTGCATGCTTTGGTTAGCATGTAACTGTAAATATTAAGTTTAATTCATCTATAACTATAAGTTTCTGCAAGTAAAGTTTTTGAATGTTAAAGTCTGGACATGGGTTTAATTTCCGATGAAGAGTGTTAGTCATATATATGATTTTAGCTTTTTAGCTGTGTTTTCGCTACCCTTACTTCAACATGAATGTGATCTTGAACTCTGATAAACCTCTTTCCTGCCTGGATGGAGACAGATGTAGGTAGGTGTACACATATGCACACAAACATTTCTAACCTTTGCATGGCTGCAGCACAGTCTACAGTACAAAGAAAGGAGTTACAGTCATACCTCTTGTTGCGTTTGCTTCACGTTGTGGCTTTTTGGGTTGTGAACGCGGCAAACTTGGAAGTGTATACTTCCGGGTTTCACCGTGCGCGCATGCGCAGAAGCGTTTTGCACACTTCACGCATGCACAGAAGCGTTCTGCGCACTTCGCACATGCGCAGAAGCGCTTTATCGCGCTCCGCACTTGCACAGAAGTGCTGTTTCATTTCAATGAACTCATAATGTTTATTGTAAACATTTGGTTAGACCATAAGATGTAATGCTGTTATGTAATAAGGATTGTGTGTTTAAAGTATCATACAAAAATTTATTGGGGAATTATAGACATTTATAGAATGTATATATAGTAAACACGCTTAAGTAAGAGCAATGTAGAGAAACCAGAAGAGGGGTGGAGGGAAGTTATTTCAGATAAGATATAGATTTCAAGGAGAATAATATTGTTAAACTTTATTGTGTTTAAGATATTTGGGGGAAAATATTATTGGGGGGGGGGAGAGACACAGAAGTGCCACTCTAGTTGTGGACTTTTCGGGGTGCGAACGGATCATGTCCACAGCTAGAGGTTCCACTGTATACCCATTGTTCCACCCAACTTTGACTCTGGCCTTGCCCACCACTGATATGCAGCCCCTAAAAGGATGTCCCTCAAGGAATGGGACCCTCGGTCTGGAAAAAAAATCCCCACCCTAGCTATAGAATCGAGAGCAGGCATCCCCTAACTGCAGCCCTCCAGGTGTTTTGGCCTACAACTCCCATGATCAATAGCTAACAGGACCAGTGGTCGGGGAAGATGGGAATTGTAGTCCAAAACATCTGGAAGGCCGAAGTTTGGGGGTGCCTGATCTAGAGCAACCTGAGTGATGGAAATGAGATGTTGATTGGCCACTTGTACCACAATAACCATTCACTTTCTGTCTCGTAAATCCTATTTGGGTGTTCCACCACACAATAATAGCAATACAATGGAGGTGGGTTCCTACTCACATACTCTCCTGAAGGCTGCCTGTCAGTTGAGGGGAATGTGTACAAAGGACAGCCTGCCAAATGTGTGTACACTGTTCTGAGAGCTGGCATTCTGAGTGCTCAGGGCTCCACACATGTGAACAAGTCTACATGTATTCAGCAGGTTGCCCTTCTACAAACATGTCTTCAACCCATGGTCAGTCTTGGGGAGAGGTTGATATCCAAATATGCATGTCTGGAATCTCCTCCTTCCATGTTATCATCCTCATGTGATTATGAATGCTCCCCCCGGGCAAAAAAAAAGTTACAGATAAGTTATATTGAATTGTGCGAGAACTTCTCTTGCATGATGGCTCCACACAATGACCCCCCCCCCAGCCTTCCATTTTCCTATTTCTTTTATTATTATTATTGCTTTCTGCATATAAAGCAATCAAACCTCACCAGGTAGGAAACATTTACACAAAGGAATGCAGGCCCCTGAAAACAGTAAATAAGGGAAGGCTGCTGAAATAAGGTTTTATATATCATAAAGAATGGAATGCTGGAGCACTGCAGTGAGAAAGATAATGAAGGAAGTAATGAAATAAGACATACAGTTAGATATGAGCACATGGCAATTCAGGGGTGTTTTCTGTGTGCACGTGGACACACACACACAGTAGGGGTAATGTAAATTGTGCATAACAAAGAGCTATTGTGCACATTTGCGTGCCAAGACCCCCAGAAAATTCCCCCCAATAACTCAGACAGACACATTATTTAGGTTTTGTTTTTGGCATAATTTTGGCCGCAACTTTATTCAGAATTACAAATTAATTTTGAGTGTTGGCCTTAGGCTTTGGTTAATCTTCTGCCCCACGGTGGGACAGGACCAGCTCTGACTTCCTACGGTAGGAAAGTCAAGTAAACACCCCATGGTGGAGGAGATAGCTGAGACCAGGCCAACTCCCCCACCAGAAATGTTCCCCAAGGCTCGTGCCCTGTATTGGCCCCAGCCCCACACCATTGCGGGGATGTAAGGACTAGAGCCCCGGAGCCCCAGGATTACTTTAACGGAATACTTCTATAAGAGCGACACTGAGGGGCATGCACCTCCATGTGATGCCCCTCCCAAACTCATCAACCAAAGCCTAACCCGCCAACCTAACAAGTTGTGACTATTGCTAAGCAGTAGGCGAAAAACCAGATGGCAACAGCCAATCAGCCAAATGGAAAAAATTCCTACTGGCCCCTGAGTACAGGCGGCGCCATAGCAAGGTCACTCTAAACCTGCAAGAAAAAGGCGGTGGGCGGGAGGGAGATTCAAATCACTAACCAGGAATGAGTTTAACACGAAAAAGCTGAGTACTTAAGCACTCACCCTGTCAATCAAAAAATGGATACATGCAATTTACCTCAGCAACACTCAGCTCTCCAATCATCTTCTCTCTTTGAGCTTAGACCCACCCCTTAACACTCACACAGTCTTTTCTGCTGGGTCCAGCCGCAACACTCATTATTCCATATGGGGTTAATGAGCTTTAGCATGTGCACATGATGTGTCTATGGAGAATTTTGGCACATTTCCTGGTCAATATGCATAACCTTCATGCAGCCTTGTTGAATGTGCATATGTTGACAGAATTTTTGTAGCTTTTCCAGCCAATATGCATAATCCCCAACAGGCCTTGGGGAATGCACATATTTTGTATTCCATGGATGAGAAGCCAGCAGTTAGCAACCACTGTCCGCTTTGACTGCGCTGATCATCTGAAATGCAGCAGTGACTGCTACCCATTGGGAATGGTAGGGTGGAAGGCAGAGGTACTAGCAATAGTGCTGCTTTCAGACAGCGCTTTATTGCATTTCCCCAATGTTTTCTTGCCTGGTGATTTCCATATTTTATTTTCATGTCCACTAGCATGAATGAAGATTAGCACAACATGATTGTACATCAAACAAAAATACAACAGGTTGATGGAATATTGGAAACCAGGATGGTCGAAGCAAACCAAGGTCAAACACAGATTATCAGTCTAGGTCAAATCATAATTCAGAAACAAAATCAGTCTACGATCCAAGGTCAGTATCACAAGAAGCCCAAGCAAGGTTCAGAACAGAAATCGTAGCTAGAGATCCATACCACTTTCAGCAACTGTAAGGCTCAGGAGGGAGATCTTACATTTGCTGGCCTCCTAAAACTAAAGCTGCTGGCAGTTAAGAAGTATCAGGATTTGCTTTTTCAGGAGTAGGCCCCTTTCTTAGGAGTAGACTAACAGCTCTGGATTTGTAGATGCCATTTCTCTTCAATCTAGACTGGAACATGGTGGCACTGGAGCTCTTGAGGCCCAGGGGGCATTCCATTTTCTTCTCTGACAGTTCCAGGGGTGCTGAATCGGATACAAACCCAAGGAAAGAGCAGAGGAAAGGTGTGTGCATAAGCCCTAAAACTAGCCTCGTGTGTTCCGTGGGGTTTACTTCCAGATAGGTGTGCCGCCTCAGGGCTCATCCATACTTATTTTTGTCCCAGGCTTTCTAGGCACATGTCTGGGATTTCTAGATCCACTTCTGAGCGTTTTTTATTTTTGTCCGGCTGCCTCCTTGGGGAAACCTTCTGTTTACTGCTGAATCGGTACGAACAGCAACCGGGATTTTTGCAGGTTGCCATTTCTTCTGATTCAAGAAGAAGAAGAGTTTGGATTTGATATCCCACTTTATCCACTCCCCTTAAGGAGTCTCAAAGCGGCTAACATTCTCCTTTCCCTTCCTCCCCCACAACAAACACTCTGTGAGGTGAGTGGGGCTGAGAGACTTCAGAGAAGTATGACTAGCCCAAGGTCACCCAGCACCTGCATGTGGAGGAGTGGAGACGCGAACCCGGTTCCCCAGATTACGAGTCCACCGCTCTTAACCACTACACCATACTGGCTCTCTCAATAAAGAGTGGGCTTTCTCATGGAAAGGGCGGGGGGACAGCTTGGACTCACACCTGTGCTTGCTTTCCAGGCACAGCTCAAAAGGAAGCATGGATAAGTCTTTAGTCAACAACCAGAAAAGAAAAGTGCACAAGATTTTATTATGTACCTGAAAAATTGGTTTTTTCCTTCCTTTTAATTTTCAACATCAACATCAATCATTTACCAGTGCAAGCCTATACATGTCTATACGGAATCCAGTATATATGATTGCTGCCTAATACTGTAGTTATATCCTATATATATCTAAAGTAAGACTCATTGCATTAGTGGGACTTACTTCCAGGTGTGCAAATTGGATGGCACCCTAAGTCAATAAAATGGGACGTTGATCTCCACCCACTTTCTTCTGATGCCCACCATGGCCTTTCCTCCATAATGAAACCCTTGCTATCATGCTGATCATATGGGTGTGGGATCCAAAATGAAACTGTGTGAAGTGGAGGATCAGAATTAATCTGTGACTCATCTACACCCTTTATTTGAGATGGGCAGAAGGTGGTGTTAAATTCCAGGGTGAACCTGCAAGGCATAAATGGGGCAAAAGAAAATAGTTTTAATCATAATAATTTACACTTGCAAAATTGCTTTCATCTTAGAAAATATCCTGTTTGAATGTTCCACTTACACTCTCTCCAAAGTGAGAGTAATTTCTTTGCGGTGACTGTACTGTCGTCTCCTTTGTTGCTTTAAGAGTGAAAAAGGTTTATTATGGTTTGTACTTGTGAAGGTTTGTTGTAATAACATTTTGCATTTATGGGAGGCTTTTTATTAATTTTGTTTATCCCCTTCTGAATACAAAGTTGATGGTGCTGGTGGGTTGTGGGGTGTTTTTTTTTTGGGGGGGGTGGTTTATTAAACCATTCTGGGAATTGTAGCTTTGTCAGGACAGCAAGGGTCTCTGAATAATTCCCAGCATCCTTAACAAACTACAGTTCCCAGGATTCTCTGGGGGAAGACATAGCTGCTTAAAGTGGTATGGTACTGCTTTAAATGTATAATGCAGTTGGGGCTATGGTCTCCAGGGTGGGGACAACCCTTCTCCTGCCAAGAACCGCATTACCTTGGTTGGACTTGCATTTCAGTGAAGTCTATAGGACTGGGCTGGAGGCCAAAGTAGGCACGGGCAGAGAAAGCGAGGGTTGGAAGGGCAGACTAAACACACACATTCATTCAGCATATACACCAACAACCACAAACACATCCACACATTCATTCACCAAACAACAAGCAAATCTTTCCCTCTGTACTGCCCCCTCCCTCTGTCAGTGAATGGGAGAATGAAGAGTGTGAAGAGATGAGAAGTTCATAGCCACATCATGCATTTAAAGGACTCTTATTCCACTTTAAGTATTATGGCTTCTTCCCAAAGAACTGTAGTTTCCAAGGGTGTTGGGAGTTGTTAGGAAACTCCTATCCCCCTCAAAGAGCTACAGTTTTCAGAATTTTCTGGGAAGAGGCATTTTTTTGTTAAACCACCCCAGGACTTGTAGCTCTCTGAGCATGGTAGTAAGTGTGCAGTAAGACTTCTTCATCTTGCCCCACTATGTTAGGAAATGGGGTGCAGAATTGTCCTAATGCTATCAGCTTGTTTTGCAAGGGTCTCCAGAGTTTGGACCCTTGAACGTCCAAACCAAATTCTTTACTTGTGTTGACATGATTTCATAACAAAATAAATAAAAGTCCATATATGTTTCTAAAAGTTTGTTTTCCTAACTGCTGTGTTCTCTGTGTGCTATAATTTATTAGTCTGAGGAATGAAAACTGCCTTCTTTTTTCTGCCTTTCTTCAGAAGGCTATGGGGATTCTTCAGCGAAGCATGTGGGAAGCAGGATGATAAAAATGCAAAGTCTTTGCAATTTCATGGCATGTTTCAGAATGCTAATTGAACAAAATGAGCTTAGAAAGCATGCTATTGAGGAACAACATAATCCAAACTTCTTGCCAGCATGGAGGGATATTTCTCCATGTGTGAATGGTAGAGAGGAAAGGAGACACATCCAGGGTGAATGTAAGCACTGGCACACACACCCTTGCAGAGCCATGGATGCCCAGGCACCCACAACATCATGCATGTGCACCAGGCACCCACAATGTTGGGTGGAATCTAGTGTGCCTGATGGTAAGGCAAGATTAGGATTGGGACTATGCTTTAGCTATATCACACATGGAGCACCTAAATTCTGGCCTGCCTTCTTCTCACCCCTGCAACTGGATTCAGAAATTGTTGTTGTTTAGTCGTTTAGTCGTGTCCGACTCTTCATGACCCCATGGACCATAGCACGCCAGGCACTCCTGTCTTGCACTGCCTCCCGCAGTTTGGTCAAACTCATGTTCGTAGCTTCGAGAACACTGTCCAACCATCTCGTCCTCTGTCGTCCCCTTCTCCTAGTGCCCTCAATCTTTCCCAACATCAGGGTCTTTTCCAAGGATTCTTCTCTTCTCATGAGGTGGCCAAAGTATTGGAGCCTCAGCTTCACGATCTGTCCTTCCAGGGAGCACTCAGGGCTGATTTCCTTCAGAATGGATAGGTTTGATCTTCTTGCAGTCCATGGGACTCTCAAGAGTTTCCTCCAGCACCATAATTCAAAAGCATCAATTCTTCGGCGATCAGCCTTCTTTGTGGTCCAGCTCTCACTTCCATACATCACTACTGGGAAAACCATAGCTTTAACTATACGGACCTTTGTTGGCAAGGTGATGTCTCTGCTTTTTAAGATGCTGTCTAGGTTTGTCATTGCTTTTCTCCCAAGAAGCAGGCGTCTTTTAATTTCGTGACTGCTGTCACCATCTGCAGTGATCAAGGAGCCCAAGAAAGTAAAATCTCTCACTGCTTCCATTTCTTCCTCTTCTATTTGCCAGGAGGTGATGGGACCAGTGGCCATGATCTTGGTTTTTTTGATGTTGAGCTTCAGACCATATTTTGCGCTCTCCTCTTTCACCCTCATTAAAAGGTTCTTTAATTCCTCCTCGCTTTCTGCCATCAAGGTTGTGTCATCTGCATATCTGAGGTTGTTGATATTTCTTCCTGCAATCTTAATTCCTGCTTGGGATTCATCTAGTCCAGCCTTTCGGATGATGAATTCTGCATATAAGTTAAATAAGCAGGGAGACAATATACAACCTTGTCGTACTCCTTTCCCAATTTTGAACCAATCAGTTGTTCCATATCCAGTTCTAACTGTAGCTTCTTGTCCCACATAGAGATTTCTCAGGAGACAGATGAGGTGATCAGGCACTCCCATTTCTTTAAGAACTTGCCATAGTTTGCTGTGGTCGACACAGTCAAAGGCTTTTGCATAGTCAATGAAGCAGAAGTAGACGTTTTTCTGGAACTCTCTAGCTTTCTCCATAATCCAGCGCATGTTTGCTATTTGGTCTCTGGTTCCTCTGCCCTTTCGAAATCCAGCTTGCGCTTCTGGGAGTTCTCGGTCCACATACTGCCTAAGCCTGCCTTGTAGAATTTTAAGCATAACCTTGCTAGCGTGTGAAATGAGCGCAATTGTGCGGTAGTTGGAGCATTCTTTGGCACTGCCCTTCTTTGGAATTGGGATGTAGACTGATCTTTGGAATTGGGATGTAGACTGATCTTTGGAATTGGGATATAGACTGATCTTCTCCAATCCTCTGGCCATTGCTGAGTTTTCCAAACTTGCTGGCGTATTGGGTGTAGCACCTTAACAGCATCATCAGAAATAGCCAGTGCAAAACAAGACTTTCAGAGGACTGCTGTTTAGTGCTAATTCAGGGATTCCAGCCAGAGGAATCCGCCATGGATGAACTGAAACAGAACAGAAACAATACTGCATGCAACAAATATGGAAAACAATGCTTTCTTACATCCCTTTTGAAGAAGCAAGACCCTCTCCTCTGCCTGTCACTTCTCCCCTCTATATTGCATCTCCTTCTGCCACTATATTCAGCTGTTCTATGGTGACTCGGGTTCCCAGGCCTGGGGCTGCAGGCAAATGTCAGCTCCTTAGGTGATGCTCTAGGCCAGGCATCCCCAAACTTCGGCCCTCCAGATGTTTTGGACTACAATTCCCATCTTCCCCAACCACTGGTCCTGTTAGCTAGGGATCATGGGAGTTGTAGGCCAGAACATCTGGAGGGTCGCAGTTTGGGGATGCCTGCTCTAGGCAAGTTATATCCAGTCATATTTGCTTCATTAACCCTGCTTATAGTAGGGGTGCACTGAGCAGATCCTTCTATCCCATTTCAGTCTCGCTGGCACTCAAGCATAGATGTCTTCCATCCCTTAGTACTTATCTTCTGCACATTAGGATCATATTTTTTAACAGAAAATGCATACTTTTCAAGGCTTTTCAATGCATTCACCACTAAAATACACATTTTGTATGCACCTTTTACATGAAATGTAATTCTTTGGACCCTGGAAATGCATTGCAAAATCTGTAGAAGTGCTTAATCCAACTGGGAGCTGATGAGAATAATCTAATAATACATTTAATAATGAATCGAATAATAAATCTAATATAACTATTGACAATCTAATATAATCTAATCTAGTAATAAATAAATAAATAAATAAATAAATAAATAAATAAATAAATTTGAAATGCAAAGAAGTTGGGGGTTTCCAGGGTGGGTCAGTCCACTGTGAAAAGCAGAACAAACAAATTCCCCCCACCTATTATAGAACTTTCCAAGAAGAGTAGCTCTGCCCTCTACTGGTATGGTGAATCCTGGCACACTTTCTGAGCCTAATTGGTAAACCAGGAATCACTGTCTGGCCTGATGAGGGCTATACAGACATTTGGGGCAAATAAAAATAAAAAAAATCCTTCAGTAGCCCCTTAAAGACCAACTAAGTTTTTATTTTGGTATGAGCTTTCGTGTGCATGCACACTTCATCAGATACACGAAAGCTCATACCAAAATAAAAACTTAGTTGGTCTTCAAGGTGCTACTGAAGAATTTTTTTTATTTTGTTTCGACTCAGACCAACACGGCTACCTACCTGTAACTAGGCATTTGGGGGTGTAGTTATCCACATCACATGCATCCTGTAACAGCTTTGTGACTCAAAACTGCACCCAGACTACCCAGGTGATTCCACAAAACACTCCCTTGATAACGCATCACTGCAGCATTCGATCACAAGAGTTATCGATCTGCTTCAAAAGACTCACTTTGATAATGTCATAAAAAACATCTCACACATAATTCTTGGGATTTTTTTTGTTCCTCCAGTAATGTATTTTATTAATATTAACTGCTAGCTGAGAGTGACAAAAATTTGATCAACCTCAAACTTTTAATGTATTCCAATTAGCAGATGGATGTGACATTATTATGTCGAAGTCAATCATGCTCCCAAGTGCTTTGCTGCTTTTAAAGAACACTTTGGCTTTGCTGAGCTGAGAAAATGGTGTGAAGCTTTTTATTGAGGGGGAGAAGGGGGGGGAAACCATGTGAGGGTGATTAATTATTTCAATCACATTCCACTTTGCTTCATTTTTTGGCAATGCATATTAAAAAAATTATTCATTCACACACAAATGCATGGGTGCAGCCAAAGAGTAATTTTTGATTGGCTTTGGGTTCTCATACTATGTTCATTGATATAATGTGATGTATACATTCCAGTTGTAATAACTGTAAGGCAAAGAGAACTGTTGCTTTATACCTGTGGTTCTGAAACATTTTTATCTGGGCCACCTTGAATCTTTCTGCCACCCTTGCTACCCTCTCCTGCCACACCAGTGTGATGCGACACAGCCTTTGAGAACCTCTGCTCTGCATTGTATCTATTGATGGTTGAAGCTGTCCATTTTTGTTTCCCTCATCTTCTGATTTTCAGTTTTCCATATTTGCACATCAGTTTGCATTTTATTTTTTAAGTCTTCTGAAAATTCACCAGCACTTTAGAGTTAATGTATCCTAATGCAGTGGTCCCTTGGTTAGTATGCCTCTTGGTTTGCATACGTTTTGGATTACAAACACGTTCAACCTGGAAGTGCGTGTCCCAGTTTGCAACCTTTTTGTTGGATTATGTCAGGGGTTCTTGCGACTACTCTAGAGTAACGACGCTCCGCATGCTTGTCTTTAAACAGTTTTTATTAGTGCAGTCTATTTACACTGAGACAGGTGTGTAAAAACATGTCTGCTCATTCCGATGCAGAATCCGGCACTGCCCCCCCCCCCACACACATGATCTTCTCCAACATAGGAGTCTCGGGACAGTGAATCTCCTCCCTTTCTTTCTCCTGTGTAATTCCGGAACCGGAGGAAAGGGTCTACGCTCCATGCTTTCCTTTTCCCCATTCTCTCCCTCTCTTTCCTCCATCCTGTGTCACTGGGGCTCTCCCATGCTGCCAGAGCCGTGGCACCCTCTCTCCACTTCCTGACTGGCCTCCTCAGAGCCCTCGCTTCCATCACTACTTGGGGAGGAGCTACTTCTGATGCAAGGGGGAGGTTCTCTGTACTTTCTTCCCCTTACAGATTACAACCCCCCTTTTTATTACAAACATTTTTTGGGGGGAGGCCCCATTGGCAAAAGTGTGCCTTGGGTTACAAACCAAGGTACCACTGTATGCACATTGCTGTATACAGTATCACCTAGTACTCCTGTTTCTGTAAAGAATTTTTTGATAAGATAACATTTTAAATGATTTTTGCATGCTAATTTATGCTTATGCACACTTTACCCTAATATATCTGTTTCTGTATAAATTACTTGGCTAATAACTACACTGCAAAATTCAGAGAAATGTCACTTTTGAAAGATGACTGTATTTCCTTTCTCATATTGTTTGGCAAAGCATGAGTTAGGTAGGCTTGCCTTTAAATGTGAAGTGAATTGAATACCACCCCCACCCCTTGATGATTTGTATGAGTGTACTCTGGGCAAAAGTGATTGCGATGTAGCCCTCTGCTTTGCATCTCACTAGTCTTGATACCAGTTTTAACAGGATTCCGATTAAGGCACTCAAATGAGGGAGGAGAGTGGATTTGTGCCCTGTGCCACATCCAAGTAACTAGCTTAATTGCTCTCCATTTCTTGGAGGTGAACTTCTGCAGCAGGGAACCTTCTCTGCCTATGGAGGCTCTCTGTGCAATTTAGAACCCAAATCTTCAAGGTTTCTAAATTATGTAGGAAGCCTCCCCAAATACAGAATGCTCCCCACTGTAGACATCTAATTGTGAAAATTGCAGGGGTACTGAAAATGGCAGGGGTACAGTGGCAGAAGGGGTGTAGCCAGGGAGAGTTTATTCTCTCTCATCTCTCATGCAGTGGGAATCTTTTGTAGGAAGAGATATGAATAGAGCCTGGGAAAATTTCTCTAACCAGTCTGAGAACTGGAGCATGTGCAGTTTCCTGCAAATTTTAGTTCATCACATGTTCCACCATGTCACTTATGTGTTTGTGGTCATTGATAAACCACTACCAAAAGAAAACATCAAAGCTAGAGTTTATTTTGAAGTGACGATATGAAAAGCAATCACATGAGCATGAGGCAATAGTATATGAAACCCTAGAGAGATGAGGAGATGCATGATATTTCTGCTGACCACATTACCATATAAAAGCACTCCTACCCTTGTATTCTAGGAGACTGTGTTACCCTCTCATTCACGTAGAGGAGCCATCATTTATGTGGGGCTGGTTCCTTATCCCCACTCCTTTATGCTAGAATACGTAGGGCTGCACATAAACCATACATTTAAAACATATGGCTTCCCGCAAAGAATCCTAGGAACTGCAGGGTATCCATCACAGAGCTAAAATTCCCAGAACCCCTACACTACAGTTCCCAGGATTCTTTGGGCAAAGTAATGTACTTTCAATGTATGATGTGTATGCACCTTGCATCCATTGAAAATTCCCACCAACACCCTGTCCCAGTGCTATATTCCAGACTATCTTGATGGATGAATTTAAGGCCTCTTGGAAAAGGCAGCCTGCTACAGTAAATACCACTGAAGGGTTCTCAGTGGAACAGACAAGATGAAAAGGATTTTCGCATTCCAAACAAAAAGAACCGAAGAAGCCTTCTGCAATGGCAGCGTTTGACGTAGTTTAAGCCCAGTCTGAAATATTTACTACATAGAATGCTTAATAGTGGACCAAACTGATATGTGGAGAAAGGGAGGGCCACAAAATGAATGCTTAAAAATATTTAGCAATGTGCCATAACATAAACAGGCTAGGATAAATGGAGCAAAGCCATTCTGAGCCATCATGCACTCATTAAAATGAATGATTCACTAATTACTTGTGCTACGCTAGGTTGGTACCGTGACCTGTGGGATACATGGGGCAAGTGGATGTTTTTGCAGCCAACAACATGCTGTGCAACATCCATAGAGCTATGTGCATAGAAATTAAACTCATTCAAAAGCATGTTTGCCAGTTATTTTTCATCCTCAGTATCCACTGTGTACAATATTGGTGATCATATGTGAAGTTAAATGTATGTCTTCAGTATAGACTATATAGGAGCATGGGATGCTGTCTTATACAGAGTCAGACCAGTGGCCCATCTACAGTGGTACCTCTGGATACGAATGGGATCCGTTCCGGAGCCCCGTACGCATCCAGAGCAGTACTTACTCTGAAGCGCCGAATCTGCGCATGCTCCCCACGTGATTCGGCGCTTCTGCGCACACACGTGACATTATTTGGTGCATCTGCGCATGCGCGAATCACCAAACCCGGAAGTAACCCATTCCGTTATTTCCGGGTTTGGTTTGGTGCGTACGTATCCCATGTCGTACGCAACCTGAAGCATATGTAACTAGAGGTATGACTGTAGTTCAATATTGTCTATACTGACTGGGAATTCTCCAGGATTACAGACACAGGTTTATTCCATCCCTACCTAAAGATGCTGGACACTGAACCTGGCACATTATCTATTCAAAGCAGATCTTCTGCCACTTTGCTGTGGTCCTTCTTGGCAGTGTTGGTTAGCACTGTCTGGACTGGTTGTGCAGGTCTAGGAGAGCTTGGAGAGCTGCAGCAAGTCAGGGTGGAAAATGCTGGATTTTATGGACATTGCAAGGCAGCTTCATATATTTAGGTGATGGAGTCACCACTTGATGGTGGCATATAAATTCCCCCTCAGTGTCAAGGCTGGTCCAGAGGCAGGATGTGAGTGTCAGGGGCTGCATAAAAGCACACCAGGACAAAAACAACCATTTTAATACTCAGTCAGAGTCTGCACCACACAGGTAGCCATTTCTAGCCCTAGGCCTGCCCAGGAGAACTCAATGGCCGGCCTCAGTGGGCAAGATCAGCTCACAGCCTGCAACTTTTTGTACCACCAAAAATATATTCCAAGAGATAATTATCATAACTCAACACTAAGGATGGGGGGGGGGATCTGTTAATTTCAGTTTCTTTCAGTTTCTCATTTCTCCAGTCTTATGTTCTATTCTTATTTCAACATCAGTTTGCAGTTTTAAAAAAGTCCTCATGAAAATTCATCAGCATTTTTTTCTGTTCTTCTTCTTTGGTGATCACTCGTAGCCGAGTAAGATTGTCTTCCATAACACGGTTTTAACAATGGATCCGTAAGTGACTGTGGAGGCCAATTCTGGATCTACATGTCCTTCTACAGTAGGGACATTGGGGAGTTGATCACGGTGTGGATTTGCCAAGCGTGCCTTCCTCTTAGCACATTTCTCCCTTGCATCCTGAGATCAATTTT
Organism: Zootoca vivipara; assembly: GCF_965207765.1. Lineage (NCBI taxonomy): Eukaryota > Metazoa > Chordata > Lepidosauria > Squamata > Lacertidae > Zootoca > Zootoca vivipara. The sequence continues at coordinate 6,890,407 of NC_142597.1, read as the reverse complement.
CTTCAAAGCCCATAACACCTTTGGTAAAGACTGTTGTCCAACTGGAGCGCTCACAGGCCAGTGTCTCCCAGTTGTCAGTGTTTATACTACATTTTTAAAGATTTGACTTTAAAAATATTTTTTTCATAATTATCTTTAAAAAGGTTTATATTTTTTGCTGTTATCCATATTCCTTGATACTTTACTTTTTGTGTGTTTCTATCCCTACCATCTCAAATATTTTAAAGTATTTAAAGACAGTCTTTTAACCTCTTTTGTTGACCATCAGCATTACGCTTTCCATCTTTAAGTTCGGAATAGAGTAGTTGCTTTGGAAGACGATCATCAGGCATCCGCACAACATGACCAGTCCAATGAAGTTGATGTTGAAGAATCATTGCTTCAACACTGGTGATCTTTGTTTCTTCCAGTACACTGATATTAGTTCGCCTGTCTTCCCAAGTGATGTGTAGAAATTTTCAGAGACACCGTTGATGGAATATTTAGAGGAGTTGGAGATGACGTTTATAAATGGTCCATGTTTCACAAGCATATAGTAAGGTTGGTAGTACAATAGCTTTGTAAACAAGCATTTTGGTTTCCCTGCGAATGTCCTGGTCCTCAAACACTCTGCACTTCAATCGGGAGAAAGCCGCACTCACAGAGCTCAGGCGATGCTGGATTTCAGCATCAATGTTGGCCCTTGTGGAAAGGTAACTGCCTAGGTAGGAGAAGTGATCAACATTTTCCAACGTCGCACCACTGAGTTGCATTTGTGGCGCTGCAGAGGGCTTGTTTTGTATTTGTTGGTGCAGCACTTTGGTTTTTTGGATGTTGAGTGATAGCCCAAGCTTTTCGTAAGCTTCTTCAAAGATATTTAGGATGGCTTGGAGGTCATCCTCTGATCGTGCACACACTACGTTTTTTGTGTAATTTCCTCCTAATATACGAATGTATGCATGAAGTTTGTTATACACATTTTTGCAATTCTAATATAATGCATTTTTGTATGTTATTTTCACCAATATATATGTTTTTTTGCACACCAGGCTTGAATCTTTGTATTTTTGAGCAGATTACTCAGCTGAATAACCGCATTACAAAATTCAGAGGAGTCCAAATTTTGAAAGATGGCTTCAGAATTGAATTTCTCCCTCATTCCTAATTCCAAGCAGCACTTGTCATGTGGGGCCACCACATAGAGAACAGAAGATGCCTGGTACTGCCAACAGTTCCAGACACTTGTCACCTACCTTTTAATCAACAAAGTACCGGTATGACTTTTAACCAAGATCCTTAGTTGAAATTTCGTTGTACATCCAATTGCCTGAATGTCACCAAAACAAAGGGTCAGCAATGTGGCGCCTTCCCAATTTTCTGGAATACAACTCCCACCATCCCCTGCTGTAGTCCTTGCCAGCTGAGGCTGATAGAACTTTCAGCCCACAAAATTTGGAGGGCACTACATTGCACAAGAGGGACAAGCTTGTGAACAAACGGAATCCAAATTACCTCTCACTATTCTATGAACTAACAGATGTCTCAAAAAAACAAAAACAAAACCTCAAAGCCAGCTTTCGTTAGCCTCTCTTTTAGATTTCTCCCAATTCCCAAACTAAAACTTAAGGAAACCAAGCTTTGAACAAGCTGTGATAATGCCCTTAACAATCTCAAATACATGCCACCTTTTTTCAAATTGGTTCATACAAGGAAAGGGATTTACCAGCACCATCCAGGTGGTTTGAATCATCAGTATTCAGAAGAAGCACATCCCGAATCAACTCCAGATGTAACTAGAGGGCATGAGTATAACAACAGCATTTATGTGAATTTACTTCACCAGAGGCCTAACACGCACGTTCACACACACACACACACACACACACACACACACACACACACCCCAAGAGGTATTGGGGAATCAAACCCTCCTCTGAAAATGAGATTAGGCAACTATGCTTCTATGTGATTAGACATGGAAATGTCCTAGCTGCCCTTCCTCTTAGGAAGGAGAAGAAATACTAGCCGAATGCCCTGGAGTAGTGATGCAATTCCAGACATTGTGCCATCTAGGTTCACAGGAGTTCAAAACACAAGAACACATCAACATGATCACAAGCTAGAAGAGGAGAATGTGATGCTTTTGAATGAGAAATACATTATGACCCCAGAAGACTTCAGTCAATATATTTCAAAACAATTGGACACTGTGTGGCCAGAATATACCTCACACATGGCCCAGAACCTGCTGCATGTAAAGCACAGGACTTGACTGGATAGACGGGACAGAAGCATTGGAATATGGAAATGTGGCAGTTTCACAGTCTGGGGGTGCTTCTGGATCCAACTTTGTCACTGGAGGTAAGTGCAGCCAGCCCAAGATATTTTGGCACCCAAGGTGAATCACAAAACGGTGTCCTACCACCTCACCAGGGAAGAAGAGATGAATGAAGATCTACATTAGGAACAAGGATAGAATACAGATCTACATTGGGATCTGATGCCCCAGTGGATCCTGACACCCTGAAGTGTTACAATCAGTATACAGAAGTATAGTGTCCAGATCAAGGGAAGTAATAGCACCACTATTCTGCCTTGGTACGGTGGCATAGCATGAAGGGGGCCATAGGAGCCGTTGCCCCAGATACAAAATTGTTATTGGTGCAGATTTTCAATACAGTTGCATGCTTCTGTCGCTGGGCTCCATTGAAAACATCTTCTCCATGAGAACCAGAAAGTGACCATTTCCAGCTGTTAGGTAGTTGGATGCCTGTGCATACTCCATCTGTTTCCCTCCCCCAGGTCTGCATGGCTCTGGGCACTGGCAACCCACGCTATGCCACTGACTTGGTCAGATTACACATGGAGCACTGAGTCCAATTCTGGGTACCACAATTTTAGAAGAATATTGACAAACTGGAATGGGTGCAGAGGGGGTGACCAAGATGATCAAGGGTCTGGAAAGCTGAGAGAAATTGACCGACTGAGAGGAGATATGATAGCCATCTTCAAATATCTTAAGGGCTCTTTCATGGAAGATAGAGCAAGCTTTCTCTCAAACCAATGGCTTCAAATTACAAGAAAGGCGATTGCTACTAAAGTTCAGGAAGAACTTTCTGACAGTAACAGCTGTTTGATAGTAGAACAGATTCCCTTGGGAGGCTGTGGACTCTCTTTTCTTGGAAGTTTTTAAGCAGAGGTTGGATGTCCATATGTCAGGGGTGCTTTGGCTTAGATTCCTGCATTGCAGGGGGTTGGACTAGATGACCCACAGGGTCCCTTCCAACTCTACAATTCTATTATTTTATTATTATGTATGTTCCCAATCAATCTCTTCAAATGACAAGAACTATCATCATTACAGTTTCCACATAATACTTGTTCTTCATTTGTATGAAATTGATATATTAGTGTGGCAGCACCCACATTTTGGAACTCCCTGCTTCTTGATATCAGACAACCACCTTCACTGTACTTTTTTGATGCCTGCTAAAAATATTTTTATTTATACAATCTGACTCAGATATGTTGTAGACTGTTGACATGTGCTTTGATCTGTTTTAGTTTATTGTTGACTTTATTTTTAAATGTTTTAAAAAGCTGGTTTTAATTGTTTTTACTGATAATTTTATTGCTTTACTCTTTTTGTAAATTACTTTAAAGGGTTTTGATGAAATAAATAAATAAATAAATAGAAAAACATACACGCAAAAACAAACAAACAAAAAACAACAACAACTCTTCTTCAGCTCCAGATCCTTTTCAAGGGATCAACAACTCATGTCCAAGGGGCAGTGAGTGGAGCTCTAGAGGCTTCGTGGGTGTTATGGGAAGACCTCGAGGGCACCATTGCACCCACAGAATCCACGTTCTGGCAGGCAGTGATCTGCTGCCACACACAGGCATCCACAATCCAATCTGTTTTGTTATTTTTTTTCTTAAAAAGATTTCTACATGCTCTGAGCCTTTGGCATATATATGAATAGATCTATTAGGCAACATAGCTAAATGAATCCTGTGTACAGTGGTACCTTGGTTTACAAACACAATTGGTTCCAGAAGTCTGTACTTAACCTGAAGCGTACTTAACCTGAAGCGAACTTTCCCATTGAAAGTAATGAAAAGTGGATTAATCTGTTCCAGACAGGTCCGCAGAGTACTCAACATGAAGCGTACTTAACCCGAGGTATGAGTGTAATTGGTTACGGAAGTCCGTACTTAACCTGAAGCGTACTTAACCTGAAGCGAACTTTCCCATTGGAAGTAATGGAAAGTGGATTAATCCGTTCCAGACAGGTCCACGGAGTACTTAAACTGAAAATACTCAAACCGAGGCGTGCTTAAACCGAGGTATGACTGTATTCAGAAATGACTGATGACATCCTGGCCTTTCATGAATTCCACCACAATTAATGGGCCAAGGTGTTTGTTGGAAATTAGTTACATACTTGGATGTCATGCTCTGTCAGGCCCTCTCTAAAGAATCTCTGGTTAGCAATATTCTCTATTCTCAGTATACGCATTACTATCCTCTGTTCGAGTTCACTAATAGGATGCTTCCTGTTTAATTTTCTGGGCAATAAAAGCATTTAAAGCATATTAATGTAGTCAGACTTAATTCACTCCATCTTTTTCTCCCCCTACCCATTCTTTGCAATCATTTTTTCCCCAGTGTTCTTCTAGTAGTTTGCTATTATTTTGTAAATGAATGAGTTCATTACATTTAGTTTCAAATTTAATTGTTCCTTATTGGAAATGTCAGCTTTCACAGTTCATTAATAAGGGTTCACAGGAATTTTTTAAAAAAAGAAAAGAAAAAAAACCAGTGAGGGAGGTGTAAACATTGTCAGAGATGTGTGGAGGGCAATTAGGAAGCTGTAGTGAAGGTTATGTGATTATAAGCATCATCTAAAACTCAAGTTGCTTCTGCATCATGGATACAATCATGCAAATTTTAGATTTAGGTGGTAGCCGTGTTGGTCTAACGCAGTTGAAATAAATAAAAAAATTGTCCAGTAGCACCTTAGATACCAACAAGCTTTCGTGTGTATGCACACTTCTTCAGATACACTGAAACAGAAGTCACCAGACCCTTATAGAGAGAGGGAGGGTGGGGTGGGGTTTTTCTCGGAAGGGTAGTAGGAGATGGGTGATTGACTCAATGGGTATGTTATAGGTAGGTATCCGTGTTTGTCTGACGTAGTCGAAACAAAACAACAGCAAAATCCTGGTACAAGGGATTTTATAGTTTTGTGGATTTTTGATGTGTTTTATAAATAATTCTATTGTGTACACTGCTTATTGAGGTTTATTATTAATCAGCATGCCAATCTTTCTAAATAAACATAACCATAACCATGGGCAGCCTCTCTAGAGTCAGGATATACTCTATTCTGTTCTTTTGTAAGATTCATGCTTACAAAAAGCTCTAGTCAATTAATACAGCATTCAGAACTGCATCTCTTAGCATGCCCCAAATCAGTTAATGGTGTCGGCTGCCTAGTCTGATGCACGCTGACTACACAGGTGCAAAATGGCATATAATCTCAGAACTCATCTTGTTTTTAATCATGGCAATAATTATGGAACCACGGGGTTCAACTAACAATAAAAATGAATATTTGGAGCATGGGAAATTCATATCGCATGCCAGTTAATTTCAAAATGTGTCAGCATTGCTAGTTTAAAATCTAATACAGCTGTACCTTTGATCCCTAACGCCCTGGAACTCGAACTTTTTGGCTCCCGAATGCTGCAAACCCAGAAGTGATAGCTCCTGTTTGTGAATGTTCTTTTGGATCCCAAACGTCCGAAGGGGCTTCTGTGGCTTCTGATTGGCTGCAGGAGCGTCCTACAGCCAATCAGAAGCCGTGATTGGGTTTTCGAAAATTTTGGAAGTCGAACAGACTTCTGGAACGGATTCCGTTTGACTGCATGTGAATGTAATATACTTCAAACAATCCAACTTTATTTGGAGAATTTGCTACACTTCTCCTTTTTGTTCACAAAGCTGAGTCATAAAAAGAAAAAGTGGCTTGATGTAATCAGGGGCAGAGCAAGTGGGAGGCGGGGGGCGGTCCGCCCCGGGTACCACCCTGGAGGGGGTGTCACTCGGGTCTGCGCCCTCGCCTCTGCACGGCAGCCTCGGAGGGGAAAAGCTGCAGGTGCGCCAGTTGAGCGATTGGGTGCTACGAGGCTGCCTGCTGGAGGGGGTGGCACTCGGGGCCACACCCCCGCCCCGTGATTGGCGCCTGAGCCTGGATGCTCTGTTTAGAAGTCACGAGAGCGTGCGATCCCCCTCTACGTAGCACGCATGTGTAGCAGGATACTGCGCATGCGTACAACGCTGAGGGGATTGCACCCCCCAGGACTTCAAAATAGAGCCTAAACGGAGTGCCCAGGCTCCAAGCAGATAGCTCACTGGTGTGGTGGGCGCGCTGCGCCAGTGGGCTATCTACCTGGAGCCTGGACGCTCCGTTTAGGCTCCGTTTTGAATTCGCGGGGGGGGGTGTGTGGGTGATCCCCCCCTACGTAGCGATGCATGTGTCGTTACATAGTGGCGAGCATGGCAATTTGCTGCCCTGGGTGTCGCGGCGCCTCGCTACGCCCCTGGATGTAATACATTAAAAAGTGGTCCTGAAAGGGTGTGGCACACCACCCTGGCATGGCAAGAGGGTGACAAGTGCGGCAGGGAGATGCAAGGACAATCAAAGAAACATTTCAGTATAGTATAGCATAACATAGCATGGCATCAAAACAATTTTTTTTAATTGCAGTGTATTGATAAATATATTTTCAAAATCAAGCACTGTTAGGAGTTGTTGCTTTTTGTTTAACAATGCATTTCTTAACAATTAAAAAAATGGTGTGGCATGAGCAAATTTTTTATTCTGAAAGTGTTGCCAGAGGAAAAATGTTTGAGAACCACTGGTCCAAAGCAAGGCCACAGCAGAGAATTAAAAGCAAACAGCAGCAAGATATGTTCATCTCTACTTATCATGCCCGTAATGTTGGTGTGCACTGTGTAGAATTTTATGGTGGTCACTCTGCTGCCATGGAAATGATGATGAGATATTTGGTGAAATAATGAGATGGCTAATTACCACACTTGACTTTAATATTTCCCTTCCCTGGATTCTTGGAGAGGGTGTTGTGCACATCTCATCAAAATACCGTGCTAGTTACTTGAAAGGTCAAAAGACCCTTGTATTACGGGTTGTAATTGCAGGTAATATATTGAATAAAATTATTCCAACATCATCTTAACTCAGTGCCCCGGTGTTGCTATTAATCTGGTTAAATGAGTCTGTGTTGTGATTACAAATAGCTCTAAGGGATGCTCCCGAAATTATACTCATTTAGACATATCCCCAAATTTCAGAATTTTAAATTGACAGGTCTTGCTTTTAAAGAGCTACCTAGGTTTTGGAATGAAATCCTCTTTTGCTTGGCTCCCCCCTCCCCACCGTTTTTTTTTCTTTTTTAGGGGCAGGGGTTGGGGGATGCATGTTTGATATCCTTATGGCTAGAACATGATGCCCCCAAGTTCTACCGTGTGCAAGAATGCATGTGCCCATTAGTAGAACAAAGCACAAATATAACCATGATGCTTATTTGCAATGTTTTGAATACACATATTTTTAATATAGAAGAGAGGGGATGGATACAAATACACTCAAGAAAATGAAACACTATAGTATTTATTATGCATTTATTTGTAGCACTTAATTATGCTCCTTTCAGAGCAAAGTCATCCCAAGGCAGCGTCCAAAAGCTGGTTAGTTTCATACAAATTCAATAAAAAAATTCATTCAGTAGCACCTTAAAGACCAACTAAGTTTTTATTTTGGTATGAGCTTTCGTGTGCATGCACACTTCGTCAGATACTTAGTTGGTCTTTAAGGTGCTACTGAAGGAATTTTTTTTATTTTGTTTCAACTCAGACCAACACGGCTACCTACCTGTAATACAAATTCAAGATAATGTAGTTTTATACACAGAGAGGTATATACAGCAGAGGTTCTCAGTTGGAGCTCCCTTGACATGATGAAGTGGTACCTAAGTGCCTCTGCTTCTTCCTCTGATATCCTCTGTGTGCTCCCAGTCAGGTATAAATTTTAAAAGCTCTCATAAGCCTAGGGAAGAAAACTCTGCCAATTTTTGTTCTCTTGCTTTCTCATTTTCCCAGTCTTAAATTCAGTTCTCCACATTTTGCTACAATTTTCTATTTTTCAAAAAAACTTTGTGAAAATTTGTAAGCGTTTTCATGTGTATTTCTTGTATGTAGTTTTGACAAATGCAAGCAATTTCCCCATACATACTGGATGTTTGTATATTATTTTACTCCTGCTGCTTCGGTGAGTGCTGGGAAGACCGCTCCCTCCACCAGCCAACTCCATCAGGCCTAGGGGGCGGGGCCTGCACTCACCTCCACAGCTTAAGAGGCCCAGAAAGACCTCCGGGACACGGCTGCTGTTGCTGCTTTGGTGAGTGCTGGGAAGACCGCTCCCTCCACCAGCCTGGTGGCTTGCTGGAATGTGGAGTTAACCAGGGCTATTGACTGTCTGGCTCCGAAGCGCCCTCTCCGATTACATGGAGTTCAGACAGCCCCATGGTTTTCCCCGGAGCTGAGGGTGATGAAACAATCGCTGAGACGGCTAGAGCACCAGTGGCAGAAAACTCATTCTGAATCAGACCAGACACGGGTTAGAGCTCAACATCGAGCCTACCAAGTGACAATGGCAACGGCGAAGAGGACCTTCTTCACTGTTTCTATCGCATCTGCAGAAAGCAGCAGCAGGAGACTGTTCCAGGTGGTTCGCAATCTATCCGAACCACCGTCGTCATCAGGGCCTGGTAGGGACCCCAATATCTCCTGCAATGCTTTTGCAAAGTTTTTTGCAGATAAAGTCGCTCAGATCCAGAGGGAGGTAGACTCCACCGTGGGAGCAGGGCCGGGGAGGGAGAGTGCTGGAGCCCTGTCTAGTCACGTTTCATGGGATCAATTCCAATCTGTTACCTCCGAGGATTATGCGGAATGCTTTATCTGAGTGGATGTAGCAACCGAGTAATTTCGTTGTTCCCGCAAGGGGACAATGACAATAAAGATATCTTATCTTATCTTATCTTATCATCTTATCTTATGTGGACAGGCTGCTTGGATGAGTGAAACTAACCACCTGTCTCCTTGACCCTTGCCCATCCTGGCTAATAAAAGCTAGCCGGGAAGGGCTGGGCGATGGGCTCCGCGGGGTGGTAAATGCTTCCCTCTATGAGGGAGTATTCCCAGACCCACTGAAAGAGGCGGTCACTAAACCGCTTCTTAAAAAACCATCTTTAGATGCGGCTAATATGGCCAACTATCGCCCAGTCTTAAATCTTCCATTCTTGGGCAAGGTGACTGAGCGAGTGGTTACTGAACAACTCCAGGCACGCCTGGAAGAAGCGGACCATTGGATCCCTTCCAGCCGGGATTCAGGCCTCATCATGGGACTGAAACTGCCCTGGTTGCACTGGTCGATGTTCTCCGGCGGACTAGGGACAAAGGTGAGAGCTGTTTCCTAGTCCTGCTGGATCTCGCAGCAGCTTTTGACACCATCGACCATAACATCCTTCTGGACTGTCTAGAGGGGTTGGGAGCTGGGGGCAATGTCATACAGTGGTTCCGCTCCTTCCTCCTGGGCCATGTTCAGAAAGTGGTGGTGGGGGATGAGTGTTCAGACCCCTGGGCTCTCACTTGTGGGGTGCCTCAGGGTTCCATTCTCTCCCCCATGCTTTTTAATATTTATATGAAGCCACTGGGAGAGATCATCAGGGGGTTTGGGCTGGGTGTTCATCAGTATGCGGATGATACCCAGCTCTACCTCTCTTTCAAATCAGAACCAGTGAAGGCGGTGAAGGTCCTGTGTGAGTGCCTGGAGGCGGTTGGAGGATGGATGCAGCTAACGGATTGAGGTTGAATCCTGACAAGACAGAAGTACTGTTTAGGGGGGACAGGAGGCGGGCGGGTGTGGAGGACTCCCTGGTCTTGAATGGGGTAACTGTGCCCCTGAAGGATCAGGTGCACAGCCTGGGAGTCATTTTGGACTCACAGCTGTCCATGGAGGCAGAGGTTAATTCTGTGTCCAGGGCGGCTGTCTACCAGCTCCATCTTGTACGCAGGATGAGACCCTACCTGCCCACAGACTGTCTCGCCAGAGTGATGCATGCTCTGGTTATCTCCCGCTTGGACTACTGCAATGCACTCTACATGGGGCTACCTTTGAAGGTGACCCGGAAACTGCAATTAATCCAGAATGCGGCAGCTAGACTGGTGGCTGGGAGTGGCCGCCGGGACCACATAACACCGGTCCTGAGAGATCTACACTGGCTCCCAGTACATTTCCGAGCACAATTCAAAGTGTTGGTACTGACCTTTAAAGCCCTAAACGGCCTCGGTCCTGTATACCTGAAGGAGCGTCTCCACCCCCATCATTCAGCCCGGACACTGAGATCCAGCATTGAGGGCCTTATAGCAGTTCCCTCATTGCGAGAAGTGAGGTTACTAGGAACCAGACAGAGGGCCTTCTCAGTAGTGGCACCCGCCTTGTGGAACGCCCTCCCAGCAGATGTCAAGGCAATAAGTAACTACTGTATTTTACTTTTAGAAGACAACTGAAGGCGGCCCTGTTTAGGGAAGTTTTTAATGTTTGATGCTGTACTGATTTTAATATTTGGTTATTATTATTATCATTATTATCATTATTATCATTATTATCATTATTATTATTACCATCATTTTTATGCACACTTTCCCCTAAAATATGCATTTTTGTAAATGGACAGTTGGAGAATAATTTGCATTGCAGATTATGATGACTATATAACATACTATATAATCTGCAGCCAATTGCAGATTTTGAAAGATACCTATATTTCAGTCCGTATATCGTTCCTGAAAGTGCAAATTTGATAGATGTAGCTTTCACTGTTTAGTGCACTGAATTTCTTCCCCATACCTACCTAAGACCTATTTACATTATATTAAGATGTATTGGGGGGGGGATGCTTGCAAAAATGCATATTAGGCAAATTCCATACAGAATATGTATATAAGAGAAGGGTCGCCTGATAATGCTGATGATTTCTTGTGAGGACTTTTTTTTAAAAAAGCAAGCTAAGGTAGAAAAGTAGAGAGCCAAACTTAATATCCATTCATGCCTAATCACTACCATTGATTCCACCACAGTACAGTGGTACCTCAGGTTACAGATGCTTCAGGTTACAGACTCCGCTAACCCAGAAATAGTACCTCAGGTTAAGAACTTTGCTTCAGGATGAGAACAGAAATTGTTTGGTGGTGGCATGGTGGCAATGGGAGGCCCCATTAGCTAAAGTGGTACCTCAGGTTAAGAACAGTTTCAGGTTAAGAACGGACCTACGGAACAAATTAAGTTATTAACCCGAGGTACCACTATACACCACTGCTATTCATTCCTTATGCAGGAAAGCTTTATGCTTGATTCTGCCTTGAGTTGTTCAACAAATTCTTTCAGTGATGTGTGAGAAAGCACTAATGTCTTTGTTTCTGATTGTTTGCACTTATTTTAAATAAGAAAGTTGAAATCCCACCCCAGCTCTCGGCTGCCAAGACTATTTACAACTTCCATTAACTTGGTAGTAGATAGCGCACATAAATCTCTTTGGCTTAAAGAATCATTGAAGTGATCAACAAAGGTGATCATTAGGTTGGCTTTTAGAAAAGAGGGAAGCTAATGAGGAATTTAGCTGGTAAGTGACTGGAGCAAGGGGCATGCCTTTTGGCAGTTGGATGCAAACCTGGTGGATATTTCGGAAACTATTTAAGCTGCCCATACTATATGCACTTAGGTTCATTTAATTGTAATCAAAAGGGGTTACATCTGAGTAGAGGATTGCTCTATGTGACATGAGTGCTCCTCTGATCAAGGCTGCTTCTCTGGCCACTTTCCACTACACTCAAAATTCGAACAGAATCCATTCCAGAACTCCATTCGATTTCTGAAACATTTGACTTCCAAAGTACAGCTTCTGATTGCCTGTAGGAGGCTGCAGGAGGCTGCAGGAAGCTGCGGGAGCCCAGTCAGACATTCGGCTTCCAATAGAATGTTTGAGAACCAGAACACTCACTTCCAGTTTTCAATTGTTCAGGAGCTGGAACATTTGACTCTCAAGGCGTTTTGGAGCCAAGGTACAACTGTACATTTGAACTAGAGCCCTGTGCAAGTTGCATCAAGTGCACTAGAGTGAGGATGAGCACTCTAAACTCTGCCTGCCCCCATTACCATTCATGTTTTGAGAGGGGGAGTGACTTTAGAAGTGGGGATCCTCCTGTGCTCATGGAGAATTTCCTCATGAATTAAAGCATTGATTTTCCTCCATGAACACAGTAAGGTCCTTGTTTGTCCCCTCTCCAGCTCATGAAGGATGAGGGGGCTGGAGGTAGGGAAAGGGAAATGTCCCTGATTCTTTTTCTTATTTCAATTTTAAATTCAGTTATCCCCAATTCCACATCAGTTTGCATTCTTTTTCATGAGTCCTCATGGAATTCCATAGGTATTCTGGTGTAAATTTATCCCATAGGCACATCTTTGTATGCAATTTTGCCTAACATGCACATTTTTGCAAAGTGATTTTCCAAAATATAATGCATTTTTTGCATGCTATTCATGCTTATGCACACTTGAACTATGCCTGTGTATTTTGTAGACGTTACTCAGCCGCAGAGGTGCACTGCAGAATCCAGAAATGTTTTGAACAATTGTTGTGCTTTAGTCTGCGTACTGTTTCAGATGTGTTTCATCACATCAAATCAGCTGCACATCAAATCAGGTGCAGCTCAACTCCTTATATGCACAAGACTCTGTGTCTAGCAGTAGCTTTGTCCATCTTCCCTTTGACCCAATTTACAATGTCTAGCAGCCCTTCTCAGATGCTCCAATGCAAGGCCTGCTACACATACCTTTATCTAGTGTTAAAGGTAAAGGGCCCCCTGACCATCAGGTCCAGTCGTGACCGACTCTGGGGTTGCACGCTCATCTCGCTCTATAGGCCGAGGGAGCCGGCGTATAGCTTCCAGGTCATGTGGCCAGCATGACAAAGCCGCTTCTGGCAAACCAGAGCAGCACATGGAAACGCCGTTTACCTTCCCGCTGGAGCGGTACCTATTTATCTACTTGCACTTTGACATGCTTTCGAACTGCTAGGTTGGCAGGAGCTGGGACCAAGCAACGGGAGCTCACCCCGTCACAGGGATTCGAACCGCCGACCTTCTGATCAGCAAGCCCTAGGCTCAGTGGTTTAACCACAGCGCCACCTGGGTCAGTGTTGCCATATTTCAAAAAAGTGAAAATCCGGACATAAAAGTTGTTGAGCTTTTATGTTGGGCTGCCATACATATGGATTCTCCCGGACATTTCCATGATTTCTGCAAGGACGTTGTTTACAGGGCCTGAATACCAGCTATGTCTGGCTGTATGGCAATCCTGTTGTTGTTTAGTCATTTAGTTGTGTCCGACTCTTCGTAACCCCATGGACCAGAGCACACCAGGTACTTCTGTCTTCCACTGCCTCCTGCAGTTTGGTCAAACTCATGTCAGTAGCATGGCCTTGCCATGGCAAAGGGGCTTGAATAACTCAGAGAAGCTATGAGCTATGCCATGCAGGGCTACCCAAGACGGACAGGTCATAGTGGAGAGTTTGGACAAAACGTGATCCACCTGGATCAGGAACCGGCAAGCCACTCCAGTATCCCTACCAATAAAACTCCATGGACAAAAACAACAGGCATGGCAACCCTACCTTTACCTTAAACTTGGCGAACACAGTGCATTGCCAGCTCAATGTGTGGTGTGCAGATGGAGCAAATATATTTGAGAGATGAAGTGATATGCTTCAGTGAAAGTCTTGCATACCAATAACTGACCTTGAACATTTACACAAAATAGTATCCAAAAAGTAAAAATAATTTGGATTCATCTAGTTGCCAGAGAAGTCATTAACTGGTGCACACTGCAGAGAAAATGAAATGCTTTTGATAATTCCCTTTCTATTCAGAGGGAAAAACACATTTAAAAATGTATGAAATTGCCAGCCGCAGATGTTAGTTACCTTTGAACCCTTAGCTCCAACATTCCCATTTCAGTGAACAGGTGTTTATTAATTCTACTAACCTCCTCCTTTCCAGAATTGGTGGCAATATGAGCAACATTCAGGAACAAATGTGCTCTGCTTCAATTCCCACATGGGTTATTTAAAAAAAATAAGTTTTGAGTGAGCTATCTGTGAATGCTGTTCTGCTCGGAAGCACATTCTCAGCTAAAGTCTGCCTGAAAGCTGCACTGCACAGAGACTAAGTATTAAAAACTTCCCCAAAAAGTGGAAATTTATCAGCCTGCATGCTTCCCCATTAGGTCTGGTAAAGCATCTGCACCCTGGAGCACATGCCAGGGCCCACTGGCCCAGGGCCATGAGCCAATTGCTAGACAGGTAGTAGCCACCATTTCAAATTTCCCACAGTGCCTCTATCTAGGGCCTAGACTAGAGCATCATTCAATGTATCACTGCTCTTCAGAAATTTAAAATTGCTGCCCTAACTTTCATTACTGCCAGGAAATAGGGTACAAAGTGTCATATTGCAAAGGGGAGTTTCAGGGCTGTGGACAATGGTACAAGACCAACCCAGATTCAAGAGCCTTGAGTTGCACCAGGAAATTGGAGGTGAGGAACTAAGCCAGATGTCTGCACTGGAGAGCAAGTCTAGATCAAAGAATTTGCCAAATGATAAAGGAATGTGCCAGAGCAGAGGAAGAATTTGAACAAGGCTAAACTGGAACTGTAAGGCATCTTATAGTCCTTCTTATTCAGGAGGATGTTGTTCCAACTCTGACGTAACACACACAGGCAGAGGCTCTTACTTGTAAGTAAGAAATAGATTTCTGTTCAGGCAAGTGAGAGATCAGGCTGGGCAGCAGACATTGTGCTCGGGGCTCATGATTCAGGTGTTAAGGATCAGTGCAAGAAGTTCCAACAAGGTACCGTAAGTGAAGGTATACGAATAAGTTTTCCCACCTCTGCTCTTACAGCTGAACTTGCAGCACTCTCTTGCCTTGTGGAAATAGATTGCAAGTACACAATTCATCAGGGCAGGTGAGTCTGCAAAGGTGGTACCTGGCATTAGGTGACAAGACTGCATCCTCCTGTTCGTGCTCCTTTTCATTTGCTTCTGCCACCATTTCAGTCACCATACTTGGCCATTCAAAGGCCTCCCAAGCCTTCACTGAGGCTCTCCAGGAAGGCATGCCTGTTCTCCCTTCCACTGTGACTGAAGACAGGGTGGAAAGTAGAGAACCTCCCTTCTTCAACTTAAGCTCACACAATTCAGCACTCCACTTTGTTTATTCCTCCTCTGCTACAGCCTGCCAACCCAAGCCTGATTTTGAGACCACCTTAGGGTCCATGACAATAATAGCCAGCTTCGATAGATAGAGCCAGTCCAGGGCCTGGAGGTTTTTCCCTGCCTAGGTTGATGAGACCACCTTTAGTTCAGTGGCTTAGCACACAGAACAGCCAATCATAGATCCCTTTGAGTCCCACTCACTTTGAGTCCCAGAAGCTTCTGACACCAATATGCAGGGGCGTAGGAAAGGAGTGTGGGGTGCACCCCAGATGTCATCCTTGAGGGGGGTGACAAAATGGCACACCACAGGGGTCGGCAATTACCATGGGGCCTGGCCTACAGCGTGCCCAAGCCATGCATCTCTCCTGGGAGTGACGCAGTAGCTCAGGGCCCCACACTGCCCAAAATGGCAGCGTGGGGCTTGCGTCCACCAGGCGGACTCTGTGGGCAGGTCCCCGCGCCGCCCCCTGGGCAGAGCACCGCAACACCCACATACAGCGCCACCGTGCACGGATCACTGTGGTGCTCCCATGGTCACCTTCAAGCCAGAGACTTGCCCTTTAAGGGGTCAGAGACTGGGAGAGGTAGTCTGGTGGTAGAAACTTAAAAAGTCTTGTCTGCTCTCAACCACTGTCTGAGCAAGTTGCTCATTCAGATCTACAGTACCTCTGGGCCTGCCACTTCTGACCTGCCTTGCCCTGAGGGTTCTGGCATCAAACCTGGCCACAGCAATATAGGAGGAAGCCCATGGAGGACATGTTGCTTGTGACCCCCTCCCCATCACCAAAACTAAATAGAGGCAACCTCTTTCACATACACCCCCCTCCACTCATCCATTAAAGATCTATAATAGCAATGATGTTAAAATTCTAAAATAAAAGGTCATGGTGAGTAAGCCTGTTTGGAAATCATATTTCCAGACCTGTATTTTCAGACAGTGTAACTGCAATGAGTCATTTGGAATTAATACTTTGCACCATTACTTTCCACAATATGTGACTGGGAACAGTGGTGAACTGGTGGGAGAGTTGAACAAATCTTAGTACAATATACTATGAGATAAAGACTGCATGCAGACGTTATATTACATGAACACTGAGATACTGGTTTTTTTCCTACCTGGTAAAGCGCTTTATTCCACAGAGTTGTATTCCAAAAATAAGAGCTCATTGCAGATTGGTACTGCACTGTGTCCATCTGAAAATGGATCCAGACAGTTCTAGAAATGAGGGCTGTATCCACACCTGCCCAATGACATTGTGGGTAGGTATAGACTAAGTTCACAATTACCACTTCATTCACTTGGGGCATGAACAGGAAAAGGTGTGGGTCACATAATTAAGGGGATGGTTTTCAACCACAAGTCAAGAAATGCCACCCACCCTTGTGGATAGCATGATCTAGAATCAATCGAAAGCAGCATGTTGAGGACGAGCATGCATTATTACAGATTGGGGGGAAACTACCATACTTTTCCATCTATTAGATGCCCCAGGGTATAAGGACACACACCCCTATTTTGGGGGACTCAATTTTAAGAAAATGAGGAGAGATGGCCTCTCTCTCCCCCAACAGCTGCAGGCAGGAAACACTCCCTAGATCATTTCCCGTGTGCATATAGGGAGTGTTTCCCTCGTGCAGCAGCATCAAGGGAAGTTGTGCACCAGCCAGCTGGTTGGCCGGAGGGCACCTTCCCCCATGCCACTGTGCGTAGGAAATGATCCAGGGAGTGCTTCGGGGGAAGCTGTGCACCACCAGCCAGAGCCCCCAGATCACTCCTTGCACACAGTGGCATTCCCCCCCCCCCATGCCACTATCCGTGTATTTTTGGCATGATTTTTGTATCAAAAAAACCTTGTCCAATACACGGAAAAATATGGTAATGCTTTGTGTTACAAATGGATGAGTGTGCCAAAGTCTGATTTGGAAGGGTCCAAAGGATCATCTCAAATCAGAGTGAGATATTTCAAACTGAGACTGTTCATATGCCAAATGCATTCAATTCATACTTTGCCCTCAACATTTCCTTAGTTCATTGTTGGTCCCTGACCTCCTCAATACACCAATGAATGCATCTTCTAAGTGCTCTGAGTAAGGACTGTTGTCACTTCTATACTTAGCTCTGTATTGTGTGTTCTCCTATTGGATATTAAATATATTTTAACTAGTAAAGACACTTTTGCCAGAAAAAAAGGAGTCATTTGCTTCTGCAGAGATGTAGATAGTTGCTCTGTCACTCACATAAAGTAGCCGGATTCTGAAGACCACTTTAATAATTTCAGAATGAACATGCATGACTGGATGCATGCTCTCATTTTTCTTCCTCCCAGCATGTGCCCCCCCCCAAAAAAAAAATCTTCTGCAATTTTTTACCCTCTCGCAACAATTAATGAAACCAGGAATTGTGCTCATAATTATGAAAGAGGAGAGAATCAAAATGGTGAAATTCTCAGAGGTGGGGTTTCTGGTTTACTTACTGTACTTGCAGGGTGGGTGGGGGATGCTTTTGAGCAACCTTTCTTTGATTTTACTGAGCATCTTGTCAGTGGTCTGAACTCTGCAACTGCCTTGTGTTTCAGTTAAAGCCCAGTGTGAAATGTCATAATGCAACTCCTTCCAGTGGGCTTTTTCAGACCAGGAAGTAGTGGGGAGACTGCAAACAGCTGGGAAATTATTTTACTGGGCATGGAATGGAGGGAAAACACCACCCTTGACCACCTCAGAACAATAAAGTAAGCTCAAAAGCCTGCATTGATTGAAATTGTAACAAAAGTCCTTAGGGACCCTGAGAATGAAAAGGAAAAATTGAATCACTTTCACAGCAGAAGTTACTGGAATATTTGTTTGTTTGTTTTTTGTTCTATATTCCACCTTGCCTCCAAGAAGCTCAGGGTGGCAGGGGTGGCGGAGGAAGGGGGTGCAGTGGGGGCAGGCTGCCCCGGTGTCACCACTGAGGGGGTGACAAAATGCCGGGTGGCACTCACCGTGGGTCCTGCAGCACACCCGAGCCATGCCCAACCATTTGGATCCCTTCCAGTCAGGATTCAGGCCTCATCATGGGACTGAAACTGCCTTGGTCGCACTGGTTGATGATCTCCGGCGGGCTAGGGACAAAGGTGAGAGCTCTTTCCTAGTTCTGCTGGATCTCTCAGCGGCTTTTGACACCATCGACCATAACATCCTTCTGGACCGTCTAGAGGGGTTGGGAGCTGGGGGCACTGTCATACAGTGGTTCTGCTCCTTCCTCCTGGGCCGTGTTCAGAAAGTGGGGGGGGGGGAATGAGTGTTCAGACCCCTGGGCTTGTGGGGTGCCTCAGGGTTCTGTCCTCTCCCCCATGCTTTTTAACATCTACATGCAGCCGCTGGGAGAGATCATCAGGGGGTTTGGGCTGGGTGTTCATCAGTATGCGGATGACATCCAGCTCTACCTCTCTTTTAAATCAGAACCAGTGATGGCGGTGAAGGTCCTGTGTGAGTGTCTGAAGGCGGTTGGAGGATGGATGGCGGCTAACAGATTGAGATTGAATCCTGACAAGACAGAAGTACTCTTTGTGGAAGGACCAGGTGTGCAGCCTGGGAGTCATTTTGGACTCACAGCTGTCCATGGAGGCGCAGGTCAATTTTGTGTCTAGGGCAGCTGTTTATCAGCTCCATCTGGTACGCAGGCTGAGACCCTACCTGCCCATGGACTGTCTTGCCAGAGTGGTGCATGCTCTAGTTATCTCTCACTTGGACTACTGCAATGCTCTCTATGTGGGGCTACCTTTGAAGGTGACCCAGAAACTACAACTAATCTAGAATGTGGCAGCTAGACTGGTGACTGAGAGCGGCTGCCAAGACCACATAACAACGGTCCTGAAAGACCTACATTGGCTCCCAGTACATTTCTGAGCACAATTCAAAGTGTTGGTACTGACCTTTAAAGCCCTAAATGGCCTCGGTCCAGTATACCTGAAGGAGCGTCTCCACCCCCATCGTTCTGTCCGGACACTGAGGTCCAGCGCCGAGGGCATTCTGGCGATTCCCTTGCTACGAGAAGCCAAGTTACAGGGAACCAGGCAGAAAGCCTTCTTGGTTTCTGCCTGGTTCCCTGAATTCCACCCTGTGGAATGCCCTCCCACCAGAGATCAAAGAGAACAACAATTACCAGACCTTTAGAAGGCATCTCAAGGCAGCCCTGTTTAGGGAAGCTTTTAATTTTTGATGGATTTCAGTATTTTAATATTTTGTTGGAAGCCTGCCCTACTTAACAGCCTAGTCCACCCAAAACCTGGGTCATGGCTTTCTGGATCCTGACCCATATTGAGGCCTGAGGAGTGGCCTGCGGGGGGCAAGTGAACTTGGCAACAAAACAGCAAAAGTGACACCTGCCCTCCAGTCCATATCCTGCCCATTGCGAAAATGTTCCAACCCGTCCCCATCGATGTGCACAACTGATCTGCTAACAATACAAACAGAAAACTACTGTCAAAGATAAACAAATGTAGAATCCTATAAACAGCCTGTGCTGAACTAATTATCCCCAAAGAAAATGTAACTGTACAGTCAGCTTATTACAGGTGCTTGTATACTCTGACAATGACAAAGTAAAGGGCTTGCCTTCGAGATGTTCACATTTATAACTGCTTGCCAGGAGAAGGGGGGGGGGGAGGAACACACATTTTGCATAACAAGTTGGTTTGTCTATGTCTGAGCATAGAAAACACCCAGGCCTTATGTATGTTAAAGTAACAAAACAAAACAAAACAAAATGGTATAAGTGTGGGAAGACTGAATTTTAACAAAGCAAGTGTCTACAAACATTATTCATGACTTCCTCGATACAGTGATATTAAAGTGCTAACTTCTTTCCTGTTCTTGATTTCAAAAACGCAACCCATTTTACACTAGAAATTATTTCTTGTTTCATGTAAACACAGTGAATACAGGAGGAATGGGGTCACTTACAGTTGGCAATCCCAGGTGCATTTTCTCAATGTCTGAGACAAAAAACAAAACAAAAACAACACTATAAAAATCTAATATACAGATCAATAGCATTGCAACAACACTTGCCCTTGCAGGCTCATTCTGTAGCCCATAAGAGTGGTAAAATAACACTTGGGTGTTGGGTAAAAAGCAGGACAAATCTTAGACTGGAGCAGTCTGATGGAATGACATTCCATTAGGGTTGGGAAGCATCCAAACCCTCTCCATGTGAATCACACAGCTTTAAACCCAGTCATGGTGCAAAGCAAGCAT